>NC_073302.1:4874118-5226618 GCF_027595985.1 Sorex araneus | reverse complement strand
GGCTCGGGCTGCCAGGCACGGGGGTGCGGCCCTGACAGAGAGCAGGGTGTGCCCACCTGGGCGCCCCCACTCCCGGCCCACGACGGCCGTCCCGACCTGACCCAGTGTCAGCGCAAGCACAGCCGGATGCCAGCCCAGGGTCGGGGCGGCCAGAGCCGAGCCCCAAGGCTGGAACCCGACGAGGGGCCTGGGGGGGGCGGGCTGGTCCCCCAAACACACCCAGAGCCGGGGCGAGAGGGGGGGGATGTGCACAGCCCTTTCGGGGCCCAGAGCCGGGCCCAGAGGCCTTCCTGAGAGCGACCAGGTGGGCCATGGAGCTGGGGGACCCCACCCCCAGGACCCCATCCCCAGGGCCCCACCCCCAGGACCCCACCCCCAGGGCCCCGTGCGGCAGCCATTGCAGGAGGGAGGGCTCCCCGCAAAGGGCACGGGGCGCCCCCCACCCCAGGGGGCCAGAGCAGCCTGTGGGATTCTCGGCACAATCGCAGGGGAAACAGGGGGGCGGCTGGGAGGACCCCGTCCCCCGACCCCTCTGCCCGCGGGACCCCCTCCGCAGAGGCGGGCAGGGCCCCGGGGCGCAGCGGCCCTGCCCTCTGGACCAGGGACCCGGGCGGGCACCGGCGGGCATGGCTCATCTGTGCGGCTCCCGCCAGGGCCGTGTTTGTTTACTCAGTTTGCAAAATTACAACCTCAGCCCCGCCCGCGCCATCGCTGCCCGCCCAGACCGGCCGTCTGGGGCGACGGCTGCAGGGGCGGCGGGGGGGGGGGGCGCCTTCTCTCCCCGGGCCTCAGTTTACCAGGAATGAAGTGAGCGCAGGGCGGGGGACGGACGGCAGAGGGTCGGTCCTGGCCGGCCAAGCCCGGGGTGAGGGAAGCTGCGTGGGACCCGCCCCGGGGCCCCCTCCCCAGGCCCGCACAAGCACACTGCCACAGAGGACGACTGTCAGTGTGCCCCGCCCCGCCCCCAGGTGCCCGGGCCACCCCAGAAGCCCCCGGCAGCCCCGGGCGGTGACAGAGCCTGACACCCCGGGCTCCCCGGACTCAGCTATGAGAGAACTGCCAATTACCCTCGCCCGTGCCAGGAACGTGGGCTGCCGCCTTCCAGAATGTTCTTGTACCCCAGAGGCAGGGAGGGGCTCTCCAGGGAGGCAGGAGCCCAGACTCGGGCCAGGGTTCCAGGGCAGGGGCCACGGTCGGTGCCTCCCGGGTCAAGGCCAGGCACGCCGCTTGACCAAGGGGTCCAGACGGGCGCCCGCCTCGCAAAGCGTCAGGCCACCCGGAACACGGGGCTCTGGGCTCCGCGAGGGCACGACCCCGGCAAGCTGGCACCGGGCAAACACGGGCCCGATGGGCACCTGAGGGGCACCTTCGACAGGCCACGGCCATGGACCCCCAGGAGGGCAGGGCCAGGAGGCCACCCCGGCTCCCACCCCAGAAGGCCCCGGGACAGTGGGCGGGACTCGAGGAGGTCCAGGCTGGGCCTGAGTAAGGGCACAGCAGGGGGGACCTCGTCTTGTGTGAGGCCAACCCGGGGTTCCACTTCCGGCCTCCCATATGGGCTCCCAGCACTGCCAGGAGCGGTCCCTGAGTGCAGAGCCAGAAGTAACTCCTGAGCACTGCCAGGGGGCGGGGGAGAGGAGGGGAGGAATCAGGAAGGGGGGAGGGGACAAGGGAAGGAGGAGGGGGTGAAGGAGGGGAGGAGGAGAGGGGGAAAGGGAGGGGAGGGGAAGGGGGGAGGAGAGGGGGGAGGAGGAGAAAGGAGGGCAGGGGAGGGGGAGGAGGAGAGGGAGGGCAGGGGAGGGAGGAGGATGGGGGAAGAGAAGAGGGAGTGCAGGGGAGGGGGAGGAGGAGGATGAGAGGAAAAGGAGGGGGGAGGAGAAGAGGGAGGGGCAGGGGAGGGGAGGAGGAGGGGGAGGAGAGGGAGGAGGAGAGGGAGGAGCAGGGGAGGGGGAGGAGGAAGAGGAGAGGAAGGAGGAGGGGGGAGGGGAGAGGGAGGACAGGGGAGGGGAAGGAGGGGGAGGAGAGGGAGGAGGGGGGAGGAGGAGAGGGAGGGCAGGGGAGGGGGAGGAGGAGGAGGCCGGGCCTTCCTGCCCAAACAGACTCCTTAGGAAGACTCAGCAGGGCCGGCCCGATGTCAGCAGCAGGGGCTGGCAGGGTGTCTGCCCTGCACGTGGCCAGCTCGGGTTCGATGCCCCGAGCACCGCCAGAAGTAAATCTAGGAGTAACCCAAGCATCGGCAGGTGTGACCCAAAACCTCAGCTCCTGGGCCAGAGTGACCGGGCCGGCCCGAGGCGCTGCTCGAGGCAGGCCGGGGGTGGGAGGCGGCACCAGCTGTGCCCGGCCAGCGGCGGGCAGGGGGCTGGCAGGGCGGGCACCCGCAGACCGAGCCTCACTCTGCCTCTGCCGCCGGGGGGGGAGCGCCTTCCCCGCAGGGGGGCCTCTGCCGACCCCTCGCTCCAGCTCCCGCAGCGGAGCCAGACCCAGGGCCGGACCCTCTGACCTCTCTGCCCTCGGGAGGGGCTGCGGGGCCTGCGGGCGGCCGGGGCCCGTCCCTGGTGGGCGCGGGGGCTGCCATGGAGGGGCCCGAGTCGGCCTGTGCCCGAGGGTGCCCGGGACACCCCATCCACCCTGCCCAGGCCTGGCTGCTGCCCCCCGCCCCACCCCCCCCGGCACCTCAGCCCCCAGGGCCCCCAGACAGATACCCTCCCCCAGCCCCGCACCCCGCCCCTCTGCCCCCTACGCTGTCCCAGGGTCCCCCGGCCCCACGAGGGACAGTCAGCAGGGAGCACTCGGGGACGGCGGGACAGAGACAAGAACGACCGAGTGTGTCTGCGGCCGGACTCAAGGCAGCAGCACGCCCCCCCCCCGTGGGGTGCACCCCAGCTTCTAGCCACCGCCGCGCCCCACCCCTGCCCGCCGAGGAAAGGGTTTTCCAAGAGTTGCCACGCAGAGGGGCTGATGGATGGGAGACAGAGGCCCAGAGAGGCAGAGCCACTGGTCCTGGGTCACACAGCATTTGGGCCACGGGCCCAGGCTCCGGACCCACCAGTCTAGCGCTGGGGATGGGCAGGGCGAGGCCATGGGGCCCAGCTGTCTTCTGGCCGATCCGTCCTCCCTGCTCTGCCCACTGTGGGGCACTAAGTCCCCACACTGCCCAGCTGCCCAGGGCCGCCGGCTGGCGTGGGGGCCGGGGGCCACAGTGCCGCCTGGCACGAGCCCCCAGAGACAGCACCACCCACAGCCGCTTCTTTCCTTTTCTGGGGGGGAGTTGGGGGCCACCCCGGCGGTGCTCAGGGCCGACTCTGGGCCCTTCACTAAGGAATCACTCCTGGGGGTGCCGGGGTGCCAGGGCTCGAACCCGGTCAGCTGCGGGGCACGGCACACACCCTCCCGACCGCGGGGGTTCTGAACCCACAGCACTGCGCGGAGTCTCAGGGACGGGACAGGCCCCCACGCGGTCTGCCAGCACAGCAGGGTCCAGCTGCTGCCCCCCGCTGCCCCATCCCCCCCGGCCACGGCCCCCCCAGGATGACCGGGCCAGGCGCCCAGAGGGCCAGGAGCAGCACATCACCCAGCGGGTGGGTCCCAGGGGGCCGAGGGCACCCAGAGATGTGGGCACTTCCTGTTCTTCCAGTTTTAAAACCCTGAGATCAAAAGATTGCAGCCCGGAATGACTCAGGCACCAGGATTCGAGGAGCGGGGAGGCCTCCTCGGCTTTCCCGGGGCGCCGGGACCCCGGAGCGGCCACCCAAGCCCTCCAGAGAGGCCGCCTTCCTGCGGGGAAGTTGGAGACTGGGGGGGGGGACACTCAGGAATGCCAGTCCCTGCAGGGGTGAAGTGAGTCATGAGCTGTGCCTGCAGAGGAAGGGGGGGCAGCTGTGGAGGAGCCCGGGGCGTGGCCCTGGACACGCGCCCGCACGCCCGCCCGCCCCACCTTCCCACTCGGCCCCTCCCTTCGCAGGACTTTTCCATCCCGTCCGACTGGCGGATCTGGGTCCCCAGGAGCCCGTGCTGCACAGCTTACGGGCCTCCAAATTCCCCGGCCCGGGCTGCCGCCCCCACCCCATCCCCAGGGAGTGGGAGGTGACAGACAGGCCTGGCACACAGTACGTGCTCAGTTAAACAATGGCTCATCTTACCACTGGAATTCAGAGTGCGCTCGGGCCCGCCCAGCCCCATCCACCGCGACCACAGCCAGAGCCTGCGGCGAGTCGGGCCTGGCCCACCCGCAGAGGAAGTGAGACAGAAGCCAGCCCGCCCAGAGACCGTGGCCATCACGTGTCCAGTGCGGTGGTCATCAGCCCACGTGCCCACTCACGAGAATCGCCTTTGGGGCTCTGCCCCCGGGTAGGTGCTGAGGGTTGCCCAGAAAGGAGCCTCCAGCCCCCCCCCAACAGATTCTGGGAGGGGGGGAGCAGGCTGTGTGTGTCGCAGAGACCCAGCAGGACACGCCAGTGACTCAGTTTGCCCCAGGAAAATAGCCTCCGAGGGACCAGCACCCTCGGACCTGGGGCTGGGCGGGGCCTGCCCCCAAGGCCGCCTGAGTGGCCGGGACCTGGGGGAGATGTTTATTAGAAACCGCGGCGTGGGGCTGAGACACCCCTGAGTCACAGTCTCGGGGAAGGCAGAATAAACACCGGGCAGCGGCGACCAGTAAAAGGGCCACGGGTGGAAGGGGCCGGCCGGCCGGGGGTCATGGGAAAGGAGGGGGGCGGGGCGGGGGAGGCGGGGTCCACGGCAACAAAAGCGCGTTCTGTGGGCGCTGACTCGACTCTGCCGAGTCCCCAACTGCACCCCCAGGGGCTGACCCGACCCTGGAGAAGGGCAGCGTCCAGCCGGGCTCTGGCTGCAGAGCTTCCGGCCGTGGGGCGGGCGCGGGCACCTCTCCACTCCAAGGACCCACAGGCCCCGGGAGGAGGGAGAAGCGGGGTGCAGGGGGGCGGTCAGCGCCGGGGAGGGGCACAAGCTTCTCCGGAACAAGCGGGATCCCCCCCACACAGCCTGTCGTGCCCCCCCAACAAACACGTCTGGGGCAAGACACTGTCTGCACAATAAGTAAGTGAGACGCCCTCTGCCGCCTCTCTGGTCACCCCCGGGGCAGTGACACTCGTCATGAATACACCCCGGGCTCTGGCCGGGGGCCAACATCAGCACCTGGGGGTCCACCTGGGGTCCCAGTTCTGGAATGAGGCACAGGACAGGGGCCGGGAGGTGTGGCAGCAACATGAACTCACGAGAAACAGGGCACCCAGCCCACGTGGTCCTTAGGACTCAGGGTCTCAACACACACACACACACACACACACACACACGGAGCAACGCGTGAAACAGGGCACCCAGCCCACGTGGTCCTTAGGACTCAGGGTCACACACACACACACACACACACACACACACGGAGCAACTCGTGAAACAGGGCACCCAGCCCACGTGGTCCTTAGGACTCAGGGTCTCTCTCTCTCTCTCTCTCTCTCTCTCTCTCACACACACACACACACACACACACACACACACACACACACATACACACACGGAGCAACGCGTGAAACAGGGCACCCAGCCCACGTGATCCTTAGTAGGACTCAGGGTCACACTCACACACACACACACACGGAGCAACGCGTGAAACAGTGCACCCAGCCCACGTGGTCCTTAGTAGGTCTCAGGGTCACACACACACACACACACACACACACACACACACACACACACACACACTCAGAGCAGCGCGCCAACTGGCCAGAGAAACAGCACAGTGGGTAGCACATTTGCCTTGCACACGGCCAACCCAGTCCCAGACACAGCACATGGTCCCCTGAGCACCGCCAGGGGCGATGCCTGAGCACACGGCCAGGCGGGACCCCTGAGCAGCACGGGAGTGAAGCCCAGCCCTTCTGGTCGAAAATAAGATGAGGGGGAAGGGGGGAGGTATACTGGGGTTCTTGGTGGTGGAACATGTGCACTGGTGAAGGGATGGGGGTTCGAGCATTGTATGACTGAGACTTAAACCTGAAAGCTTTGTAACTTTCCACATGGTGATTCAATAAGATAATAAATTAATTTAAAAAAATAAGATGAATTTTTTTTTTCAGTTTCTGGGCCACACCTGGAGTCACTCAGGGGCTCCTCCTGGCTCTGCAATCAGGAATCACCCCTGGCGGTGCTCGGGGGACCCTACGGGGTGCCCGAGAAACGGGCAAGGCCAACGGCCTTCCTGCTGTACGACCGCTCCAGCCCCAAGATAAGAGTCTTTAATATCAAATTTATCACAAAGGGAAAAGAAAGCAACGCACCGCGGAATGAGCCGGCAAACAGGTGTCTGGACGCCGGGACGTACACGCCATCAGCGGCCAAACAGCCGAAGCTCCTCCCAGGGACGGAGCTGGGACTCAGAGACCCCCGAGGCCACAGACCCGGGGGCTCTCCTCCCGGGTGCGAGGTCGAGGGACCCGGAGGAAGGGGAGGTGGGCGAGGTTTCC
Source organism: Sorex araneus (assembly GCF_027595985.1). Lineage (NCBI taxonomy): Eukaryota > Metazoa > Chordata > Mammalia > Eulipotyphla > Soricidae > Sorex > Sorex araneus. Next base: position 5,220,139 of record NC_073302.1, on the reverse strand, counting down.
CAGCTACACTCGCAGACGCAGACGGGCTGTGCATTCCGACACTCGCCACTCAACACCCTCGGCTGCTGGTCCGAGGGGGCGCGGGCAGCTGGGAGGAAGGGCAGAGACAGCCGGTGGGGGCAGGTCCTAGGGGACCGTGGAGACGCTGCACTAGCCCGAGTGCCCACAGGCGCCCGAGCACACGCGCAGTGAAGGCAGACAGGCTGGCAGCTCCCGGTGCTCCTCGTAAGCCAGTGGGTTGCTTATTTCAGGGTGTGGTGGGGCTGGGCCACTCCCAGGGGCGCTCAGGGCTCAGCCTGCACTCAGGGGTCACTCCTGGTGGGGCGCTGGGGGTCAAACCCGCGTCGTCGGCTGCGTGCAAGGCCAGCGCCTCCCTGCTGTGCGGTGGCTCTGGCCCCACGGCCAGTGTTTTACAGGACAATGAGTGAGGGGCAGGTGAAGGCAGCCAAAGGGCGGGCCCGGGACCCCGCACCCTCACAGCCCCCCGAGGGGATACCCGGGACAGGACACGGTTGTCCCGGCCCCCCAGTATCCTCCTGGTGGGCACAATCCCTGGAGCTACGGCTGAGTCCTTGCAGACGGTCCAAAGGGGCAGGAGCCCCCCACCCCACGCCAGGTCCCCCCAGGGCGACGGGGACACTCAGCCCCTCACCCGCTTGGCTCCCGGGGCCCCATCCAAGCCCCTCTCAGGCCCTGCCCGTCCCTCGGCTCGGAGGGCAGGCGGAGGAGGGCTCGGCCGCGGGTGGCCTCCCGTGGTCTGGGGGCTCCCCTCGCCGCCCACTGGGCCTTCTCCAGTGGGCCGCATCTGCCTGCCCGTGGGCCCTTGCGGAAGTCACCGGCCGCAGTGATTCTGCGGAGCCCAGCCCGGGGCGGAGCTGAAAAGCGGGAGCCCCACGCCCGGCCCCCCCCCACCCGCCAGGGCTCTGGGGGCAGCAGGCCAAGGGACGGGGGTGGGGGGCTGCCCCCAATACCCCGCCGGCTCCCTAACGCCTTGCTGCTGCACAGTGGGGGGGGTCGAGAGACAGGCGAGACGTGAGGTTGGCTCCGGGCAGCGGCTGCCCGCGGGAACTCCTCGCGGGCCCCCGGGGGGCTCGAGTCTAGAGGAGGCGTGGGGGGGTGCGGGTGGGGGATCTGAGAACCCCAGATCTCAGGGCTGCGAAGGACCTCAGCCCTCAAGGGACGCCCCCTCCCTTCGCAGCCCAGGGGAAACTGAGGCCTCGGAGCCATCGGAAGTCTGTCTGCGGTGGCACAGCCTCCGGGCACCCAGCCTGGCTCCGTTCATTCTCGGCGTCCGCACACGCCCCCTCACGGCAGCCACAGGCAGCCGCGCTCTGGCCCCCGGCCCCCCGGGGACCACTGGGCTGCGGACGAGTCCCTGCTCGCCCGGGGCTCCGGGTGCCGGGATGAAAGGCGCCGTGGGCAGGAGGCGCCTGACCTCTGCCGGGACTTGCCGGCTGGCGCTCACCTGCTCACCTGCTCCCGCGCCGCGAGCCAGGCCCAGAACCCGAACCCGGCCCGGGGCGGGCCCCACCCCAGGTGGACTTGCGGCCCCAGAGTTTTGATTGGCAGGTATGAAGGGCCACTGCCTCCTGGGGGGAGGCCGGCCCCCCACCCCCCGAGCGCCCGCCCCGGGAGCCCCTCAGGTGCGGCTGCAGCAGGAATCTGAGGTGTTTGGAGGGGGCTATTAATAGCGTCAAGGGCCAGCAGGCGCCGAGTGGGTGCACCCCCTCCCGGGGCCTGGCGGGCACAAACAAACCCCCCCTGTCCAGGAGGGCACTTCACCCGTTTGCGGTCTCCCAGGGGCAGGGGGCGGGGAGGGGGCGGGTTCCCCCTTCCTCGCAGCTCTCCGGCCAAGAAGGAGGTGGGTGGGTGGGGTGAGGTCCGAAATCAGCCAAGGGTGGGGGAAGGAAAAACCCCACCAAGAAGGGCACAGCACAGCACACCCCACCCCGAGCGGCCAGGGGCCCCAGCGGGAGGCGGTGAATGGAGGGACTGTTCCAGAGCCCCAGGGAGGGGACAGGAAGGCTCCGCCTGGGCCTTCCTCCGCCCAGCGTCCAGGCCTGTCCTACCAGGAGGCGGGTCGGGACTTAACCCTCTGCTGGGCCGGGTGCCGTGGGCCAGATTCATCTGGGCACTGCCCTTACCCCTGGCCGGGCCCCCGCCAGAGGCCTCGGTCCACAGACAGCGCCTCCCCCTTCCCCAGCTTCCTCGGGAGGGTATGGACACCTGGTCACATCTGGTCCCCGATCTCGAGGGGAGAGAGGGGCGCGGGCAGGCGGCACGCAGGTGCCAACACTGCCCAGGACAGCCAGGGCGGGCACGGTGCCACGGCCCGCCAGGAGAGGCCAGCAGCCAGGAGCTCGCGGCTCAGCCCACGTGGGCGCGTGTCTGGGTCAGGCCGCGTGCGGAACCAGCTACGCGAAGGGGCTCCTAACAGCTCCTAAGAAATCATTCACCCGTTTCAGAGCCCAGGGCGCCCAGGTGCCAGGCCATCACCAGACAGAGCCGGGAGCTGGGCACCAGCTGCCCAGATGCACCCAGGTGGCCTTGCCACGGCCAGCGAGCGGAGCACAGAACCCAGCACCGCGGCCACCTCCGTCTCTCCCCCATCCACCGCACCAGTCTCTAGGGTTGGGGGACAGGACGCCCCCCCCCAGTCCCCTGGGCGTGGTGACCAGCTGCCTCCCTGAGAAGGGGGAGTGTGGGCGGGACGGGCGGTCAGCAGGCTCTCACCCCAGTGGAGGCAAGGCGCTGGGGTCCCAAGGCCCCCCCACCCTCCAGCGCCCCCTCTCTGTCCCTGGGCCTTGATGGGCCTTACAGCAAGCCCCGGCCACGTGGACCGCGTCCCGGGCCAGCTGGGAACTGGGACAGTTACTCAGGGAAGGTCAGCACTGGCGCCCGGAGCGCTTCCGGGCGGGGAAGCCCAGGGGGGTGGGGAGGCTGCGACCCTTCCCACGGCACGGCGCGGGGGGAGCCTCGGGGCGACCCCGGGGCGGGCCGGAGGGAGGAGGCAGGTCCGAGTCCCTCGGGCAGGGCAAGGGCGCGCGCAGGGGGCGGGAAGGGGCGCCGGGACGCGGGGGCAGTAGGACACGCGCCGGGATCTGGACCCCCGGCCAGTCCCCGCTCGGCCCGGCCCGGGCGGGGGCGTGGCCCGGGGGCTCCCGCCGGACCCCGCGTGAGTCTCACCTGCGATGTGCTGGCGCCGCGCGTCGTCCAGGTGCGTGGACAGCACGTCCCCCATGGCGAGGAAAAGCCGCGGCGCAGTCCGCCCGCCGCCCGCCGCTGCCCGTGCCGCTCAGGCGGACGCCGCTGGCGCCATGGAGCCCCGCCCGCCCTGCCCCGCTCCCGCCGCCCTGGCCGCGGCCTCCGCTCCGGCTCGGCTCCGGCCGCGTCCGCCCTGCCGGTCGCCTCCGCCCCGCGCCCCAGCCTGCGGCCCCGCGGCCCCGCCCCGCCCCGCCCGGCCCCGCCCCCGGAGGCCCCGCCCCGAGCCCGCCCGCCCCGCCCCCGTCCGGCGCCGCAGTCCTGGGCTCCGCCCACCCCTCCAGGCCACGCCCCCAAGGCCCCGCCCCCGAGTCCGTCCCGCCCGCGTTCGGCGCCGCAGCCCGGGGCTCCAACCCGCCCCCCAAGGCCACGCCTCCCCAGAGGCCCCGCCCCCGAGTCCGTTCCTCCTCCGAACGGCGCTTCAGCCCTGGGCTCCGCCCCGCCCACCATGCCAGTCCCCCATTAGGCCACGCCCAGTCGCCCCGCCTCCGCCCTAAGCCCCGCCTATTCCGTAGAGGCCACGCCCAGTGGCGGTCCGTCCTCCTCAAGTCCCGCCCCCAAGCTGCGTGCGGGCCTGAGGGGCGGGGGGCGGCGACCGCGGGGACCGCCCGGGAGACAGAGACAAAGGAAAGGTCGGAGAATGCGAGCCGGAGGAGGAGAGGCGCCCCGGCACCGGCCCGAAACCAAGGAATGGGACTGGTGGGGAGATCTGAAAAGACGTGGGGTGCTCTGGGGAGTCTGGGCCTGGGGGGTTCCCCGCGCCCGTCCCCGCTCCGTGGCGCTGGCACCCCCCGCTCCCCGGTCGCTGCACCGTGCCAGCTGCCCCGCCCGCTCCCAGGAGTTCGCTGGCCTTGATCCGACCCGCCCGCCAGGTGTGCCGGTCGGTACGGCCGGGTGCCCGCTTGCCCCGGGAAGGGGGCGGGGGGAGGGTCCAGGTCCCAGGAGCCCCGCCTCCACCCTCGTCCCGGCGCCCCGCGGGCTGTGATCAGGCCCCGCCTATGGGCATTTCACCGCCGGGCTTGGGAAACTGGGGCCGGGCGGGGAGGGGGGGAAACGGGGCCACTTACAGTCCCTGGCAGGGAACGGGAGGAACGTCTGGGGCCGGCCCTGTGACCTGCCCAGTGGCGGGGGTGGCGGTTAAACCGGGGGGTTCTCAAACCCCGGCAGGGTGACCAGCCCTTGGGTGCCAAGGCTCCGGCCCCCACCCTGCGTCCCGCCGCCCCGCGGCCGGTCTCCGTGCCCACCCTGTAAGGGGACAGCTTGTGTGGTCATGACAGTGGCGGGCAGTGATGGCACAGCCCGTGTCCCTCACAGCGTGCGTCCTGTCCACACACCGGGGGTGGGTTTGAAGTGGGTTTGTGGGGTGGGACACGCATCCACACCTAGGGGCTCGTCCACCGGGGACACATTCTTGGGGGCTTGCGCAGAGGCCACCAGCTGGGCCAACCCTGCCTGCTCGGTGACCCAGGCCCGGCAGGCTCATTCTAAACCTCGGTTTCCTCATCTGTCACCGGAGAACAATGACACGTTGAGGATTAGATGACAAATCCGCACACATCGCCCTGCCCAGGTTGGCCCAGCTTGGCCCTCGGCTGCTCTGCAGAACCTGTCAGGCCTTCTCGGTCCCCGCAAGGGCGCCCAGAGCCTGGAGGAAGGAGCGGATCGTTCTGCTGGCAGGAAAATCCCAGAGGGCCTTCTTGCAGAACGGTACGCTGAAAAACCAGTATCTGACAGCAGGTTCGAGGTGCAGCATTCCAGGCAGGGGGTGGGTGGGGAGTGGTCCAGCCCAAACAGCCTTGACAACCAGGATGCTTTCAGGCAACAGAGACATCAAGTGGCACGAAATTGACAGTGATGACTAGTTTCCTGTTACAGAAAACAGAAACTGGGGCCCAGAGAGGGTATGTGGCCTTACCAAGGTCACACAGCAAAGCCGAGGTAGAGCCCAGCCAGAAGCCACGCTCCCTACCTGCCATCCGGTTCTGTCTGGTCCACAAGAACCCAACAGCCTCACTTGTCCCCCCCCCCCCTCCCCGCTATGGGCTAAACGGGGGTCTGGAATCCCTACCCTGCCTTCAGAGGGCATCGCCGAAGCCAGCTGGCATCTGGATACCCCAAGGTGGTTCCTCCTGGCAGAAGGCCTGGGCTTGCTGGCGCCTGGGAGGGGCCCCAAGTACCTTTCCCAGCCTTCACAATGCTCCCAGACCCGTGAGCCCACCGTCCCCACGTTTCCCAGTGCACCAGGCCCCGGGCCCAGGGACTGCCCCCAGCTGGAGACTCCCTGCGCCCCACTGCCCAGCAGACCCTCCATCTCCCGGCCTCAGTGGGCGCAGAGGGGTGGGGCAGAGGGGCTGGTGAGAGTGGACAGGCTGGCCAGAGCAGGTAGGGTGTGGCCTTGCACACAGTCAACCCGAGTTCGATCCCCGGCATCCCTTAGGGTCCCCCGAGCCCATCAGGAATGATCCCTGGGCTCAGAGCCGGGAGTAAGTAAGCACTGCCGGGTGGGAACCCCCACCAAACATGCGGGCAGGCTGGGCAGCTGCGGGTCACTATAATAAGCTCCCCGCAGTCCCTGGGCTAAGTCCCCCCCAGGAAAGACTTGGACCCTCACATAAGACGTTTGCTCTTGGGGGGGAGGAGCAGGAACAGTTCAGAGTGAAAGTCTCAGGCCCGGGGCTGGAGTGATAGCACAGCGGGTAGGGCGTTTGCCTTGCACGCGGCCGACCCGGGTTCAAATCCCAGCATCCCATATGGTCCCCTGAGCACCGCCAGGAGTAATTCCTGAGTGCAGAGCCAGGAGTAACCCCTGTGCATGGCCGGGTGTGACCCAAAAAAAAAAAAAAAAGAAAGAAAGTCTTGGGCCCTTGGGGCAGGACAGACATCTCTGCTGGGGAAAGTGTTCACTCGGGCACCCTTCAAAACTCATTGACCTACAGGGGCTGGAGCGATAGCACAGCGGGTAGGGCGTTTGCCTTGCACGCAGCCGACCCGGGTTCGATTCCCAGCATCCCATATGGTCCTCTGAGCACCACCAGGGGTAATTCCTAAGTGCAGAGCCAGGAGTAACCCCTGTGCATCACCAGGTGTGACCCAAAAAGAAAAAAAAATAAAAATAAAATAAAACAAAAAACTCATTGACCTAGGGGCTGGAGAGATAGTATAGCAGGGAGGGTGCCAACCCAGGTTCGATTCCTGGCACCCCTAGAAATCAAGTAATTCCTGAGGGGAGAGCCGGGAATAACTCCTGAGCATTGCCGGGTGTGGCCCCAAAGCTAATAAACAAGAAACCTCACCAAACAAGACCACTGTCGGGATGCCACGGATTGGGGGTCATCCTCTCTCCTTACGGTGGACCGACAGGAGGCGGGCGGCTGAGGAAGCCTGGCCCCGGGGTGCCAGGCCTGCGCGCGGGGCAGAAACAGCTGGACCCTTCCGGGGTGCTGCCCTGCAGCACTAAGGGCTCGGGCTGGCGAAGGGAGGAAAGACATGAGGAGTGGCCCGGAGATGCCAAGGGGCAAGGCGAGGGGTCGTGTGCGAGGTGCCATGGGACCCGGGACAGCCCCTGTCAGGAGGGGACAGGTTGAGGCCTGAGCAGCCCCCGCAGCTCCAGGGGAAGCCCTCCAGGTCCCACAGCCGGGGACACGGCTCAGTGGCAAGTGTGCGGCCCCGGGCTCGATCCCCGCTCTCCTGTGCCGTGGGTGTGGTCCCAACGGTCCCCACGCACTGCTAGGAGTGGCCCCCACAGCAATAATAACAAGGGGGGAGCGCCTGTGCAGCCCGCACCTGTGTACTCCCCGCGCCCGAGTGGCTGAGCCTGTGGTGCCCGAGGACGGTGTCGCCCGCATCTCCCCTCTTTTTTTTTTCAGTATTTTTTTTTAATTTTTATTGAATCACCATGTGGAAAGTTACAAAGTTCTCAGGTTTATGTCTCAGTTATACAATATTCAAACACCATCCATTCACCTGTGCCCATATTCCACCACGAAAAACCCTGGTATACCCCGCCCCCACCCCCTCGCCCCCAACTGTATAACTGATGAATTTCACTTCATTTTCTCTTTACCTTGATTACATTCCATATTTCAACACAAAACTCACTATTGTTGGAGTTTCCTCCCAAGAAAGACAGCCCTACTACCAAGGAAGCATTTGATAATTAGTTTTCCATTAAAAGATTGTATGTTTTCAGTTTTTAGAAAAGGTCGAGCAGCCGCTAATGTGGCCACGTGGTTCGGAGTTGTCCAAGTCCCGCATCCCGGAGCCGTGTTAGTTGCTGCTCAGTGTCGCCAGGGCTCCATCTGGAGAGGGTGTGGTGGCTGCACCTCCTCACCTCCTCCGTCTGGATCTCCGGTGTCCGCATCTCCCCTCTTGAGATGTGGACTCCCATGCGTTCCCGTCTAACGCCGGGTGTGTGCAGGCCTCTCTCCGCCCTTGCAGAAGCCCGGGCTCTCTCTGAGAGTGTTTCCCTGTCTCTCCTCCTCGTCCCCACTCTCCTACTTTCCTCTTCCTCCTTCGCTTCAAGAATCCTCCAAGGGGCTGGAGCAATAGCACCGCTGGGAGGGCCTTCATTGGCCTTGCACTCAGCCAAACCGAGGTTCGATTCCCAGCATCCCATAGGGTCCCCCGAGCACCGCCAGGAGTGATTCCTGAGTGCAGAGCCAGGAGTCACCCCTGTGCTTTGCTGGGTGTGACCCAAAAAGCAAAAAAAGAAAAAAAAAAAGAATCCTCCAAATAAAATCTGTTTTACTTAAAAAAAAAAGGGGGGGGCTGGAGCGATAGCACAGCGGGTAGGCCGTTTGCCTTGCACGCAGCCGACCCTGGTTCGATTCCCAGCATCCCATATGGTTCCCTGAGCACGGCCAGGAGTAATTCCTGAGTGCAGAGCCAGGAGTAACCCCTGTGCATGGCCGGGTGTGACCCAGAAAGAAAAAAAAAAAAAAGGGGGGGGGGTTAAGGGAAGAAAGGATGGCATTCTACCTTCCCACATGTGTGGGTTTTGGGGAACCACACCCCGCGGTGCTCAGGGCTCACTCCTGGCGTGGCTCCGGGGACCGCGTGGGGGGCCAGGGGTGAGCCAGGGCTGGCCGTGTGCAAGGCAGATGCCCTACCTGCTGGACTAGGGGGCGTTCTGGTGTCCGATCACAGCGGTTGAGTGATCTGATTCCTCATGGGGCCACCCCCCACGGTGCTCAGTGGACCGTCCACGTAGGGGCGCCCCCCAGGCCTCACACCCAGGCCCCTGCAGCCCCATCCTCACCCCCAGCAGCCCGGACGGAGGCCCGGGAACAACAGGTGTGCCAAGGGCATGCCAGGTAACGGGGTCAGTGGGCGCCGAGGACGGAAGAGGCCTCTGGGGGCGGGTCCTCCTGGCTCCAGCAGGCCGAGAAAGCAGGGCCCTTCTCTGGGAGGGGGTCTGGGCCCTGCAGGAAGCGGGCAGGGGGCAGGGTGGGCTTTTTTTTCTGGCGAGATGACAATGAGTTTCTGTTTTGTTCTTTTTTTTTTTTTTTTTGCTTTTTGGGTCACACCCAGCAATGCACAGGGGTTCCTCCTGGCTCTGCACTCAGGAATCGCTCCTGGCAGTTCTTGGGGGACCATATGGGATGCTGGGAATCGAATCCAGGTCTGCCGCGTGCAAGGCAAACGCCCTACCCGCTGTGCTATCGCTCCGGCCCCAAGTTTCTGTTTTGTTCTGATTTGGGGATCGCCCCTGTGCTCAGGGATGACTCCTGGCTCTGCGCTCAGTGGTCACCTCTGGAGGGGCTCTGGGGACCAGATGGGGTACTGGGATCGAACCTGGGGCCTCTGCATGCAAGGCAAGTGCCCGGCCAACTGTCCTGTCTCTCGACCCATCCAGCCTGTTTTTTTTTTTGTGGTTCTGGTCAGTGCAGGGCTCTGGAGAGGGGACACGACCGCAAGCAATGTTTCGTTCCGCTTCTCAGTTTTGAAGGGTGTGTGTGTGTGTGTGTGTGTGTGTGTGTGTGTGTGTGTGTGTGTGTGTGTGTGTGTGTGGTAAAACATTTTATTTGGAGGTTTTGAAGGGGAGGAGAGAGAGAAAGTAAGCAGAGAGAGATCCCGGGCTTCTCCAAGGGCAGAGAGACCCCTGCACACACCCCTGCATTTGACGCGCGCTCGAGTTTTGAGTGAAGTAAAGTCACTTTTCTACGCGTCCTGGTTGTTCGTGGGAAGGTGCGTGCCATGCCTGTGACTCACCCAGTTCGGTCCCCGGCACCCCCTAGGGTCCCCTGAGCCCCACCAGGAGTGATCCCTGTGTGCAGAGCCAGAAGTAAACCCTGAGCATAGCCAGGCCCAAAAAACAGAACGGGCGGGGGGAAAGAATTTTATATCCCCTCCCTGCTTTTCACGGAGCACCGGGGATTGAGCCCAGGTTGGCCACATGCAAGGTACGGGGCTGCCCCTCTGTGCCATTTCTCCACCCTCCTCTCCTTATGCTTTTCTTTTGATTGCTGATATTTTGGGGGGTGCCAGGGCCTTGCTGGGCGGACAATGAGGGAGCCTGGGGCCCCCCGGGGGCCTCCCGAGGGAGGGGACTCGGCAGTGCCAGGGCTGAGCAGGCCCTTGTTGCAAGCACCCGCCCCAGCCCGTCGCGCTCTCCCTGGTCCTGGTTTCCTTGGCAGTGCCTGGCATGGAGCTACCGTCTCCCAGGGCCGAGCAAGGGCCCGGCTCAGTGCCGCCTCCCCGCCCCCGGCGTCTCAGAGCTGGTCCTTGAGGAAGGATTTCTCAGCTCAGCCGGGCGGGGGCGGGGGGGCGGCGGTGGCTGCTGTCTGGGGGGGCCCGATGGCATCCCCCCCGGCAGGCTCTGCGTGCCCTTCCCTTGGCCCAGGCCCCAGCCGGAGCCCGCGCAGGTGCCCGCCCCGCCACGCAATGCCACCTACAGGCCTGATTCATGAGTCCTTTGCAGGAAGGGCCCTGTGCCCGCCACACCCAGCCTACGGCGCCCTGGGAACCAGCCGCGACCCAAAGATCAAGAATAACACTCCCCCCCGCCCCCCGCCCAAGGGGAGGGTCCAAAAGGTTTGAATCAGAGCCACGGAAGGCAGAGAATTTGCTCCGGGTCATCAGAGTGGGACCGGGCCCTGACCCTCCGGGTCCCAGGGGTGGGGAAAGGGAAGGAGCCTTTCCTGGCCCCCTGGGTCTCTCTCCTCCCCACCCCAAACCTGTCAGACCTGAAACAGCCCAGGAGAAAAAAAAAACAACACTCAGGTAAACAAGAGGAGTGTGAATGAACCAGGACTGTTTTGAAGGGATATCAGGTGTCAGCCACTGTTTACCCAGTTGGCAGGGACCATTGTGTAAAAGGGGCCCTGGCACCGGGCCGGGACCACCCCTCGCTCTGCCCGGGCCCAAGTGGCTTCCAGGCCAGTCCATCTGCCAGCGGCCTCGGCACCGCCCTGTCCTCGACCTCCTCCGTTCTCGGCTGACAGGTGGCGGGGGGGGGGGGGGGGGGGGGGAACGGCCAGCTCCTGGACACGCCCGGTCCGGCCTCCGTGCATTCCCAGACACAGGTAGGACCCTGCCCGGCCCGAGACTGAGCGAGGACAGCAGGGAAGGCGTTTGCCCTGCAGAAGCCGATCCGGGATCGATCCCCACCACAAGCAAAGATTCCTCTGAGCCCTGCTAGGCGTGATCCCTGAGCACAGAGGCAGGAGTCAGCCCTGAGCACTGCTGGGTGTGGCCCCCAAACCGGACAGACCTGCTGTGGCTCCCGGTGGGTGGGAGACACTGTCCACCCCTGCAGAGAGACCCAGGGAGCCTGGGCACCTGGCAGCCCGTGCATGGCCCCTAGTCCCTCATCTGGCTTCCAGAATGTTCACCCCTCACCCGGCTCCTGCTGGCTGATTCTCCTCCGGCTGGGCAGAAAGGGGGCGGGGTGGAGGGTGGACTTTGTGTTTTTGTTTTTTTCTTTCTGGCGAGATGATAATGAGTTTTTGTTTTGTTTTGATTTTTGGGTCACGAGCCTCTCCCGAGTTTGCGGCCGTCGGTTCAGTTTCACCTCCCAGCGAAGATGCTCTCAGACCGCTGATGCCTCCACGGGGGCCCGGGCCGTAGCGCTGCAGGGACGGCACTTGCCTTGCACACAGCCAGCCTGGGTTCGACCCCGGCATCCCATATGGCCACCCGCCAAGCACTGCCAGGAGTGACTCCCGAGCACAGAGCCAGGAGCAGCCCCTGAGCATCGTCAGGTGTGGCCCACACTCTCCCCTTCACCCCCCCAAAAAAATATGATCTTGAATGTTGGCAGGAGGGGGCGTCTGCCAGGGGGTGCCCGCCTGGCACCTGTGCCACAGCAGGCGGGCACTGGCTCCCACCTGCAGAGGCCATCCCCATTTGCACGCCTCCAGGAAGGAGTGCCCCAGCCTCCCCAGCCCACACTTCCTTGGTGGAGCCCGGCCGGCGTGCCAGCACAGAGTGGGAGCCAAGCCATGCCCACGACGGCGCCCCCTGCAGCCTTCCCGGGTCCCCGGGCTCTGAGCCCCGCCCCCCTCCACACCTACACCCTGCTTCTGTATGAGAGCTCCTCAGGGGTTATGGTTTCTGCTGATATTTGGGCCTCGCCCTGCAGTGCTCAGGGAGCACTCCTGGCGGGGATTCAGCGGAGCCTATTGGGAGCCAGAGATTCTTTTTTTTTTTTTTTTTTTGCTTTACACCCAGCGATGCACAGGGGTCAGTCCTGGCTTTACACTCAGGAATTACCCCTGGCGGTGCTCAGGGGACCATATGGGATGCTGGGATTTGAACCCCGGGTTGGCCTCGTGCAAGGCAAACGCCCTCCCCGCTATGCTGTCACTCTAGCCCCGATTCTTTTTTTTTTTTTCTTTTTCGGTCATACCCGGTGATGCTCAGGGGTTACTCCTGGCTCATGCACTCAGGAATTACTCCTGGCGGTGCTCGGGGGGCCCTACGGGATGCTGGGAATCGAACCCGGGTCGGCCGCGTGCAAGGCAAGTGCCTGGACCCCTGGGCTACCTCTCGGCCCCGCTGCTGGCTCACGGGAGCGAGCACAGCTGGGCTCAGCCCAGGGGGCCCACCGAGGGCACACCTCAGCACGAGGCGAAGACAGAGCCCCTCACAGGCTCCGTCAGCACCCGGGCCTCCACACAGCATGCTTCTGCCTCACCTTTCCCGGCCCACCACGCCCCGCCATCCAGCCCAGACACAGATGGGGTTCGCCAAACGCCCGCCCACCCGTCACCGGCTTGCTCCACTCAGCAACGGGCCGTCAGGCCTTTCTCAGGCTTGATCATTAACGGGCTGCGATTCGGGGACTCCCAAGGAAGCCTCAGAAGAGATTAACAAGCTGAAGAGACGCCTCCAGACCCCACGCCAGGGCGAACCTTGTATCCAGGGCACCCCAGGGGGGTGTGGGTGAGTCCCCCACCAGCCCAAACACAGCCCCGACAGCCAAAAACCTCCAGAACCCCATCTCCGCCGTGCTCACAGCCCATCCCCACAGCCTCAGAGGAGCCTCGTCCAGGGATGAATCAGGAAAAACTCAGGTACGGGGGTTTTGTGACCAAAATCTCCAGGCTCTCATGGAGTCAGGGTTGGGCGACCTGCACCCTAGCCTTCTAGAAGTTTCTTCTAGAAGGTTGACAGTCACGCCCAGAACTGCCCCTGGCTCCATAAAAGCTCATTAACCAGCCACGATCCAGAGACTCACAAGTAAATCTCGGAAGGGATCAACAAGCTGCAGAGATGGGGCTGGAGCGATAGCACAGCGGGTAGGGCATTTGCCTTGCACGCGGTTGACCCGGGTTCGATTCCCAGCATCCCATATGGTCCCCTGAGCACCGCCAGGAGTGATTCCTGAGTGCATGAGCCAGGAGTAACCCCTGTGCATTGCCAGGTGTGACCCAAAAAGCAAAAAAAAAAAAAAAAAAAAAAAAAAAACAAGCTGCAGAGATGCCTCCAGACCCCAAAGTCACCGTCAAGTTAAAAATTTAACCCTGGTGGGGCCGGAGCGATAGCACAGCAGGTAAGGCGTTTGCCTTGCACTCGACCAACCCGGGTTCGATCCCCGGCATCCAATATGGTCCCCCAAGCACCGCCAGGAGAAATTCCTGAGTGCACAGCCAGGAGTAACCCCTGAGCGTTGCTGGGTGTGACCCAAAAAGCAAAAAAAAAAAAAAAAAAAAAATTAACTCCGGCGCATATGCTGCCTGAGCCCATGTGCTGCTTGCACCCACGTGGGCGAGCACATGTGTCGCCCGCATCTCCCCCCTTGAGATGTGTACTTTCATACTTTTGTGTCTAAAGCTCGGTTATGTGTAGGGGCTTCCTCCACCCTTGGAGAAGCCCGCGTTCTCTCTTGAGCGCGTTATTCTTACTATTTCTCTCTCCCACTTATCCCTTCCTCCTTCCCTCAGAAACTTCTAGATAAAAATCTGTTTACTTCAAGAAAATAAATTTAACTCCAGGGTGTATCACCTTGTTTAAAATTTTAGAATTCCTGGAGGGCACGGCCACATTCATGGTCTGCGACATCTCACGCTCTACACCACGGATGTACCAGGAGCAGCACACGATGCATAGGATGTAAGGTAGAATCTCGATTAAAAATATACTAGCACACAAGGTTCACCCTGTAACAGCGTGTTAGTGATCTCTTATACAAGGGCCCAATGGCTCCTTATAATTGAGACACAACAATCTTCACACACTTTCTTCTAAGGAAATCTGTTTTGATCATTTTAGCGAATTATTCATAACAAGCAATGCAAAATAAACTATTTAAGAGCCTGCTATTGGGACGGGCTTGGGTGGTGGTTGTTGGGAAAATTCAAAATAACGGTGGTGCAAAGGCGCAATGGTGGTGGGACTGGTGTTGAACATTGAATGTAATAAATGACTGTGAACAACTTTATAAAAAGAAAACAAAGCTTGAAAAATTAAAATAAAACAGGAACAAAAAAAAAGAGTTTTGGGGGCTGGAGCGATAGCACAGCGGGGAGGGCCTTTGCCTTGCACGCGGCCGACCCGGGTTCGATTCCCAGCATCCCATATGGTCCCCTGAACACCGCCGGGGTAATTCCTGAGTGAAGAGCCAGGAGTAAACCCTGTGCATCGCCAGGTGTGACCCAAAAACCAAAAAAAAAAAAAAAGAGTTTTGCAGGCTTGAGCAATAGTACCGTGGGCCGGGTGGCAGACCCAGGTTCCATCCCTGGCACTTCATTTGGTCCCCAAGCAACACCAGGAGTAATTCCCGAGTCCAGAGGCGGGAGTAAGCCTTGAGCATCGCCGGGTGTGGCCCCCCCACCAAAAAGGGAGCTCCGCGTCTAAGGAGTCTTTTCTGTGGGGGCACACCCGGCGATACTCGGGCAGTCGCCTTGGGGATCACTCCTGATGGTGCTCAGGGGACCACAGGGGGATCGAACCCGGGTTGGCAGCAGGTAAGGCAAACGCCCTCCCCGCTGTACTGTGGCTCCGGCCCCACATCTAAGGAGTCTTAGTGGCACCACTTTGCGGGGAGGGGACCCAGGGACAGTTAGGGCTGGAACTCCCTGGTGGCGGAGGAACTCGTGCTTCACCCCCCCGCCCCCATCGGTCCTGCAGACTGTAGAGTTGCTGATGTTGTCGGGGCTCCCAGAATCCTCAGGCCCAGGGATGCAGTGCGTGCAGGGACCACCAGACCACCCCAGTGGCCCTCGGAGGGTCTGGGCCCGCAGCTGGCTATGCTGGAAGGGCCTGAGGTGCGGGGGGGGGGAGGGCGGCCTAGTGCCCCCCCGTCCGGTCTCCAGCTTCCTCGCTGCTTCCCGGGAAATGGCTTCCCCTCCCGCAGACAGCCGCCTCGGAGTGGCCAGTGACGAGGGGCCGAGCGACAGCACAGCGGGGAGGGCGTTTGCCTTGCACACGGCACACCCGGGTTCAATCCTCAGAATCCCATAGGGCCCCCCAGCACCGCCAGGAGTAATTCCTGAGTGCAGAGCCAGGAGGAACCCCTGAGCATGGCTGGGTGTGACCCCCCACAAAAAAAAAAGAAGTGATTGTAGCAGCCCCTGGGGTCACCCCCACCCCCAGCCCCCTGACCCGCCACAGGACGTGGGTGGATTGTGAGGGAGCTGGATGCCCCCCGGAGGGAGACTCTCACCCCCACCCTGTACGGTTCCCGCTGGCTCCAGTTCCTCCCGGGTTAGCCCTGGAGGAACTGCACCCGCCCCCTTCCCGTCCCGTCCCCGCCCCCCTCGCACCCCCCATCCCCGGCTCAGTCATGGTAGACTTGGTTTCCTGCTGGGCCTCAGCCGCCCCTCATCGCTGGTGACTCAGAGCCTGGCCAGGATGGCAGGGCCCGGTGCCTTCCCACACGGCCCGGTGACTCAGCCTGTGGGTTCGCGGTCCTCTGGGGTGGGGCCACCGCATCCCCGCCCGGCCCCTCCCGCCCTTCTCCCAGATGTCACGAAGACATCTGTCCTCTGGGTTTTCCCTATGGAGGACGGAGGACAAGGACGGTGCTGGGGCGGGGGCGGGCGGGAGGTGATGGAGACTCAGCCCCGAGGGCAAAGGTCTCTGCCCTGGGAGGGGGGACCCGAGAGCAGGGGCCCAGGAGGACGGGGCGGGGAGGGACGTGGGGAGAACAGAGCCGTTTTTGTGGTGGGCACCAGTCACCACGTGTGGAAGGGTGGGCGGGGCCCCGGACGCAGAGGGGGACAGCACCGGCTCCTTCCTGTGCCACCCCCATGGGAATGCGCAAAGCTGGTGGCAACAGGTGAGGCCGGTGTCCTGCCAGCACCCGGCTGGCTTGGTGACCGTGCCTCGGCCACCCAGCCCCCTCCCCGAACTCCTCTCGTTCATGTCTCGGGGTACTAGGAGACGCTCCTTTGGGGGGCGGTGAGGGGACACCCAGCAGTGCTCGGAGCTTACTCTCGGCTCCGAGCTCAGTGCTCACTCCTGGCAGGTGCCGGGGGTCAAACCCGGGTGGGCCGCGTGGCAGCAGGTGCCCTCCCCTCTGTGCTGTCTCGCGGGCCCCCTGCTGCTGTGTCTTGAGTCAGTTCCCGGGGTCCTTTGGGCTCGGGGTGCGCCGGGGACCCCATGCTGCAGAAGGTCGAGTCTGCTGGGCCCCTGTGAGGGGGCCTCACCCCTGTACTCTCTCCCCCGCTCCCTCAGAAGGGTGCTGGTTTTTCGTTCGCTTTTATGTTTTGTCATTTTATTTGGTGATTTTTGGGGCTTGGGGGCCACACCCAGTGGTACTCAGGGATCCCTCCTGGTGGTCTCCGGGGACCATATGGGGTGCCAGGGATCCCACTGGGGTCAACCGGGTGCAACGCCAACGGCTTCTCCCCTGCTCTGCCTCTCTGGTCCTCCCGCAAGTGGTTTTATTTATTTCTTTATTTTTTCTTTTTGGGTCACACCTGGCGATGCACAGGGGTCACTCCTGGCTCTGCACTCAGGAATCACCCCTGGCAGTGCTCAGGGGACCCTATGGAATGCTGGGAATCGAACCCGGGTCGCCGCGTGCAAGGCAAACACCCTAACCACTGTGCTATCACTCCAGCCCCTGCAAGTGATTTTAAAATGGTCATGTCTCAGGGCCAGAGCGAGAGCACAGCAGGGGGGACTTGCACGAACCGGCCCGGGTGTGACCCCCAAATGATTTCCCGAGCACTGCCAGGAGCGAGCCCCAAGTGCAAGGCTGGGAATAAACCCGAGCACTACGGCATATGGCCCAGAAACAAGAAACAACAACAGAAAAAACAAAACATAAATAAAACGGTTGTCTCTCTAGGCTGGGCCCGAGGAGCTGTTTGTGTTTGTCACCCAGTCACGACGATGGCAACCACAGAGCAGAGGGAGGGCGTGTGTGGGCACCCGGCCAGGCCGCACAGGTTAGCTCTGGGCTCTCCCGGGGGAGACGCCACACTCAGGGCGCGGCTTTGCAGAAGAGGGAAGAGAAAGCCAACCAGGAGGGAGGGGAATCGGGGGCGGGGGACGGGCCTTCCTACCTGGGGGGCTCCCTGCCAGGTACCGCTCCCTCTGGGGGGGGCAGGGAGCAGCAATTTAGGACAAAAGACTGTTGGAGGGCAGAGAGGCAGTACAGCGGGGAGGGCATTGGCCTTGCACACGGCTGACCGGAGTTCAACCCCCCCCCTCCCCGGCATCCCGCATGGCCCCCCGAGCACCGCCAGGAGTCATTTCTGAGTGCAGAGTCAGGAGTGACCCCTGACCACCGCTGGGTGTGGCCCCCAAACAAGCAGAAACAAAACTCTTCTGTCTGACAGATGGGAGAAACACACGCAGCCTTGCAGAGTCAGGGGGTTTGGGCTAAGTTCTCAGGAGTCATCAGCCCGCCGTGCCCCACCCCCGGCTGGAACAGGGGGTCCCTGAGGCGAGCTGAGTGGGCCGGCGGCAAGCCTGCTCTTGGAGCCTGGGTCCTCCAAGAGTCTCCTTCGGAGCACTGGAAGGTGGCGACTCCTTCCCCCTTCCTGAGGGCCGTCCCCGCCGTGCCCCCAGGAAAGCCTCGGGCGGGGAGCAGGAACACCTTCCCGGGGCTGCGAGCCACATGGCTCAGGCCAGCCAAACCCCGGTTTTGGGTTTTGGTTTTGGTTTTGGGGCCACACCCGTAGGTGCTCAGGGCTCACTCCTGGCTCTCTGCTCAGGAGCGGCCCCTGGTGGTCATTGCAGGAATCATGCGGCGTGGACCCTCTCCAGCCCTCAGGCCTGGTGTTCTGTCCTTTTTATTTATTTATTTATTTTTTGAGTCACTCCTGGTGATGCTCAGGGGTCACTCCTGGCTCTGCGCTCAGGAATTACTCCTGGCGGTGCTCAGGGGACATATGGGATGCCAGGGATCGAACTCAGGGCAGCTGCTGCAAGGCAGACGCCCTCTCCGCTGTACTATTGCTCCGGCCCCTGTTTTTTGTTTTTTTGGTTTTTCAGCTTTGGGATCACACCTGGAGTTGTTCGGGGATCACTCCTGGCTCTGCACTCAGGAATCACTCCTGGTGTTGCTTGGGGGACTAGATGGGATGCCGGGGGTTTTGAACCCGGGTCGGCCACGTGCAAACCGTATTACCGCTCCGACCCAGAGCCTTGCTTTTGAAAAAGGGAACACAACCTCCCTGTCAGCCTGCTGGTCAGGGGCGAGCAGGGGACGCCCCACCAGGCCCACCCAGGCCGCTCCTCACAGGGACCCGGCTCTGCGGTGGACGTTCAGCTCTGGGCGGAGCTCTCGGACAGATCTAGAGCCTAACTCTGCCAGGGGCTGGTGGCAGGGCCCCGGGGCCCGTGTTGGGACAATTTCCCGCTGGAGGGGGCAGTGTCAGAGCTGGGCCCCTGGGATGAGACGGGCACAGTCGGTTAGCTGAAGGGAAGGGCTCCGGTGTGTAGAGACCCCCGACGTGGGCTCCGGTGTCCAGGGGAGAGGACCCTGGGAGGCTGGAGGGGAGGGGAGTCCCCTCTCTGGACACGGGGACTGGTCACGTTTCCCCCCGGGAGTCCTCCATCTGCGGCAGCCTGACTTCCATCCGAGGCCTCGTGCTCAGTGAGTTTCGGAAACGCACGCCCAGGTGGGTCTTCTGTAACGCCCCCAAGCAGCCCCTGGCCTGGCCACTCTCCCCGTGGGTTCCTGTTGCTGCGGAATTCCACATAGGGCCCAAGAGACCTCGCAGAGGTGGGAACACCTGCCCTCAGGCCGTCAGCCCCCAGCAGCCCACGTGGCTCCCTCCAGTCCCCGCCAGGGGTGACCCCCGAGCACTGAGCCAGGACTCGGCCCTGAGCATCTCCAGGTGTGGCCCAACAACCCCCCCCCCACACACACACACACATACACGTACAAGGCTGGAGCGACAGCACAGCAGGCAGGGTGCTGGCCTTGCACGTGGCCGACCCCGGTTTAACGGGTTTGATCCCCAGCATCCAGTACGGTCCACCTAAGTCCAGAGCATCACCAGGTGTGGCCCCCCAAACAAGCAAACAGTAGCCACCACCCCCCTCCCCACCCACCCACTCCCACCCCCGCTGCCCACAGTCTGGGACTAAAGAGATAGTATAGTATGGACAGTACAGCAAGCAGCCCAGGTTTGGTATCCAGCTCCCTCGATGGTCTCCTGGGCCCACCAGGAGCGACCCCTGAGCACAGAGCGAGGAGTAAGTCCTGAGCACTGCTGGGTGTGGCCCCCAAACCAAGCCAAAACATAAGCCAAACGCCATCAGGAGGATCAGTGAGGCACCTGGGGAGCCGTGCCTGGCGCTGCCCGGCCTTTCAGAGGGGGGTGGGAGGAAAGGACCTGATGGCGGGGGAGCTGGGGGGAGGTAGGTGAGGCGGAGAGGAGGCCCCTAAGGAAGCCGGGGTCCTCCTGGGCCCAGAGGAACTGTGTCCCGGCTGAGACCCAGAACCGCCATCGCCCCCTGGTGGTGGAACTGCTCCTCTGCAGGGCAGCAGGGACCGTTTCCCACAGGTGCGACCCTCCCCCAGCGGTGCCTCTAGGCTTCCCCGAGACCACCTGAGCTGCCGTTTCTCTGCGCCTTTGGTGGAACACAGTTCCCCCCAGGCTGAACCCCTCAACTTCATCCTTGTTTCTCCCAGCCGGCTTCTCTGCCGTCCACTTTGGCTCACTGCAGTCTCCACGCAGCTGGGGAGATCTTTTATTCTTCCTTTCTATTTTTAAAAAAGAACTAAGTTTATGATGATTTTTATAAAGTAGGTTTTATAACAGAACAGAGCACTGCACTACAAAAATGTTTTGTATTGGGGCTGGAGTGATAGCATAGCAGTAGAGGCGTTTGCCTTGCACGCGGCCGACCCAGGTTCGAGTCTCAGCATCCCATATGGTCCCCTGAGCACCGCCAGGGGTAATTCCTGAGTGCAGAGCCAGGAATAACCCCTGTGCATCATCAGGTGTGACCCAAAACAAAAAAATAAGTTTTGTATTAGAAATTGTGTACAAGGTCCAAGGTCCTATAAAATGTGCCTTAACTTTGGCACAAATACAGAGATTTGTTTTGTTTGGGGACCATCAGAGCTTACTTACTTTGCACGCAGGGGTCACTCCTGGCAGGGCGTGGGGAACCATGTGGGGTGCTGGGGATCGAACCCGGGTCAGCTGCAGGCAACACAAGCACCCTTCCTGCTGTACTATTGCTCTGGGCCCCAGAGGGAAAAAAATTTAATTATTTCAATTTACTAGATTAGTATATTCTTACAAATGTGTAAGTAAGGGAGCTAGGGGGGCAGAGCGATAGATAGCACAGCGGGGAGGGCGTTGCCAGGTTCGAGTCTCAGCATCCCATAGGGTCCCCCGAGCACTGCCAGGAGAAATTCCTGAGTGCAGAGCCAGGAGTAACCCCTGAGCATCGCCAGGTGTGACCCAAAAAGCCAAAAAAAAAAAAAGAAAATAGGGAACCAGTTCTGCAGTGAGGGCATATGCCTTGCATACACCCACTATATAGTGGGTGTATATAGTTTGTAAATTGGAGGGTGGGCAGAGAGATGGTGTAAGGGCCGAGACACTTGCCTGGCACCCACTGACCCTGCTCAATCCCCAACACTGTGCATGAGCGTGAACACACACATACATACACACACATACACATACATACACACATACATATGCACACATGCACACATACACACATACATACACACATACACATACATACATACACACATACATACACTCACACATACACATATATACACACATACACATACACACAGATGCACATATACACACATATATACACACATACATACATACGCACATACGTAAACACATACACATACACTCACACATACACACACACATACATATGCATACATATATGGCCCACTGAGCACTGCCAGGGGTTGCATTTTTGTTTATACCTTGTTAAACTCTCTTGTGTGTCTTTTATTATTATTATTATTATCATATAATATTATATAATTATATATTATAAGTAATATATTATTATGGGGCTGGAGCAATAGCACAGCAGGTAGGGCGTTTGCCTTGCATGCGGCAGACCCGGGTTTGATTCCTCCGCCCCTCTCGGAGAGCCTGGCAAGCTACCAAGAGTATCTCGCCCGCACAGCAGAGCCTGGCAAGCTCCCCGTGGCGTAGCAGATATGCCAAAAACAGTCACAACCAACCAGTCTCACAATGGAGACATTACTGGTGCCCGCTCGGGCAAATCGATGAGCAACGGGACGACAGTGATACAGTGGTGCACCCACTCAGGGGTTGATCCCGGCACTACAGGGTCGCTGAGCACCACTGGGTGCAACCCTGGAGGACTCCGAGCATTATCAGGGCTGCAGAGCCTAAGCACACAGTACCCCCGGGCCCTGGCAGTGAGCCACAGCCGGCTGGCAGAACTGCATCGGGCCCCTCAGGCTGCCTGACCTCCAGTGTAAATCAGTGCCGAGCAGACATGGTATTTTCTGGTCCCTGAGCCCTCCTGACGTCACGGCATCACTGTACAGAGGCACTCCTGCTCCCCCGTTACTCTTCTCATCATTCACTCCAGTCAGACGCAGGGGAGGGGTGAAGCACGCCCAGCTTGGTTCCCACGGACACCGCACAGACATCAGGATGCCCAACACTTCCAGCCTCCGAACCTGCCAGAGCCCCGGAGCCCCGAGCCCCCCTCCCTCCCGTGGGAGCACCCGTCCGTCCGCCCACTTCTGCCCCAGGGCCTGTTGGTCGCTGGGCCCGTTGCTCGAAGGCTCCAGAAGGGAGCTGGTCTGAGGCGGAGCCCCGGGGCTGCTTCTCAGGCTCCGAGATTGACCCGCAGGGAGGCCTCGGCCACTGCCCTTTCTCCACGGGGGCAGGATTCCAGGGCCCTTATCAGATCTGTTCTTGATTTACGGTTTGCTTGTTTCCAGCTTTGGGGCCATTAAAAATGAATAGCGGGAACTGGAGAGATGGGGGGGGGGTGGCACATAGACCAGCTCAGCCAGCCTGGTGCCGTCCTGGGTGCCGAGCCCGTGCCACCGCGCCCCGCTCCGAGACCCAGCCCCCTCTTTAGTGGGGAATTAAACAGTGCACGCACCCTCAAAAATAGATAAATAAATAAATAGAAGCTTTGATCTCCAGCATCCCACTGGGTCCCCTGAACCCAGCCAGGAACGAACCCTGAGCACAGAGCCAGGAGTAAGCCCTGCAGAATGAAAATAGAAATGAGCAGCGGGGTGGGCACCTCTGATCTGAGTCTCTGGTGGGCACAGTCTTGGCTGTCTCTGGGGCGCAGGGTCCCAGGAGAGATGAGGTCAGCAGACAGAGTGGGGCCAGAGTGATAGTATAGCCGGGAGGGCGTTTGCCTTGCACGCGGCCAACCGGGGTTCCATCCCCGGCATCCCAGAGGGTCCTCCAAGCCCTCCTGGAGTGACTCCTGAGCGCAGAGCCAGGAGGAACTCCTGAGCACTGCCAGGTATGACCCCCAAACAAAACAGAAAAGGAGCCAGAAAGATAGAGCGATGGATAGAGCACTTGCCTTGCACACGGCAGACGTGGGTTCAATCCCGTAGGGTCCCTGAGCCACACCCAGAGAGATTCCTGAGCAGAGCCGGGAGTACCACTCTCTGTGGCCCCAAAACCACAGAAAGAAAGAAAAGAATACATAATACACACAGCGTGGGAGCCTATATACACCTATACATTAAATATTCGCGTGTTTATCTGCATGCATGTTATTTTTTCTGAATCCTGTGTGTGGACTTTATGTATCATGGTATTTGGGGGATTTTTTTTTTCTTTTTGGGACACACTGGGCAGAACTCAGAGTTTGTCCCTGGCTCTATACTCAGGGATCACTCCTGGCAGGCTCAGGGAACCATATGGGATGTCAGGAATTGAACCCGGGTCAGCTGTGTGCAGGGCAAGTACCCTACCCACTGTACTATGGCTCTGGCCCTTTTTTTTTCCATACCCAGTGATGCTCAGGAGTTATTCTTGGCTCTGCACTCGGGAATTACTCCTAGCAGTGCTCTGGGGACCATATAGGACGCCGGGGATTGAGCCTGGGTCTGCTGTGTACCAGGCAAGCAAGCACCCTACCTGCTGCCTTGCCCACTCCGGCCCCAGTTTTGAGGGATTTCTTCTTTTTTTTTCTTTTTGGGTCACACCCATCGATGCTCAGGGGTTATTCCTGGCTCTGCACTCAGGAATTACTCCTGGCGGTGCTTGGGGGACCCTATGGGATGCTGGGGATCGAACCTGGGTCGGCTGTGTGCAAGGCAAGCGCCCTCCCCGCTGTGCTGTCGCTCCAGCCCCAGGGGATTGCTCTAGACCCCTGACATTTGCCTGTTTATTTCCTAATCCCAGGGATCTTTTCTTACAAAATCCCTCACCCTGGCATACCGGAAGCACCAGTTTGATCCAGCAGTTTGAGTGAATCCACCAGTCTGTTGTCTTATGAACTGACGCATCCGCCAAACTCCTCTCGGGCAGGAACTCTGCTCCTCCCCGTGTCCGCATGCCCCAGGGCCCCCCTCCCCCCGCGCCCCCCCCCCCCCCGTGTCTGCACGCCCCGATCTCCTCCGGCCGGAAACTGCCACAGTCCTGCCCCCTTGTCTGACTGAAGCAGTTTTCCTCAGCTGTGGAATTTGACCTCTGGGGACCATGTCGAGCCACGGGGCCTGTCAGAATCTCTCCGACGCAGACACACATCACTGTGTCAGACAGCTCCCGCCACAGCCACGGAGGCTGCAGGATGTCGTGACCCGAGGCTGGCGTGCTGTGGGCTAGAGGACCCGTCTCAGCTGGTGGGGAACTTGTGGACCCCCAGGATGTTCCAAGGGGGGCACCGGCATGATGCTAGGGGACCGACCGGGAGGGCAGCGCAGGCAGAAGGGGACCTTGGTGGAGAAACACTGGCCTGATCTACTTTAGGTGTATGTATTTTTTTGGGGGGGGCCTACACCAGGCAGTCCTTGGGGATTACTCCTGACTCAGTGCTCAGAATTTGCTCCTTGTGGTGCTTAGGGGACCCCGTGGTGCTGGGGATGGAACCTGAGCCCCCCAGGTCAGCGCACGGAGCTATTTTAGAAATGTAGATGTGAAGTGTGTACTGTAGTTTGGGCCAGAAGGATTTGTTTAAAAAAGCGAGGCATGGGGCCGGACAATAGCACAGCAGGTAAAGGCTTTTGCCTTGCATGTGGCTGGCCAGGGTTCGATTCCCAGCATCCCATATGGTCCCCAAGCATGGCCAGGAGTAACTCCTGAGTGCAGAGCCAGGAGTGACCCCTGAGCATCGCTGGACTTGACCCAAAAAGCAAAATAAATAAATAAATAAAAGGCGAGGCACCGGGCCGGCGAGGAGAGTGGGTATCGCGCTTGCTCTGCCAGCAGCTGACCAGGCTCCGTCCCAGGTACCACACATGGTCTCTGGGCCCTTCAGGAGAGATCTCTGAGCACAGACTCAGCACGGCCAGGAGTGACCCAAGCACGGCCCCCCCGCAACCCCAGAAAAAAAAAACTAGAATAATTGGGAGCTTATTCCTGGCACTGCCCGGAGGACCTTAGGGGGCTCGGGGTCAGTGGCACGCAAGGTAGGGGCACGTGCCGTGTGCCAGGGGTACCCACTCACCAAACCCGGCTGTGGCCCCTGGAACAAAGGACTTTCCCCTCGGCCGGGGGCCTCATCCGCAGAGAGGGTAGGGGCGGGGCCTCTGGCCTCAGCCGCCCTCAGTTCTCAGGAGCAAACGTGTATGTGTGGAGGGGGGGGTGGGGGCTGGGCTCAGAGCGAGGCTGGGGTTCAGACACGGGAGAGGGGAAAGGTCAGGCTGGGCACAGAGCCCAGCCACACCCCTTCCTTCTTGCCCTTTTCCTCTGGGCCGGTTCCGGCCCCTGGAGCCCTTGGTTGAGTGGCTCGATGTCTCGTCAGTGGCGAGCACCTAGGAGTGAGTTAGCCCGGTGCACTGCACGTCACACCTGGCAGAGGCAGCTGGGAAGGGCCGGAGCGACTGTGGGAGCGACAGGGCCCCCCCTCTGGAGCCACAGTGCAGCAGGTAAGGCGCACCTAGGCTTGACCCCGAGCATCACACATGGTCCCCCGAGCACTGTTGAGAGTGACCCCTAAATGCAGTGACATGAGTAGTCCCTGAGCACCACCAGATGTGGCCCCCCAACTCTCCCAAATATATATATTTAGGGGCTGGAGCCATAGCACATCGGGGAGGGCATTTGCCTTGCACACGGCCGACCCAGGTTCGATTCCCAGCATCCCATATGGTCCCCTGAGCACGGCCAGGGGTAATTCCTGAGTGCAGAGCCAGGAGTGACCCCTGAGCATCGCTGGGTGTGACCCAAAAAGCAAAAAAAAAAAAAAAAAAACCTCAAATATATATATTTATATCAACATTTATATATTTATATGCATCTATCTATTTATGTATATAGTTTTTTGGGGGGCCACACACGGAGATGCTCAGGGGTGACTCCTGGCTCTGCATACAGGAATCCTTCCTGGCAGTGCTCACGGGACACATGGGGTTCTGGGGATTGAACCCGGGTCAGCGACAAGCAAGTGCCCTACCCACTGTACTATCTCTGCAGTCCTCCCCTCAAATACATTACCCATTTATTGCTATTATTTCGGTGTTTGGCCCACGCCTGGCAGGGCTCAGGGATCACTCCTAGCAGCGGGGGGGCGTGCGTGGGGCCGGGCAAGGACGCGCCTTACCGTCCGCACTTCTCTCTGGCCCCATTATCTTCCTGTGGGCGTTAAGCCATGAGTGGGATGCTTCTCAGTGATAAAACCCAAAAGTCAAAATAGTCTATGGATTTCCTTTTAATTTGTTTTTATTGATTTGTTGGTTTGGGGGCTTACTCCCGGCCTCTGCTCAGGGATCTCTCTTGGTAGGCTCAGGGGACCTTCTGGGGTACCAGGAACTGAAGCTAGATTAGACCCTCTGAGGCAAGCCCCTGGCCGCTGTTCTACCTCTCTGCCCCCTATCCCCTTCCTTTAAAAAAAATTGTAGGGACTGGAGTGATAGCACAGCAGGGAAGGGCGTTTGCCTTGCTTTTTTTTTTTTTCTTTTTGGGTCACACCTGGCGATGCACAGGGGTTACTCCTGGCTTTTAACTCAGGAATTACTCCTGGTGGTGCTCAGGGGACTATATGAGATGCTGGGGATTGAACCCGGGTCGGCCGCGTGCAAGGTAAACACTCTACCCATTGTGCTATTGCTCCAGCCCCGAGGGTGTTTGCCTTGGGGAAACAGCCGACCCAGGTTCGATTCCCAGCATCCCATATGGTCCCCTGAGCACCGCCAGGAGTAATTCCTGAGTGCAGAGTCAGGAGTGACCCCTGAGCATCGTTGGGTGTGACCTAAAAAGCAAAAATTGTACTTTTGTGCTAAGTTAAAGGTTTAGTGGATTTGAATTTTTTTTTTCTTTTTTGGGTCACACGCAGCGATGCTCAGGGGTTACTCCTGGCTCCACACTCAGGAATGACCCCTGGCGGTGCTGGGGGACCCTATGGAATGCTGGGGGTGGAACCCTGGTCAGCTGTGTGCGAGGCAAATGCCCTACCTGCTGTGCTATCGCTCCGACTCTGGATTTGGAAATTTCTTTCCCTATTTTTCATTCTATTATAGAATCAAATCATTCAGAGGAAGCTGGGGCACCCATATTGGTGCTCAGGGACTATTCCAGGCTCTGTGATGGGGGAACCAGGTACGGTGCCAGGTTTGGCCACAAACAAGACAAGTACTTAAAGTCTGCTCCAGGACTGACCTAATTTTTTGTTTGTTTTGGGTCACACCCAGCGATACCCAGTGTTGACTCCTGGCTCTGTGCTTAGCTATTATTCTTGGCAGTGCTTGGGGGACCATATGGGGTGCCGGGGATGGACCCTGCCCGGCCACAGGCAAGGCACACGCCCCCCCCCCCCCCCGCTGTGCTCTCGCTCCAGCCCCAGGAATGACATCACTCTGAAGGACTAGAGAAGGCTCAGCTGTAAAACCATCTGGAGCCGGTGCCTCTTCCTACCGCCAATTCAATTTTTAAAACTTCAGGATGAGAAAAAAATCTGAGCCTGACCCTCCTAGGGCTGTGAACAGCTGTTGTCACATACCCTCTCTCTCTCTCCCTCTCTCCCTCTCTCTCTGTCTCACTCTGTCTCTGTCTCTCTGTCTCTGTCTCTCTCCCTCACCTCTCTCTGTCTCTCTTTCCCTCTCTCCCTCTCTCTCTGCTTCTCTCTCCCTCTCTCTGTGTCTCTGTCTCTCTGTCTCTGTCTCTGTCTCTGTCTCTCTCTCTCTCTCACACACACACACACACACACACACACACACACACACACACACACACACACACGTGCTCTACCTTGTCCTCTGCCAGCTAACCTTCCTGGAACTGACTTTCCTGAAAGTTCTTCTGGCTGCACCTCCCGCCCACAGGAGCGCCGGCGCGGGCAGCTCTCTCAGGCCCCTCGTCTGCCAGAAGGCCCTGGGCCCCGCACGGCCGGCTCCGCCACCTGCTCCAATCCTCTGCGCCCTGGGGTGCACTCAGCCCCCTGGCCCAGGCCGGGAGTTCCCCCCAGGTGCCCGTGCCCCAGTGTGGCGAGGGGGAGAGCCCGGCTGGCGGGCTGAGCCAGGGCGCTCAGGGCTGGGGCTCGGTATTTATTTATTTATTTTTTGCTTTTTGGGTCCCACCCGGCGATGCTCAGGGGTTCCTCCTGGCTCTGCACTCAGGAATCACTCCTGGCGGTGCCCAGGGGACCCTGTGGGATGCTGGGAATCGAACCCGGGTTGGCCGCATGCCAGGCAAACGCCCTCCCCGCTGTGCTGCTGCTCCAGTGGGCTGTGGCTCAGTGGCAGGGCTCCTGCGAGCGTGAGGTCGTGAGTTCGCTCCCAGCACGGTGCCACAGCACTGGGTAACCGCCAGCACACACACACGGTGCTCAGGGCTTGGTTCTAACTCCATGCCCAGGGCTCACTCTTAGGGGAGCTGTGGGGCCCCTCAGCGGTGTCAGGGACAGGGTCGGCCGTGTGCAAGGGAAGCGCTTGACTCGCTGTACTGTGTCTCCCACCCCCTGGCGAATTCTGTAAAAAATTAGAAAGTAGAGGGGCCAGAGCGATAGCACAGTGGGGAGGGCGTTTGCCTTGCATGCAGCCGACCCGGATTCGATCCCCGGCATCCCATAGGGTCCCCCAGCACCGCCAGGGGTAATTCTTGAGTGCAGAGCCAGGAGTAACCCCTGAGCATCGCCGGGTGTGACCCAAAAAGAAAAAAAATTTAGAAAGTAGAGACTGGGGAGGGCGCGGGCACGCAGCGGGCAGAGCACATGTGCAGCGTTCACTCCACTCTCAGTCAATCCTCAGGCACGGCTGGGTGTGGCCCCCGTACAAAGAAAACAGAACAGGAAAACAGAAGGTCATTCGAATGGGGCAGAAGGGCAGGAGGAAGGTGGTACATTAAAAGGTTTAGAAGGGGCTGGAGAGATAGTACAGCAGGTCAGGCGCCTGCCTGGATGCAGCTGGTTGGATCCCGGGCACTCCCAGGAGTGGTCTGGGCACCACCAGGTATGGCCAAAAAGCTGAACAAAACCAGCGGCGGGATAGCACAATGGGCAGGGCATGTGCCTTGGTTCCATCCGTGGCATCCCATGTGGTCCCTGGAGCCCAGCAGGGACTCCTGAGTGCAGAGCCAGGAGGAACCCCTGAGCATGTAGGGTGTGGCCAAAAAAAGACCAAAACACACACACAAAAAAATCAGAAACAGGGGCTGGGGCGATAGCATAGTGGGTAGGGTGTTTGCCTTGCACATGGGCAACCCGGGTTCGAATCCCAGCATCCTATATGGTCCCCTGAGCACCACCAGGAGTAATTCCTGAGTGCAAAGCCAGGAGTAACCCCTGTGCATCACCGGGTGTGACCCAAAAAGCAAAAGAAAAAAAATCAAAACAAACCCCAAATTAAATAAATAAAATAAAATGGAAATTTAGGGGCCGGAGCAGGTAAGGTGCTCACGGTGCATGTGGCCGACCGGCTTTGATTCCCGGCACTCCTGTATGGTCCCCTGAGCTTTCCCTGAGCACAGAGTCAGGGGGAACCCTCAACACTGCCATGTGTGGCCCCAAACCGAAAAGCAATTGCACTCAGGTGTGCCTTTGGCCCGGAGAGGCAGCCCCCTGTGAGTGACAGAGGCCTGGCTGGGCGCGCCCGGCGCCAGGACCACCTCCCCCGCGGGCACAGAGGGACCACACCTGCAGGAACCGGGAAAGGAGCGCGGATGTCTCGCACTTGGCCCACCTGGGCTCAATGCCCGGCATCCCATATGGTCCCCTGAGCACCGCGAGGCGTCATTCCTGGGTGCAGAGCCAGGAGCAAGCCCTGGGCACAGCCACTGCTAAGGTGCTCGCCTCGCATGAGACCAACACTCATTTGATCGCTGGCTCTGCGGGTGGCCCCCTAAGCATTGCCAGGGGGTCACCTCTGAGGAAAGAGCCAGGAATAGCCCCTGAGCACTGCCAGGTGAGACCCAACCTCTCCCCCACCAGTAATAAAATAAAGATGGATTAAAATAGGAGCTGGAGCGATAGATAGTACAGTGGGTAGGGTGCTTGCCTCGCATCGGCCGACCTGGGTTCGATCCCCAGCGCCTCGGAGGGTCCCTGAAGCACTGCCAGGAGTAATTCCTGAGTGCAGAGCCAGAAGTAAGCCCTGGATATTGATGGCTATCACTGTATCACTGTCATCCCGTTGTTCGTCGATTTACTCGAGTGGGCACCAGTAACGTCTCTATTACACTCAGCCCTGAGATTTTAGCAGCCTCTCCTTACTTGTCTTTCCCAGTGATTGGAGGCTCTTTCAGGGTCAGGGGAATGAGACCTATTGTTACTGTTTTTGGCATCGAATACGCCACGGGTAGCTTGCCAGGCTCTGCCGTGCAGGCGGGATACTCTCTGTAGCTTGCCGGGCTCTCCGAGAGGTATGTATATATCTGTTACTGTATTTGGGATACGAATACGCCACAGGGAGCTTGCAAGGCTCTCCCATGCGGGCAATAGACTCTTGGTAGCTTGTCAGGTTCTCAAAGAGGGAGAACAAGGCTATTACATGTCCAGGCGCTTGGCCTTATAGTCTCTGGATGTTGGCCGTTGGTGGGATTATACAGCGCCAGGGGCAGTTTGTGAATGTGGCTGCCAAGCTACTGGAAAATGGGGGGTCTGGGTGTGGCCAGACATTGATGGGTGTGGCCCAGAAAATAAAACAAAAAAATTTTGGAGTGTGACTTCTGTCACTGTTAACCCGTTGCTCATTGATTTGCTCGAGCGGGCACCAGTAACGTCTCCACTGTGAGACTTATTGTTACTGTTTCTGGCATATCAAATACGCCACGGGGAGCTTGCCAGACTTGCCATGCGGGCGAGATACTCTTGGTAGCTTGCTGGGCTCTCCAAGAGGGGTGGAGGAATCGAACCCGGTCAGCTGCATGCAAGGCAAATGCCTTACCACTGTGCTATCGCTCCAGCCTGAAACAAACAAACAAAAAAAATAGATTAAAAAAAATACAAAGAGGAAAAAAATACACAAAACCCAGTTCCACCCTAACCCAACTGTACCACCCGAGGGTGGCTGGTGGCCCCGAAGGGGAAGTGTAGGGATGAGGGTGAGATGGACGCGGCAGGCAGCCGGCAGGGAGGGTGATGCCACTTTCTTTTCTTTTCTTTCCTTTTTTTGGTTTTTAAATTTTGGGCCAACTCAGCTGTGCTCAGCTCTTACTCCTAGCTCTGTGCTCAGGGAACCCTCCTGGCGTGCTCAGGGGACCATGTGGGGTACCGGGGATTGAACCCGGATCAGGCGCATGTACCCTCTGTACTCTCTGCAAAGCCCTGCACTTTGGGATTTGTTTTTGGGGGGTCACACCTGGCTCTGCACTCAGGAATCAGTCCTGGTGGTACTTGGGGGGGCACAGGGGAGGTGGGGGATCGAACCCGGGTCGGCCACATGCAAGGCCTTACCCACGGTGTTATCTCTCCAGCCCCTAGCCCCGCAATTTTTTTGGTAACGGGAGCAAGTACAATGGTCAGCAACAGAGTGATGGGTAGAGATGGAGCTTCTGAGATCCATCTTCCAAGTAAGACGGGGCTTTATTTTTCCATACCCCAACCTCTCCCCCGCCCCCCTCCTCCCCCCCACCAACAAATCAAAGGAAGAGCCAGAGGACAAAAGCTAGCAGGAACCCAGAATTCAGGGCCTCTCTTCCTCTCCCCAGACAGGGCGACTGGAGACAGAGGGGGTGTGGGAGCCTTATAAATACGCTCAGCAGCTCTGAGGGCCGCATCTTCGCCCCAGAAGGCGGCAGGCATTTATAGGCCCTGGGTGGGATGGAGCGAGCAGATGGCTCAGGGGGTTGCCATCCATTGAACAAAATCGCTGCTATTTTCGTTTTGTAGATTAAACATCTGCTCAAGCCGCCCCTCCGTGTACACGGGGCGGCACTGGGGTGTGCAGGAGGGGGTGGGGGCGGTTGTCGATCCCTGGGGAAGGGGTTCCAGGCTGCAAGGAAGGGAACTCCAAGCGTCAGAGGAGGGGAACAGGAGTTCCTGCGAAGCGGGGACGGAGGGTGAGAAGCTGAGAGGGCCTCACATCTCGCTGACCCATTTCTCTGCCTGCACCGCCTATTTCCCCCAGGCACCAGCAGGGGTCACTCCTGAGCGCAGAGCCAGGAACAGCTCCGGGACCCCTGGGGGGACTATGCAGGTGAGTTCTGAGCGTGTCCGCAGTCAGACTCAGGACCCAAAGGACAGGCATCCCAGATTCCTCCGGGGGTCTGGGGCAGGAGGCCAGGAGGAGGCTGGCCCCCAAGAGAGGGTGGGGGGATCCCTGCCTCCTGGTCTAGGGCAGAGCCAGAGACCCAAGCACCATCCCAGGACCCAGGGTCCCCCCAGGGGTGCACGTGGAAGGTCACCCCGTCAGAGCAGGCCAAGGCCCGAAGCTGGGGGCCAGGCTCGTCTCTGGGGGCAGCGGGAGGCTGTCAGTCCCCCCTCTGCGGGGGGAGGGGCGGGGCGCTGCTGTCACGGGGGTGCGTGGGGGGAAGTCAGCAGACAGAGGTGCGGGAGGAGGCAGCGGGGCGGCAGACAGCCTGTGTTTAGAGCAGCCTTGGGGGCGGGGGCGGGGGGGCAGCCCTGCTCCCTCAGGAGACTGGCAGGGCCCGGGGCTGCGGGTGGGGTCAGGGTACTGCTAGGTCCGTCTCGGAACTCGGTGCTGGGGGGCTGGAGTCACAGCACAGCAGGTACTGGTTTGCCTTACAACGCAGCTGACCTGGGTTTGATTCCGGCACCCCGTGCGGTGCCCTGAGGCCTGCCATGAGTGACCACCGAGCACAGAGACAGGAGTCAGGCCCGAGCACTGCCGGACGTGGCAGGGCAGCGGGGTGGGGTGGGGGGGAAATGGGCGAAGGAGCGGTTTTCCTCCCAGCTTCCACAACAGGTAGGTGGGGGAGGCTCAGGGACAAGGAAATGACCAGCAGAAGTCAGTCTGAGAGGGACGGGTGCCCACTCACCTCCGTCCCGCCCCTCTCTGCTTCCTCCGCTCTGTCACCCTGGTCCTGCCACCTCCCCAGGGGGACATGGGAGCAGCTGGAGCTCAGACAAGAGACTTGGGGACACCTGGGCTGGAGGAGCCCTGGCCCAGCCACTTCCTGTGAGGCCTGGGCCACTGCCTGTCCTCTTGAGGCCTCTGTTTTCTCATCCGTACAATGGGGGGAGGGAACAGTAAAGGCCAAGTACTATAAGCACCTGCAGGGGGCGGAGGTGACCGTGGGGGCCGGAGCACCTGCCCGAGGTCTGGAGTGCCACCCCCAGCCCTGCCCCTCATGTCATGCCAAGCGCCAGCATAAAGCGTCTGCTTTTGGGGGCTGGAGCGATAGCACAGCGGGTAGGGCGTTTGCCTTGCATGCGGTCAACCCGGGTTCGATTCCCAGCATCCCATATGGTCCCCTGAGCACCACCAGGGGTGATTCCTGAGTGCAGAGCCAGGAGTAACCCCTGAGCATCGCTGGGTGTGACTCAAAAAGCAAATAAAATAAAATAAAATAAAATAAAAAGCGTCTGCTGCTTGGGACCCTGGAGCTACTGCAAAGAACGTCAGCTCTGGCCGGCAGCGCAGCGACACTGCACACAGAGTATGACTCCGGGGTGGCCCAAATACCCCACAGTCCTTAATATTATATATTCAGTAATATTCTATGATTCTTTTCACAGAAGCCAATGAACGACTGTTAAAGGGCCAGAGCCATAGATCCATGCATTGATGCCCGCGGGTCCCCTGAACAGCCTGGCAGAGCAGCAAACAGACCTGTACATCCCCACCCCTGTTTCCTCACCCCACCCTAAGCCCAGTCTAAAGTATTGAGTTCAGGAAAATCCTTGGCCCTGTCAGGTGTTTGAAATCTAAATACTTGGGGCTGGAGTGATGGCACAGCGGGTAGGGCGTTTGCCTTGCACGCGGCCGACCTGGGTTCGATTCCTCCGCCCCTCTCGGAGAGCCTGGCAAGCTACTGAGAGTATCCCGCCCGCACGGCAGAGCCTGGCAAGCTACCCGTGGTGTATCTGATATGCCAAAAACAGTAATAAGTCTCATAATGGAGACGTTACTATTGCCGCTTGAGCAAATCAATGAGCAACGGGGATGACATGACAGTAATATAATATTATTGAATATATATATTTTAGGACTGGAGCGATAGCACAGCGGGCAGGGCATTTGCCTTGCACGCAGCCGACCCGGGTTCGATTCCTCCGTCCTTCTAGGAGAGTCCAGTAAGTTACCGAGAGTATCCCGCCCACAGGGCAGAGCCTGGCAAGCTACCAGTGGCGTATTGGATATGCCGAAAACAGTAACAAGTCTCACAATGGAGACGTTACTGGTGCCTGCTCGAGCAAATCGATGACGGGGTGACAGTGCTACAGAGCTCTCTATATCACCAGCAGTGATCCCTGAGCACAGAGCCGGGAGTCAGCCCTGAGAACTGCTGGGATTGGGCCCCAAAACCAACCAAACAAAAAAGTGGAAACTGAGGCTCAAACCGGTGTTGTCGCTTGGCTCTGGGTCTCTTTGCTAGCTTTGCCCACTCCGGAGCAGCCCGCGTTCTCTCTCTCCTCTTTCTAAGTAAGTTTAAATGAAAACTATGTTTCTTGAGGGCTGGAGCAATAGCACACCGGGTAGGGTGTTTGCCTTGCACGCTACCAACCCAGGTTCGATTCCCAGCATCCCATATGGTCCTCTGAACCCCGCCAGGGGTGATTCCTGAGATGCAGAGCCAGGAGTAAACCCTGAGCATCGCCGGGTGTGACCCAAAATAAGCAAAAAAACCCAACTATGTTTTTTAATTAGGGAAAAAAAAATGTTGCTGAACCCACTCAGGTGAGGACGGAGGCAAATGCAGAGGGGAGGGAGCTGAGCCCAAGCCCCACAGGCCGGGGGCGAGGACCCCAAACCCGGGTGGGCAGTAGGCTCGGGGGGGTTCGGAGGAGGAGCCGGCGCCTGGAGGTGGCGTGTCCCCCGTACCCCCCTGGCGGGCACTCCCGGCCTCCGCTCCGCATCTGCCTTCCCGCCGGGTTGGCAGCTCCCCTGTCACGTGACCCGAGCGTGGCTCTCCCCCCTCCCCCCCACCTCCAGGCGGCAGCCCGAGCCCCGCGCCGCGCCGCAGAGGCTGCAGGCCGCGCGTGCGCACTCGCAGACACACCTGCGCTCCGGGCGGGCGGGCGGGCGGGGCTGCCCACGCGCCGCGCGCATCCTCCCGCGACGCGCCCCCACGGGGCTGGGGTCCCCGTGCCTCTCCTCCGCTCGTGAGTTGGCCACACCACGGTGGCGCTGCCCCCGCACCCCCTGAGATCAGGGCTTTGGCTGAGCCCTGGGACTGGCCTTTCTCCTTGGGCATTCTGAGGTCAGAGTCCCAGCTGGGCTCCCGCGACCTTGGGACGTGACCTCCCCGCCCAGGACAATGTAGCATCCACCTCTGGGCTGGAGTGAAGACCCCTTGTGGGGGGGGGGCCACATCTGACGCTTAGATCCAGCAGCAATGATAAGGAATGCAGTGATAAATACTGAAGAATCGGCTATGCAAGGAAGGTGCCCTTCGGGTGGGGGGCCTTGCAGACTCTCGGACCCGCCATCCCCAACCCCCTCTCCCACAACCTGGAAGCTTTGTCCTCCGTTTGACCCGTGGAGGGGGGGAAATCGAGGCCGGGAGGCGGCGTCCAAGCAGGTGCTGGAGTCCCCATCCAGAGTGATTCCATCCTACCGCTGCCAAGTCGGGGGGTGCGGAGGGCCTCGCTGTCTGCCGCCCCCCTTCTCACCCTCCAACTTAACACCACACCGTGCTGACTCGGAGGGAACATCTCGGGTACACAGACACAGGAAACAGGCTTCTTTTTTCGGCCCCCTGCTGCAGAAACCAGGAACTGTGTTACTGGCCGCCTCTGACCTTTGAGGAGGACCCAGCCTTCTGCTCCCTAGTTGTCCCCTCGGCAGCGTCCCCTGGAGCTCTCCTTCCTGGACAGCTCCCCTGTCCCAAGTCCCTGTCCTCTCTGCTCGCGCTGGGCCGGCCAGCCCGGACACACTCCCGGACCTCTCTTCCACCTCGGCCCGCGCCTGCCGGTGTACACCCAGCCAGAGGGCCTTGCGCCCCTCTCCCAGCTCGGGGACCCGCTGGGCCTTGACCAGAGTGGCAAGCCAGGGGGTGGTGGCTCCCCGGGGCCCGTGTGATGTCCCAGCTGGATGAGGCTCTTGCACGGAGGTTGCTCTCCGTGGCTGGCGCCAGCTGGCTAGGGAGAGAGCAGGTGGCATCCACATATATCCGCGGTCCTCTCCTGTTTGCAGACGGCCCCCTCCTGCTCCGGTGCACCCGGAGCCTGTCAGGGGAGGCAGAGAAGAGACTGAAGAAGGGGCTGATGAATATACAGGGCTGCCATATGGGGGTTCCATGGGGGCAAAGCGGGGTGACAGGAAGAAAGAGGGTCCGATCTGAAACAAATGAGCCAAAGATAGCAAACTCTTTATTTTTTTTAATTTGCCTTTTGCGTCATACCCAGAGATGCACAGGGATTACTCCTGGCGGTGCTTGGGGCAGGGTGGGGGGTGGGGGGAACCATATGGAATACTGGGATTGAACCGGGTTTGGTCTCATGCAAAGAAAATGCCCTCCCTGCTGTACTATCACTCCAGCCCCAAGAATAAACTCTTCAACGGTAAACTCAGCAAGCGGTTCCCAGAAGGGAACAGGAGGGATGGGGGGGGGAAGTGAATAGGAGGGAGGGTTTGGGCAGAGCGGAGGACAAGCACAGATGGAGTGTCCATGCCACACACGGGCACCTAGATAGGGATTGCTTATATGGAATGTTAACATGCAAAGATGTGTCATGTGAACATGAAAGGGGGCTGGAGAGACAGTACAGGGGTTAAAGTGCTTGCCTTGCGAGGACCAGGTTCAGGTCACCAGCACCCCCTGAGGTTCTTCTGAGCACCAACAGGGGTCACTCCTGAGCACTGAGCCAGGAATAGTCCTGGAGCCTGACTGCGGGTGGCCCCAAAGCCCAGAGCCCGTCCAAGGATGGAGCTGAAAGGCTGAGGCCAGGCTACTCCGGCTTGAGGCCCTGAGTTTTATCCCTGCCACCCCTCCTCCTTCCCCAGTGAAGTGACCAAAGCTGCCCCTGGAGTTGGTGTCTGCGCTCCTGAGGCCTAATCCCTGAAGGCAAAGTTTCCTTCCAGACCTGGGAAACCTTTTTAGGAAGGTTCTCTGCTCAGGGCGAAGTAACGGTTCACAGATTGCAGAGCTGGTCCTTTCCTTGGTCATAGCAAAGCACTTTTATGTCCTTGCCTGCGAAATAACTATTTCGTGTGGTTTAGTGTTTTCGTTTTTGGACTCTGGGCTCAGGGATCGCTCTGCGGGGGCTTGGGGGGCCATATGTAGTGCTGGGGGTCAGATGCAGGTCAGCTGTGTGTAAGACACTTGCTGTGCAAGCTCTCCCGCCCTTACATTTCTTAACAATCTGGATGAAAGGACTAGGCTGGCAGAAAGTGTTCCAACGACAGAGTGAGTTTAGCTACTGATTTTACGACTAGCTCTCCCATCTTTTTTTTTTTTTTAACTTTTAATTGGCTCAGCGAATTTCTTTGATTAGGTTTTGTTTGGAGGTCACACCTGGAGGTGTTAGCCAGTTGCTGGGGGAGCAAACTCAGATCTTTTGCTTGTCAAGTACGCATCCCAACCCTTTGAGCTCTCTTTCATCCTCCAACTAATTTTATTAGTCAGAAATGAGGCCTGCCTGTAATTTAAAAGTCTTCCTCCTCGGGTCCGAGCGAAAGTACAGTCAGTGGGTAGGGCACTTGCCTTGTAGGTGGTCCACCCAGGTTTGAGCCTCGGCATCCCATATGGTCCTCCATGCACTCCCAGGAGTAATTCCTGAGTAATTCCAGAGCCAGGAATAACCCCCAGAGCACTGCTGGGTGTGCTCCCCCCCAAAAAAATAGTCTTCCTCATCAAGAAAGGAAGTCCAGCAAGAACTGACCTTGGTAATTATAGGCTCCAGGAAGTCAGCCTTGTATACATAACAGTCTTTGAAATACCCAGAAGAGTGGTTTACATGCAGTACAGGAAGAACAAGTATCTGCTAAGGAAGGATACACAGCCTGCGGGCAGACCTGGTGGGATTCACGCACGCTTCCTTGCTGTGTTCAGGCCTCACCCGTGCGCCACGGGGAGCGCCCCGCTGCTGAGACTCAACCCCAGCCCCGGGGCTCAATACTTCTGAACCTCAAATATTTTTCATCCGAAATGGGAATCAAAAAAAAATGTCCAATTATTCTGGATGACTTAATGAGACAGGCGTGTGCGGTGCATAGTACGGAGCCTGACACGTTAATCGGGGCGTAATGAAAGGTGATTTATGGATAGGCACCGGAGAGACGGAAATAGCGTCCGTACGTTGTGCTTGGGAGTGGGGGGGAATCGAAAGCTCTCGAGACAGAGAGGACCGTCGCGGGGGCTCAGGAAGATGGAGCGTGTCAGTCGACTGCGGTCAGTGATTCAGGTGCGGAGGCGACAGATGGGACTTTGGGACCCCGTAGCCCGGGAGCGCGCGGCGGGCGCGTTGCGGCGCGGCGCGGCGCGGGCGGGGTGAGGGGGGGAGGGCGTGGCTTTGAGCCGCCGGCCGCCCAGCCGCATCCCGGAGGGCGGGGCCTCGCCCCCAGGACGCGCCGCGATTGGCGGCAGCGCGCGGCTGACGCTAACGGCAGGCGCGAGGCCCCGCCCCCGGCCCCGCCCCGCGCGCGCGCCGGCGAGTCGGCAGCCTCGCTCCGGCCCGCGCCGCGCCCCCGCGCCGGGTCCGCGCGTCAGTCGGTGCCGAGCGCGTCTGCGGGGCGGCGGGCAGCAGCCGGCCGAGCGCGCCCACCCGGGGAGGCGGAGGGCTTCGCGGGCGTCGCCGCGGCAGGCTCAGAGCCCGGAGACTCGCGCTGCGCCATGGCCCCCATTGGCCTCAAAGCCGTGGTCGGAGAGAGTAAGTGGAGTCGGGGTCCGCCCCGCAGGCCCCGCGCTGCGGCTGCCCGGGAGGGGCCGGCGCCGAACCTGCCCGCGGCGCGCCCCCGCCCCGCCCGGGCCGCGGCTCCGGGCCCCGAGGGTCCCGTTATCACGGCGCCACCCGCGCGGGGAAGTCCCCCCGGGCCTCGGCGCCCGCTCCCCGTCTCGTCGGCTCGCAGTCCCGCATTCCCCCGGCACCCCACCGTCCCTGCACCCCACCCTCCTGCACCCTCTCTGCACTCCATCCCTCCTGCACCCCACCCTCTCTCCACCCCACCTTCCCTGCACCCCATCCTCGCATCCCTTCCCTCCTCTCCCCACCCCTGTTTTCCCTCCATCTCCACTCCCCTACCCCCGACATCTCCCTTCACCCCGGTTTTCCCCTCTCTCCACCCCTTTGTCGCCCCTTCTGCTCGCCCCCTTCACTCCCTGTCCTCTGGCTCCCCTGCAGCCGCGGTACCCCGACCCCTCTCCTCGCCTCTGCCCTTCGGCACCGCATGCCCCTCCCCAGCACCCCGGTCTGCACCCGCATTTCCTCCCCCCCTCCCGCTCCCCTTCCTTGCCCTCTTTATTCCCTACGGCTCCCCGATTCCGCTCTCTTTCCTTCCCCGACCCTCCCTCTCTCCCACCCCCTCGGTGAATCGTGACGAGCGAAACCGCGGCCGGCACCCCCTCCCCTTCCTGCTTCCTGGGGCGCGCGGAGGGGGGGTGGGCGCCGCGGTTGCGGGGCTGCAGAGACCCACCTAAGGAGGGGCCCTGGGCGCGGGGGGGGCGGCGGGGAGGGGTGAGAGGGGCCCTCGCTGCTCCCCCCGCCCGGGTGCGGGGGCAGGGGGCTCCCAGGGGCCGGTCCCGGCGTCTCGGGGGAGCAGGGCCGGGCCCGCAGCGGCGCGGGGCGGGACGCGCGGCGCTGCAGCCCGCGGCCGGGTGCGCGCGGGGGAGGACGCGCGTCGGCGCGGGGTGGACGCGGCCCGGGGGTCCGCTGCGGCGTCGGGCACCGGACTGCGGCCTCTGCGGGCCCGGGCGCCGCCGGCGCCGTGGGTCTAGCTCGGGGCGGGGGCGGGGGGCCGCGTCCTGCGCTCTCTCCTTTGCACCGAAGGTCCAGTTGGGTTTTTGTCTCGCGCGAGGCGGCTGGGGAGGGAAGGGGACCGAAAATGGTGGAAATCGCTGCCTCCTGCGAGTCCCTTATTATAGCATCGCTCGCGCGCCTCCTCGCCCCCTCGCGCGGGGCTCTCCCTTCCTCCCTCCCTAGCGGACGATGTTTGGGCTGTGCGGGGAAGAGGGGTCCTGTGCCCCTCCCAGCCGTCCTCCCCCGTTCCTGCCCCGGATCGGTAGGAAGCAGCCCACTTGTTGGGCAGCCCTGCCCGACCTGCCGCATATCCCATCCCGAGGAACCGGTGACGGAGCTGGAGCCTGGCTGGCATCGGCCGGTGGCCAGGGGGGGGCCCGGATAAGCACCTGCTCTGCCTGTGTTGTAAAGAGCCCCCCCTCTCTCCACCCCCTCACACACACAGACTCACAGACACACACACACACACACACACACACACGCGCGCGCGCGTGCCAGCGGTGTTCAGGTCTTAACACCTGGCTCTGTGCTCGTGGACCACTCCTGGCCTGGCTCTGGGGACGCGAATGGGGGAGGGGGAGACGGGGATCGAACCCAGGTCAGTTCACATGCAAGGCAAGTGCCTCACTCACTGGCTTTACAATCTCTCCGGCCGCAGGATTCTGGTGTTTTTTTTTTTTTTCCTTTTTGGGTCACACCCAGGGATGCTCAGTGGGTTCCTCCTGGCTCTGCACTCGGGAATTACTCCTGGCGGTGCTCAGGGGACCCTATGGGATGCCGGGGATGGAACCCAGCTCGGCTGTGTGCAAGGCAAATGCCCTCCCCGCTGTGCTATCGCTCTGGCCCCAGGATTCTGATTTTGGAGGAGAATCACCTGCTTCAGGCTGGAAAGACCCAGAGGAACCACAGACGACGCCCTCCCTGACCCCTTGGGAAGGAGCTGGAGGCTGAGACCCGGAGTGCTGCCCCAAGTCAGCTCATTTGGAACCTATTTCTTTAAGTTTTTCGTTACTGTGGGGGAAGGCCCTGCTGGGCAGTGCTCCTGAGGCTGGGCTGGCCAGTCCCTCGGGCTGGGAAGGAACCCCGGGCTTTGCCTGTGTTCTTACCTCATGAGCACC
Source organism: Sorex araneus (assembly GCF_027595985.1). NCBI lineage: Eukaryota > Metazoa > Chordata > Mammalia > Eulipotyphla > Soricidae > Sorex > Sorex araneus. The sequence continues at coordinate 5,179,238 of NC_073302.1, read as the reverse complement.
CACCCGCTCCAGGGCATTTTATCCAAACCTCCTGTCCATTTCTTTGCAATTTTAGTAAACAAATAACTGTCTTCATTATTCTGTGTTCCATTTCCTTCTTAAAAGGTTACAGGATGTTGTATATTGCATTTTTTTTTCTCCTATTTCTTTTTGGTTTTGGGACTGTACCAGGCAGTGCTCAGGGCTTACCCCTGGCAGTGCTCAGGGGACTCTGTGGGGTAGCAGGGATTGAACCCAGGCTGGCTTCCTGCAAAACAAATGCCTTACTTTACAGTCTCTTGGCCCCTGGAAGTGTTTTTTTTGTTGTTGTTTGTGGTTTTTTTGTTTGATTTTATTTTTTGAGGTACACCCGTGATGTACAGGGCTTACTCCTGGCTCAGGGATCACTCCTAGAGATGCTCGGGGGACCATATGGGGTGCCAGGGATCATACTTGGGTATGGTCGCATACAAGGAAGTGCCTTACCTGCTGTACTATTGCTCTGGCCCTTTCGTTAAAAAATGGTTTTTATTGAAGTAACATCACATTATAGGGCTAGAGCGATAGCACAGCGGTTGGGCGTTCGCCTTTCACGCGGCCGACCCGAGTTCGATTCCTCTGCCCCTCTCGGAGAGCCCAGCAAGCTACCGAGAGTATCGAGCACAAGCGGCAGAGCCTGGCAAGCTACCCGTGCGTATTGGATATGCCAAAAACAGTAACAACAAGTCTCTCAATGAGAGACGTTACTGGTGCCCGCTCGAACAAACCGATGAGCAACGGATGACAGTGAACATCACATTATAACACCCAGGTTATATTTGAATGCTGCGCTTATAAACAGAAGCCTCGGGTGTTTGTAGTCTTTCTCCAGGATTCTTGTTCCCGCAGGAGGTTCCTTACTCATCCCCCTTGCTTGCCACCCCCCACATCTTTTTTTTAGCAGCAAGCACACAAATTTTAAGAAGCCAATACGTAATCTGGCCAGAGAAATACAGGAAGGCCACGGTGATGAGAATAAGGCTAGACCAATTGAACATGGAATGTACCGGGCAGCCTCCTGTCCCTGTACCCACTGAGTTTCTTGTACATTTTGGGAATTTTTCATTGCCGTCCTCCTTAGTCAATGACACAGGTTAATTTTAGCACCAGATTTTGTATGGGGTTTCTGACTCTGCAGTTTTTCCCCCTCCAAAAATAAAAGCCAAGGCATTCCTTGAACTAGCCAGTGTGCACCAGATGAAATGGCACCTTTGCTGCTAAGTGTCACCTTTCTTTTTTTTTTTTTTGGGTCACACCCAGCAATGCACAGGGGTCACTCCTGGCTCATGCACTCAGGAATCACCCCTGGCGGTGCTCAGGGGACCATATGGGATGCTGGGATTTGAACCCGGGTCGGCTGCGTGCAAGGCAAACGCCCTACCTGCTGTGCTATCACTCCAGCCCCCTAAGTGTCACCTTTCGATGGGTCTTCTCAGCTGCCATCAATTCCTGTCTTCATCGTTTATTTCCCTCATTTTCTTTTTTTTCTTTTTCAGTAGGCCAGATCTGGCGCTACTCAGGGGTTATTCCTTGTTTTTGTGTTTTTGGTGTTTTGTCACCCAGCAGTGCTCGGGTTACTGCTGGCTCGATACTCAGGGATTACTCCTAGTGTGCTGGGAACCGTGTGGGATGCTGGGGATCAAACCAGGATCAGCCGCATGCAAGGCAAGCGCTCTGCCTGCTAGACTATCTCCCCAGTCCCTAATTTAATTAATTTTTTGGGGGGTTGTTTGTTTTCGTTTTGGGACCGCACCTGGCAGTGCTCAGGGGTTACTCGTGGCTCTCCACTCAGAGGCTGGCTGTGCTTGGAGACCATATGGGATGTCGGGAATCGAACCCGGGTCAGCTGGGTGCAAGGCAAACACCCTTCTCTCTGTACTGTTGCTCAAGCCCCCATTTAATTTTCTTTCTAGCACTTAAAATGATTGGAATAATCTGGCTCAGTTTTGGGGGGCTCAGTCCGGGGTGGAGCGGGTCTGGTCATGGTTCCATGGTTTCACCTGCTCCGATGTTGCGTGCGGGAGAGCGGGGCCTTCTCTGCTGTCTTGTTGTTGTTGTTGTTGTTTTGCTTTTTTGGGTCACACCTGACGATGCTCAGGGGTTCCTCCTGGCTCTGCACTCAGGAATTACTCCTGGCGGTGCTCGGGGGACCATATGGGATGCTGGGAACCGAACCCGGGTCGGCTGCATGCAAGGCAAACGCCCTCCTCGCTGTGCTGTCGCTCCAGCCCCTTCTCTGCTGTCCTAACCGCGAGGGAAGGGTCGGGACTCAGTGTGACCAAGTGAACGGTCAGCCCCGCAGAGCGTGGGACGCGCCATCCGTGCAGTGGCATCTGCCTCCGGCCCTGCCTCTCTCCTCGGAGGTGGCGGTGGGGGCCACACTCAGGACTCTGTACTCAGGGGTCACTCCTTGCAGACCTGGGGGGCCCTCGTGGTGCTGGGGATCCAACTGGGTCGGCCACGTGTGGGGCGAGCGGCGCCCCCCTGTCGCTCAGGAGCGCGGGGGCGCTGGGTCATTGGACCGTGCTCTGTTGCGTGTTGTAGCCGTGTTTGTCGGGGCCCACGGGGAGCACCTGGGGGACAGCAGGATGGTGAGATAGGGGGGTGGGGCGGGAGAGAGAGCACAGCAGGGAAGGGCTTGCCTGGCACGCAGCCGACCCAGGTTTGGTCCCGGCACCCCTTAGAGCCCCCAGTCCCCTGTGGGAGTGACCCCTGAGCACTGTTGGGCGTGGCCCCCAAACAACAAGAATAGGGCGATGCTCTCACGCTGTTGGGACAGAGACAGCCCTGGAAGGCTGATCGTCACCCGCCCCCTCCCCGCCCCTCTCCCCGCCCCTCCCCGCCCCTCCAGCCCCTCTCCCCGCCCCTCCCCGCCCCTCTCCCTGCCCCCCTCCCCGCCCCCCTCCCCGTCACTCCCCCGTCACTCCCCCGTCACTCCCCCCCGTCACCCTCCACATATACTTAGGGTGACCTTCGATAATGCACTTGTCTGGGTTGCCCAGCGAGACCGGCAGTGCCGCCGGGGTTGTGAGGCTGGTCTGCGGCGGCCGCTACCGGGCCCGTTCTCACCCCCAGCGCTTAGCGGAGTCCACGTAGGCTCCCGCGTGGCGCCCTGCCAGCACGTGCTCGCTGGCGGCTTCGAGTACCAGAGCCTTTTGGTAGTGGGGGTGCGGCACACCCAGTGGTGCTTGGAGGCAGCGCCTGGCTCAGAGCTTGGGGTTCACTCCCCGCACTGCCCAGGGCTCCACCCAGGGCCTCTACATGCAAAGCACGCACTCCGGCCCAGAGAGCTGCCTCTGTGGCCCATGCCGCTACCTTTTCATCTGTAAAATGGGTCAATGCACCACGTGGAGTTCTGTGGGCAGCGTTTAGCGCAGTTCTGGCAAGTCAGTCAGTATGGTTAGGAAGAGATCCCCATAGTGGCCAGACAGAGGGATGCGACCTCCAGCAGAGACGGAATACTCTGTCCTGTGAAGACAGGTAGACCCACACAGTTCCCGAGAGAAACGCCAATGGCCAGGGAACGGAAGAAGGTTCTGAAGGTCGTCTGACCCTCTTCTGTTGCCATTTCTACCCCCTGTTTGTCCCTTCCTTCCTTCCTTCCTTCCTTCCTTCCTTCCTTCCTTCCTTCCTTCCTTCCTTCCTTCCTTCCTTCCTTCCTTCCTTCTTTCCCTCCCTCCTTCCTTCCCTCCTTCCTTCCTTCCTCTCTCCCTCCCTCCCTTCCTCCCTCCCTCCTTCCTTCCTCCCTCCCTCCCTCCTTTCCTTCCTTCCTTCCTTCCTTCCTTCCTTCCTTCCTTCCTTCCTTCCTTCCTTCCTTCCTTCCCTCCTTCCCTTCCTTCCTTCCTTCCTTCCTTCCTTCCTTCCTTCCTTCCTTCCTTCTTTCCCTCCTTCCCTCCTTCCTTCCCTTCCTTCCTTCCTTCCTTCCTTCCTTCCTTCCTTCCTTCCTTCCTTCCTTCCTTCCTTCCTTCCCTCCTTCCTTCCTTCCTTCCTTCCTTCCTTCCTTCCTTCCTTCCTTCCTTCCTTCCTTCTTTCCCTCCTTCCCTCCTTCCTTCCCTTCCTTCCTTCCTTCCTTCCTTCCTTCCTTCCTTCCTTCCCTCCCTCCCTCCCTCCCTCCTTCCTTCCTTCCTTCCTTCCTTCCTTCCTTCCTTCCCTCCTTCCTTTCCTCCTTCCTTCCCCCTTCCTTCCCTCCTTCTTTCCCTCCTTCCTTCCCTCTTCCTTCCTTCCTTCCTTCCTTCCTTCCTTCCTTCCTTCCTTCCTTCCTTCCTTCCTTCCTTCCTTCCTTCTTTCCTTCCTTCCTTCCTTCCTTCCTTCCTTCCTCCCTTCCTTCCTTCCTTCCTTCGTCCTCCCTCCCCCCTCCCTCCCTTCCTCCCTCCCTCCTTCCTTCCTCCCTCCCTCCCTCCTTTTCTTCCTTCCTTCCTTCCTTCCTTCCTTCCTTCCTTCCTTCCTTCCTTCCTTCCTTCCTTCCTTCCTTCCGTCCTTCCTTCCTTCCTTCCTTCCTCAGACACCACATAAAATGCTGGGGTTGGCCACATGCAAGGCAAGCACCAGTCCACCTCCACCTATTTTTTTCTTTCCGTAAAATACGGGTGTGGTTTTCCCTGCTCTCCTCGGAGACTTAAGAGAAGGGAGAATATCCTTTTGGTGCCCTTCATACCTATTTTATATTTACAAGTCATGTTTCCATTACAAAAATTGTGTCCGCTGAAGTTCTGTCAGTAGCAATTCCTCCTCCCGTTGGGGTGAGGAATCCCGTTCTTCCGGATGGTTCCTGCCGTGTGCCGGATATGCCCCTTCTCCCGTGGGGTCAGGCTCTAGCAGCTGAGCACTTGGACTGGAGTTTTGTTCATTCTACATTGTGTGTGTGTTTGGTTTTGGGCCACTCCCAGTGATGTGCAGGGGTTCCTCCCAGCTCTGCACGCAGGAACGAGATGCCGGGGATCGAACCCAGGTTGGCCTCATGCAAGGCAAGCCCCCTATCCGCTGTACTAACTCTCCCGCCCCCATTCTAGACTTTTTTTTTTTTTTCTTTTTGGGTCACACACCCAGCGATGCTCAGGGGTTACTCCTGGCTTTGCACTCAGGAATTACTCCTGGCAGTGCTTGGGGGACCATATGGGATGCCGGGGATTGAACCCAGGTCGGCCGCGTACAAGGCAAACGCCCTACCCGCTGTGCTATCGCTCTGGCACACTTTTTTTTTTTGAAATTTGAAAAACTTTGGTTAGCATTCAAATAGCTGAAGTGTATTTTGAAATACATTCAATACGTGTGCTGGTCTTTTTTGTTTTTTAAGTTAAGGACAATTCTCACTCAGTAAAACTCACCCTTTTTGGAAGTTTGTTTTGCTTTTTTTGCTTTGGGGCCACACTCGGCAGTGCTCAGGGCTGACTCCGGGCTCTACACTCACTCCTGGCAGTGTTTAGGGGACCACATTGGACGCTGGGAATCAAACCAGGTTGACTGCTTCAAGGCAAGTGCCGTACTTGATATACTATTGCTCTGGCCCCAAAATTCACCCTTAGAAAATTTTTTTTGAGTTTATTGGTTATTTGTTGTTCTAGGGCCACACCTGGCATTTCTCAGGCATTATTCCTGCTGGGGCTTGGGAGACCACATGGGATGCCAAGGATCGAACCTAGGTCTGCCATGTGGAAGGCGAAGGCCCTGGGGCTTGGGGGACCACATGACGTGCCAAGGATTGAACCCGGGTCTGCCAGCTGCAAGGCAAGGGTCTATCTGCTGTGCTGTCTCTTCAGCCCCAGTGCACCCTTTTAAATGCATAGTCTTCAAACGTGATGTTCCGGATAGGAACAGTCTTCATCCGAGTCCAGAGGAGCCGGGATGGAGAGCCAGCACAGGGGAGCCGGGATGGAGAGCCAGCACAGGGGAGCCGGGATGGAGAGCCAGCACAGGGGAGCCGGGATGGAGAGCCAGCACAGGGGAGCCGGGATGGAGAGCCAGCACAGGGGAGCCGGGATGGAGAGCCAGCACAGGGGAGCCGGGATGGAGAGCCGGCACAGGGGAGCTGGGATGGAGAGCCGGCACAGGGGAGCCGGGATGGAGAGCCAGCACAGGGGAGCCGGGATGGAGAGCCAGCACAGAGGAGCCGGGATGGAGAGCTAACACGGGCTGAGACACGTCCCGGGCCCCATCCCTGGCCCCACAGCTGGTCCCCCCAGGTACCACTGCGAATACACCCTGAGCACTGCTGGGTGTCGGCCAGCCACCCCGCACGACACACCTGTCATACAGCCCGTGAATCCCGCTCTAGGTTTGTCCTGGTCCCAGCGACATGTTCACACGAATCCCAAGTATGAATTATAGAAACTGTGTAGACGCATTTGAAAGCGCCAGGAAGTGCGAACAATCCCGCAGCCCTATTGCAGTGTGGGTTAGCAGAGTCCCACAGGCACACGCAAGGGGAGCCCTCACTGGCCCCGTGGCGCCCAGCACTGTGTGCTGACTCTGAAGATGCACATTTCAGAAACAGCAGTCAGGGGCTGACGGCGGGGGCAGGGAGTAGCTACAGAGGGGCTTGGGGGGGCATTTAGGGGTGTGACACTCCTAATGTTGGCAAAATAGGTTTTTGTTTTATTTTTTGTTTTTTGCTTTTTGGATCACATCCCAGGCATGCACATGTGTTACTCCTGGCTCTGCACTCAGGAATTACTCCAGTCGGTGCTCGGGGGACCGTATGGGATCTTGGGGATCGAACCCTGGTCGGCCGTGTGCAAGGCAAATGCCCTCCCCGCTGTGCTATGGCTCCAGCCCTCAAAATAGATTTTTTTGGGAGTGGTCCACACCTAGTGATGCTCGGGGGTTACCAGGAATCACTCCTGGGGGTGCTCGGGGACCATAGGGGATGCCGGGGATGGAACCCGGGTCGGCCAGGTGTAAGGCCAGCGCCTCCCCGCTGTGCTGTCACTCTGGGCCCCCCAACTCAGGCTTGTATCTAGCAGAATATGTTCCGTATCTGCTTTTGGAAGCCACAAACTACTGATGAACTAAACAGAAGAAGGCTTATTAAATCAACACAGAACTATACCATGTTCATTGGCTGGAAGAATTTCTTACATTTGTTCAATTTAATGAAATTCGCGCATTTTGCAGAGCCAGGGATCAAGCCCACGGCCTCACATACGGAATGCAGATGCTCTCCTGCGGAAGGGCAGCCCGGCCTCTTTAATTTTTTTTTTTTTTTTTGCTTTTTGGGTCACACCCAGCGATGCTCAGGGGTCACTCCTGGCTCTGCACTCAGGAATTACCCCTGGCGGTGCTCAGGGGACCCTATGGGATGCTGGGAATCGAACCCGGGTCGGCCGCGTGCAAGGCAAACACCCTACCTGCTGTGCTATCACTCCAGCCCCGTAACTCTGAGTTTTTAAGGAAATGCCAAAGTATCCCAAAGTGCTGCCATGTTTTCCATCTTCACCGCAGTGTGTGAGGGTTCCGAGGTCTATTATTTGTCTCGTTAGTTGAACAGTCATCCTGTTAGGTATGAAGCGATCTCCTTTGTTTTGTGGCTTTTGGTTTTGTTTTTGTCTTTGGGCCACACCTGGCGATGCTCAGGGCTTACTCCTGGCTCTGCACACAGGGATCTCTCCCGGCGGTGCTCGGACGAGACCATACGGGCTGCCTGGGGATCTGCCGTGGGCCGGCTGCATGCAAGGCAAACACCCTCCCCCCCACTATCTCTGAAGTGATATCTTACTGATACCTTACTGTGGTTTGCAGTTGCATTTCCCTGATGGCTAACGATGTTAAACATTGTTCCTTGTACTTCTCGGCGAGTGTGTGTGTATGCATATATATCATAGGTTTTATAATACTATATTATGTAAATATGTAATATTTATATTTATGTGTACTATTACTCCAACCCCTCTGTGTGTGTGTGTGTGTGTGTGTGTGTGTGTGTGTGTTTAGAAATGTTTTTACAGATCCTTGCCTTCGGGGTGGTGGGGATTGGAGCAGTATGGGTGACATTTAGCAGTGCTCAGGGCTTACTCCTGGCTCTGTGCTGAGGAATCATTCCTGGAGGGACTCAGGGGACCTTCTGGGGTGCTTGGGATACAACCCGGATGGGCTGCTTGCAAGGCAAACGCCCTCCCTGCTGGACTCTGGCTCTGACCCAGTGAGGCATTTTAAACGTTACTGAAGTTGATCCCAAGTCTACCTTCCTGTTTAATTCCTGGGGAATTCTCACTTCCTCCAGCATCAAGCGTTGGATGGTTTTCTAAGTAACTGGTATTATATTTCAACAGTTTCTTTACGGAATGATCTTGGCGTCTGCGCGCTAACTCGGGCTTGCATTGGAGGGACTCGAGTTTTCAGTCCGCCTCATTTCCAGCGTGTTAGCTGCTTATTGGGAGAAGCAGGGCACTCCTTTTGATTTTTGACTCTGTTGTAAGTGTCAGAGACGAGCATGTGAGTGACTCGTGTGGTACCCGATGGGGAGTCCGTGCTTGGCTTGGGGTGCTCAGGGTTTTTTCCAGGCTCGGCTCAGGGCTACTCCTGGCAGTGCTTGGTGCCCGGGATGGAGGAAACTGGGTCCAACACGTGCGGGGCAAGCCTGAGAGAGCTTCTAAGTATACTCAGGGTTGCGTAAAGCCCCCTCTCTCATTCCACGACCCCGCCGATCTGTTAGGTTCACCCCATTGTGATGCCCCCTGCCTCCCCGAGCCCCTGAGGGTCTATTTTTTGCGGGGGGGGGGGGTGGAGGGCTCACACTTGGCAGTGCTCAGGAGTTATTCCTGGCTCTGCAGGCCGGGATCACTCCTAGCAAGCCGGGGGATCAGACGGGATCCCAGGGATCGAGTCCGGATCAGCCGCGGGCAAGGCAGGCGCCCTCCCCTCTGTCCTGTCACTCCGGCCCCGTCTCAGCAGATCTCGGTTCTCTTAGGACTTCGCATCTGACTCTTTGCGCCGTGTGGTCGTTTGGTTTGGGGGCCACACCATGACCCCGGTGATGCTCAGGGGGTACTCCTGACTCTGCACTCAAGGGCCTTTTCCGATGGGGCTTGGGGGACCACATGGGGTGCCAAGGGATGGTGCCTGCTGTGCTGTCTCTCCTGCCCAGAGCAGGGTGGTCGTGTGCCTGATTCTGTCGCCGTGGTTACCCCCCCATTCAGTCCTCCGCCCCATGCAGGGGCCCACACCTTTTGTTCACCCACTGCACAGTGGGGGGACTGGGTGTCTGCACTTGGAATTTAGGTGTGTGTGTGTGGGGGTGCCAAGAGTGAAACCCAGGGCCTCACACAGGCCAGGCCGGGGCTGCGGCACTGAGGGTCCCTGAGTCCCGTCCCCGGCCCCCGGCTCCATTTTGTCTCAAAGCGCCCGAATGTTTGTGCTGTTGTTGGCGTGTGTACCTAGCAGTGGAATTTGCAGGCCCTGTGGAAACAGCTTCGAGCTTGTCAAGGTCCTGCCAAACTAAAGTGACTTCTTTTGGCCCCTGTTTGGGCTCAGACAGGACTTTGGTCTCTGCACTCCTAGCGGGTGGCACAAAGGGGCCTTCCAGGGCCTGGTGATCTGTGCGGTGACGTAGCCGGTGTCTCCGCCGAGTCAGGACCGGGCCGGGAATGGAACCCAGAGGCCTGACACTCCCTCCCGTGCACCCGGCCCTCCCTCCGCATACTTGCGGGAATGGTTTCCGCAACCGCCCATGCCGGGGGGCACAGGTTCGAGGCCTGGGGCGGGCGTGTGATTCCCGGGTAATATCAGGCCTCAACCGCACTCATGCAGAGCTAGCTCCTGGCAGCAGCAACAACAACAACAACAATTGTTGTCGTCCAGGAGCCAGGCCCAGGTCTGTGAAGACCATATGGGATGCAGGGGATCGAACCCGGGTCGGCCGCGTGCAAGACAAACGCCCTCCTCCCTAGTCTGTGGTTCTGGCTCCGCGAATGGTAGGAATTGCAGAGGAGATGTATCGTTCCTGGCCAGCCCCGAGAGGGACTGCAAAGGCCGGGGGGACACCAGGGCCTCCTGCAGTCCCCGTCCCCCGTTTCCCACAGCTGGTGGGTGCCAGCTGAGCCCCGTCTCCAATGGAAGCTCTGCCCCCCCCCCCCATTTCCGCCCCTGCCTCTCAGATCGGAGGGGAGAATGGGGTCAAGGGGAGGAGGGGTGCGGGGAGGTGGTCAGACTAGAGAGTGGTGAAACGGGGTCGAGGGCCGGCTGGTGGCAAGGAAATGACTGGAGGGAGTCCGGGATGGGACGGTTCTGAACTCCTGGGAAGTGTTTGGACTTGGAGCCCGAGAGCGGGTGGAGGCAGGCCACTCCCTGACGAGAGAAGGAGCCGGTCCAATAGTTAGAACTTTCAGAGGGGGGCGGGAGCGATGGCACAGCGGGTAGAGCGTTGCCTTGCACGCGGCAGGCCCGGGTTCAGTTCCCAGCATCCCATAGGGTCCCCCGAGCACCGCCAGGAGTGATTCCTGCGTGCAGCAAGGAACCCCTGTGCATCAGGTGTGATTCAAAAAGCAAAAACAAAAAAAACTTCTGGGGCCGGAGTGATAGCACAGCAGGTAGGGTGTTTGCCTTGCACGCGGCCGACCCGGGTTCGATCCCCGGCATCCCATATGGTCCCCCAAGCACTGCCAGGAGTAATTCCTGAGTGCAGAGCCAGGAGTAACCCCTGAGCATCGCTGGGTGTGACCCAAAAAGCAAAAAAAAAAAAAAAACCCAAAAAACAAAACTTTCAATGGTGTTTGTCCAGAAGGCGGGTGGGGTGTGTGTGTGGGGGGGATCCCGGGGACGTCAGTGGACGGATTGGAGTTAGGACATCGCATGCCTGAAGCCCAGTTGTCAAGAGCTGTGTCAATCACAGGACCTGAATGAAAGGAAGGAAGGAGGAGGGAGGACAGGCCGCAGGGGCACGGGCTGCCGGGCCTCGTCTTCTAGAGGGACAGCTGATGCCGCGGCTGGACGTGCTGCAGGCCTGGCCCCGGGTCCCGGAGGCCTGGGGCGACGGTACTGTGGACAGGGCACCTGCCACGCGTGCGGCCGACCCTGATCCCATCCCTGCATCTGGACCCCTGAGCACTGTTGGTGTGGCTCAGAAACAAACGGAAAAAGGGGGCAGAGGGATCTTTCCAGCCGCCCATGTAGCAAAGTCTAGCTGGTCCTGCAGAGACACCGCCTTGCATTATGCGCTTGAGTTTTGAATGAATCTTTGCTCACTGGCTATTCAGGAACCTTGATACTGTTCCCCCAACTTTTTGTGGCCCCCATGTGCAGTTCTGGGACTCCTGCAGGGGTCGTGGCCCTCAGTTTAAGAAGCCTGGGCCTGGTGGCTGAGGAACGGGCTGGCTCCGAGTATAGAGGGGGCAAGGAGGGGGCCCTGGGTTCCTCCCGGCGTGTGTCCGGCTGGCCGGAGGGTAGGAGGGGAGAGGCAGGGGGAGACGGCGTCTGTGGTCCTGGGCTCCCGATGCTCCGTTAAACAGTGAGAGTAGCCGAGAGCCTCTCCCTGACGGGAAGGTCTGGCAGTGGGAGACTGCCGGGGAGTCAGTCAAAAGGCCCCAGGTTCAATCCCCGGCATCCCGTGTAGTCCCCCGAGCACCGCCAGACGTGACCCCCTAGGGCAGAGCGAGGAAGAACCCCTGAGCATCACCACGTGTGGGCCCCAGACAAAACCTAAAGGCAAAACTCTGAGCCTGTGGCTTTCATGCTAAGTCACGAAGCTGTCATCTGTTGAATCTCAGGGCCAGGGGTGCGGGGGCAGCAAATAAGACGCTTCCCTTGCACGCAGTAGATCTGGGTTCGATCCTCGGCACCACGGGCCTGTGGTCCCTGGAGCCCAGCCAGCAGTGAGCAGGGCTGAGCACAGAGCCAGGAGTTCAGTCCCGACTCTGCCGGGTGTGGCAGGAATCGCGTGGGCCATTTCCTCTGTGACTGTCGGGGACAGGCTGGTATTGTATGTCCCAGGTCTGGATTCTGGGTTACAAGCGTCAGCTACTAGGAGGGAGGCAGGAAGCTCGGGGCCACGCACAGGTGTATCTCGGGCAGGAAGGAGGGGCAGGGCGGCTCCTCTCTCCCACCCCCCTGGGCCTTGGCGTACCCCAGAACTAGGCGGAGCCACCCCCTGGGGGGACACCCTAGGATTTTCGGCTCCCTGGCAGACCCCGCCGAGGGTAAGAGCGTTAGGATCTGACCCCGACCTACATGAGGCCCCTGAGGGTTCCTTCTTATTTGTTTCAGGGCCACGCCTGGAGGTGCTGGGGCGTTGTGCAGGGCGGGTGCGGGGAGCCCCCTGTTGATATCAGCCTGCCCACTGAGCTCTCCCTGGCCCCCTGGAGGGGCTCAGGATTCTTTCCAGGCCCCTTCCCTGGCTTCAGGGCTCTTCCTCTGGCGGCTGTTTCCCTGCAACATCCCTGCAACATCCTTGCAACAAAGTAACAACAGCTGAAGCTCCGCACAGCCCTTCCTGCCTCGGGCCCTGCCTGTTTCAGCCTCTGTGGCTCAGAGGTGTCGCAGGCCAGGGCTGGGGAGATGAGCGAGAGACAAAGACCCTTCCCGGGCCTGATTGGGGCTGGGTGTGTGTGTGTGTTGCGTTTTTGGGAACCCCACTGCGAAGATCTTTAGATTTTCTGACCTTGGCCCCAGACCCAGCCACCCCCCCCCCCAAGCCTCTCCCTGTCTCGGGCCTGGGAGATCAGATGTGGCAGGTAGATTCTGGGGGCCCAGTGGACGGACAGGGCCAGAGCTTGGGGGGCTTCCAGACAGCCTGGGTACCTGCGTCCCCTCACCCCTCTGTTTCCAGCCTGGACTCACCTGCCTTGGCGCTGGCCACCCCCCCCCCCCCCGGGCCTCTGCCTGTGTCTCCCCTCCCCCAAGAGGAAACAGCCCCCGGGGTGCCACTTTGGGGGGAGAAGGGAGTCTCCCCGCAAAGGATGGGGAGAAGGAGCCCGGCCTGATGTCGGTGCCGCCCACCCGCCTCTGCCCTCTCCCCTCGGGTCGGCGGTCTCCTCGCAGCCGCTCCTGACGCTGTCGGCACGGAGGCTGGGGCCAGGTGCAGCTCGCTTAGGGCCCGGCCGTCCAGAGACGCCCACAGCCCCGAAGGGCCGGGGCAGGCCTGGCCCGTTATCAGAGGGGCGCTCAGGAAGGAAGGCGGGGCGGGCCCCCAGCCGGAGGCTCTGGGACCACCACACCCGAGTTTCTGGAGTTTCTGAATGTGGCCAGACCATCTGCTGTGCTCTGGGTTCGTGCTGGCCAAGAGGAACAAGTCCTGAGGGTCAGAGGCCAGTTGAGCCCCAGCCGCGAGTCTCCGCGAGTCTCCGGAAGCAGGCGCGAGGGCCCCGCGGCGTGGGGAGGCGCAGGCGCAGGCATTTCCCTCTGGGTGGGCTTGGTGGACGCAGGAAGTTCTGTTCCTCGGGGTTCTCTGTGGCCCGTCCCGAGCGCGTCGCCCCTGGAACCCCGTCACACAGTCCGGGGAGCTTCGAGGGGCCAGTCAGGGGCAACGGAGAGGGGGCGGCCGCGGCCGAGCCGGGTTTGGTTTCTCAAACCCTGCCCTCGGTGATCCCTGAGGGCAGAACTAGGAGTAAGCGCAGCCAGGGACGCGCCAAAAAGTAAAAATAAGTGGAAATGACCAGTCAGGGGCCGGAATGAGAGGCCAGAGGGTGATGGTTGTACGTGGCTGAGCCCGTGCCATCTCTGGCATCCCGTACAGCCCCCCGCACCCTGCCCAGGGCGGTCCCTTTGTGCAGGGGCTGAGCACTGCCAGGGGTGGCTCTGAAGCCTAAAGAGAAATAGAGACCAGTCCGGGCCTGCACCCAGCCCCTCGCTGAACTGGGCCAGGGCCCTTTCGCCCCCACGCCCCCAGCCGACTCCCGGGGGCAGGAATTTGCAGGCAGTGGCAGGAGGCCAGGGGAGCCCCCCTCCCCGGCCCACAGTTTGATAGAAATAGGTGATCAGGAGGATTCCACTGCTACCCAGCCCCAGTCAGGGAGACGGGCAGCGAAGAAAACATCTCTGGGGGAGCCGTATGAAGGTCGGCGGGGGAGAGGCACAGAAATGTGGCAGGGGGCTTCGGTGCACACGTGTCCGTGAAGGCCAGCTCCGAGAAGACGGCCCACGGGGTTTCCAGACGCAAGAGTGGCCGGCGGCAGCTCCTGTGCTGGATGCCAGGGGAAGGCGGGGCACGGGCTGCTGGCAGGGGGACACGGAGGGGACGGCCCCGCCGAGCCTGTCCTCCACCTGGGCGCTGGGTGCAGGCGTCCTGTGCTGGGTGGGAGGCAGCTGCCCCCCCCCCCAGCCGCTCTGGGGAGTCACCTCGGGCGTGGCCGAGCTCTGGGCCGCACCTTCTTCCTGTGCTGGCGCGGGCTGGGCCCAGCAGGATGTGAGCCTTGCCCCGTGTCCGCGGGGCCGGTGCCATGGATTGGGAAGAGGAAGCAGGCCCTCCTGAAATCAGGCCTGTGTGTGCACACGTGTGTGTGCCTGCCACATGTATGCATGTGTGTGCATGCGTGTACCAGCATGTGATGGGGGGGTTCCTGCTCCTGGCAGCTTCCGGGGGCTTTTGCTTCATGTCTGATACCCGTGGAATGATCGATGGCATAGAAGATTCACGGGGGCGGGGGGGCAGGAGGGGGAGGCGGAGAGAGAGTACAGCGGGAGGATGCTTGCCTTCATGTGGCCCCGGCGTCCTGTACGGTCGACACCGCCAGGAGTGATCCCTGAGTGCAGAGCCGGGAGTAACCCCTGAGCATCGCTGAGTGTGATCCCAAAGCCAAAGAATAGAAGATTCAGAGGGTCTTCTGCCTGTTGCGCGGTGTGGGAATAAGCTTCCATTTATTGAAGTTTCTGGATTATTCTTACAGGTTAGGGACTGGGTTTACAGTAGTGCTCATACCTCAGCACCAAAGGGCCCGAGACCCCCCCACTCCCGTCTTGTCACTTCTCATCCTCTTCATTGCCCGGCCCCCGGCCCCTTCCGACCTATCTGGCAATCTCAGATGTTGTAATCCATGGCTAAGGCATGAATTTCTTTCTTTTCTTCCAATCTAAAAATGTGGAGCATGGGACTGGAGCAATAGCACAGCGGGGAGAGCGTTTGCCTTGCACACGGCCAACCCGGGTTCGATTCCCAGCATCCCATATGGTCCCCTGAGCACCGCCAGGAGTAACTCCTGAGTGCAAAGCCAGGAGTAACCCCTGTGCATTGCCGGGTGTGACCCAAAAAGCAAAAAAAAAAAACCAAACGTGGAGCAGGTCAGCTTTTAGAGTAAAACTGATTGGGTTGCCGCCATGGGGACCAGACAGACACCCCTTTCCTTTCCAGCAAAGGTGGAGACCCCGTTTCTTCTCGCTGAGCGCCTCAGCCAGTGCTGTAAGCAGACGGTCCTTTTTCTTGCATACTTGCTTGCAGAAATCCGCCTGGCCGTGCTTGCAAGGCCTTTCCTTCCTAGAAGCCTCGCTCACCGTGTTCTGTTTTTTTTGTTCTGAAATAGGAACTAAAGAACATTTACTTTTCTAAGCTCTTTCTGGTTTTGTTTTGGGGCCACACCCAGCAATGCTCGGGGATAACTCTGCACTCAGGAATTACTCCTGGCAGTGCTGGGAAGCCACAGAGGGTGCTGGGGACCGAGCCTGGGTCTGCGGCGTGCAAGGCACGTGCCCTACCCTCTGTGCTATGGCTCCGGCCTGCTCTGAGCTCTTCTACGAAAATAAGAGTAATCTGCTTTCTTTTTTTTTTATATATGTATATTTTTTTTATTTCCCTTTTAATTTGGTGTTTGGGATGCACCCGGCGGGACTTAAGGCTCACTCCCAGCGGGGCTCAGGGTGCGCCGGGCCGTGTCGGGGATTGAACCAGGGTTAACCACGCGTGCCAGGCAAGGGCCCAAACCCCAGGCCCGTCTCTAGCCGAGGGCGCTTCCATATCCAGCGGGGTTTTCTCTGCGTTTGTTTGGTGACGTCCAACGTGTCCGTCCATGCTGAGGGAGAATGAAGGAACCGCGGGGCCTCCCGGTGTGGGCCCAGGTGCTGGGTGGCAGCGCCCGCTCTGTCCCTCCCCAGTTTAGGTCCCGGGTCGGCCAGGTTTCGGCTCTCCTGCTACTCGGCTTGTGGACTTGCAGCCTCCTGGAACCGTCGGGGAAATAGACGGAAATTGAGGCAGCGAGCAGCTGTTTCAGGGTCGGCGGGGAGGACGAGGGCTCTCCGACATCAGCTCCCGCCCCGCCGACACCCAGGACAGCTGTCCCGTGCGAGCAACTGTCCGTCCGTCTCCCCTTCTAAAGCCGGGCTGGCCCCGGCCGCCCCCACGGCAGCCTAAGGAGGATTATCCGATTATCGGAGGTGGAGCAGGTGCCGGCGCTTCCCGGGGCGGCCGTGTGCTGGGCGCTTGTTCGCGCCTTCCCTTGAGCAAGTGTAATTAGACCATTGGTGATCGGTCTGGATCCCTGCGGGGGGTTGCGGGACGGTGCCTGTGTCCTCGGAGCAGGACACCACCGGGTCCCTTCTGTGCCAAGCCAAGCGCAGGGGGCTTTATGCTTGAGTTTAAAGCCTCCGTGGGAGATTCTCTGATGCTTTGGGTGTTTCTGGAGACACCCCCCCCCCTTGGCAGTGCTGGGAGCGAGTCCCAGAGGCGCTGCTCAGGGCCGCGTGCAGGGCCCACCCCAGCCCTAACCGCCTCCGGGCCCCCTCTGGTGCTTTGTGGCTCTTGCTGTTTCCTTTCTTGGCGGTGCTGGGAGTGGAACCCGGGGCCTCACACGCACGGGGAGTGTTCTGCTGCTCAGCCACGTGCCCGCCCTCCAGTGACTGGGGAGGGGCACCTGCTGGCGCTCAGGGGCTGCACGTGGCGGTGCTTGAGGCACCGTGTATAGTGCTGGGGGCAGAGCCGTCGACGCGATGGCCAGACACAGGAGCCCTCACCCCACTCTGGTGGCTTCGCCCCGGCGGTCTCAGATGCAGGCTCCCACCCACGGGTGTCCCTCTCCAGGGTGCCTCAGGATCCCGCACCTAGCGCCAGCCGAGAGCTTGGACCACCCCCAGAGAAAGGCGCCCTCAGATGTCTCCCCTTGTCCCCGCCCACCCTCACCCCCACCGCAGCCCGCACTCATCTTCTCTCTAACAGCTCTGCCTCTGCTGGACCTTCCTTCCTTCCTTCCTTTCTTTCTTTCTTTCTTTCTTTCTTTCTTTCTTTCTTTCTTTCTTTCTTTCTTTCTTTCTTTCTTTCTTTCTTTCTTTCTCTCTTTCTTTCTTTTTTTCTTTCTTTCTTTTTTTGGGGGGAGGCTCTTTGGGTCACACCCAGTGATGCTCAGGGGTTACTCCTGGCTCAACACTCAGGAACTACTCCTGAACCTGGGTCAGCCATGTGCAAGGCAACCACCCACCCACTGTGCTGTTGTTCCGGTCCCCCTTAGCTTGCATTCTGCTTCACTTGTCATGATGTCGTGCTGCCCCGTCCCTTTCTCTGGCTGCATAATATTCCTTTATCTGACTGGGCTTCGTTTCTCCCTTCCTCCAGCCGGCAGCGGTGGGCGTTCAGGCTGGTGTTGACTACTGTGGGTGTTCGTGTGGATCTGTGGCTTCTTTCCTCGACCAGACCCCATAGTGGGGCTGGCGGGGGCTTGGTAACTGGTTCAGCTGGTTCCGGGAGTGTGTGTGTGTGTGTGTGTGTGAGTGTGTGTGTGTGTGTGAGTGTGTGTGTGTGTGTGTGTGTGTGTGTGTGTGTAGGGTGAGGGCGGGGTCACTTTCTACCATCACTGCAGGGGCAACATCCTGTTTCTCCAGCCACCTCGTAACTCCCTGGCGGTCAGGATGTTGATCCTTCCTCTTCTTTCCGGCAGTCTGAAGAGGTTTCCTGGCATCCCCGGTGTACTGAGCATGTGCGAGACTCGTTCACTTCTCTGGACGCCCGATTCCCCCTGGGCAGATGGGAGTGATCCCATCTCAGAGGGTCCCGAGGAGTCTTCGGGATGGCATCACTGAGGTGTCTGGGCAGCGGCTGCCCGGAGGAGGCAAGGGAGGGCATTTGCAAGGGAGGGCATTTGCCTTGCACACAGCCCTCCCGGGTTTGATCCCCGGCGTCCCATAGAGTCCCCTGAGCACCACCAGGAGTAATTCCTGAGTGCAGAGCCAGAGGAACCCCTGAGCATCGCTGGGTGTGACCCAAAATTGGAAAAAAAAAAAAAAAGAAGTAGCTGAGACACAGGTGGGGAGAGGACAGAAGTTTGTATCATTGCAATGGGCCCAGGGGTCGGGTCACGGGCTCCTAGCCCCTTCGGGGGCGCTGGGGGCGCACTTATACTCCAAAACTGCTTTCCAGAGTGTCGGTTGCATCATACACAGTGAACTGCAATTTTTACTGCTGTGTACATCAGAACCAAAGCAAGTTCCCCATAGCCTAAGGACTGGGAGTCACAGGAGATCCGGTCGTCTGCATACACCAAAGTGCAGTTACAGCCAGGCGGCCGCGGTGCTGGGGAAGGGGTGGGGGGGGACGATTTCATGGAGGGAGACCCAGACCCCGGGAGCGAATGGTCCTTCCCGCTGCTCGCCCAGCCCGTGGGCACAGGTGTTTGCTGCAAACGCCACTGTCGCACCAGGCCCGGCTCCTGACACTCAGGACCAGCAGCGTGTGGCTTCCTCCACTCAGTGAAGTCTCAGAGAATTGCAGCAATTCCAGCGTAACAGTTAAAATAATTTTGGTACAGAGCACTTCCTGAAGTGGAGTTACTGATTTTTTTCTTTTGGTGTTTTTTGATTTTATTTTTTTCTGAGGGGTGTGAAACCCAGTGATGTTCAGGGGTTACTCCTGGCTCTGCACTCAGCAGTCACCCCTTGCAAGACTGGGGGGACCATATGGAGTGCCGGGGATCGAACCCGGGCCAGCTGTGTACAAGGCAAGCACCCTACCTGTTGTCCTACTGCTCTGGCCCCTAGTCCTTTATTTTGACTCTTTATTGATTGAGAGTCTGTGATTTGCTGTTAATGATCGGTTCCATGGACATAATGCCAACACCACAGCCATCACGATACACTCACCTGCGTCCCCCCTCAGCCCCGACCCCCTAAACTCCGTGTGTCCCCTCTGGTCCTTTGCTGCTCCCTGGTTGTGTATCCTTAAGTCCCACGTGTGAGCGATCGTTGTGTCTCCCTCCCCTTCCTGCTGCCGCACTCGGCATGCTTGGATTTTGTCTTCTAACATAAGCTTTTAACAGTGTTTGGGCGAAGGTCACTCCCTCCCGAAGACCCAGCTCAGACAGGGCTGGAAAATTAGGGTTGGTGCGGGGCAGGGATGTGCTTCACATGGCAGTGCCCGGGCCTTGCGTGTGAGCGTGTGAGGGCCCCGAGCTTGATCCCTGGTACGGGGGGGGGGGGGGGGGAGCTTGGTCGCAGCAGTAGTGAGTTGTCCCCTGAGGATACAGCATTTCTCTGGAGCAGGAGAAATGCACAGTGGCAGAAACTTCCGGTCTGAGGTTTTGTTTTCCTTTTTTTTTTTTGCCTTGTTTTTCTTTTTGGGTCACACCTGGCAATGCTCAGGGGTCACTCCTGGCTCTGCACTCAGGAATTACTCCTGGCCATGCTCAGGGGATCCTTTGGGATGCCGGGGATCGAACCCGGGTCAGCCGCATGCAAGGCAACGCCCTCCCGCTGTGCTATGGCCAGGCCCCTGTTTGTTTCGGGCCACACCTGGCAGCGCTCAGGGCTTCCTCCAGGCTCTGTGCTCGGGGGTCCCTCCTGGTGGGCTCAGGAGTCAGATGTGGCTCCGGGGACCAGGCCTGGGCCGTCCTGTGCAAAGCACGTGCCCTCCCCGCCGCACTGTCACTCCCACCCCCGTCGGAGCGTTTTCCTCTCCACGTTCACACGAACCTGCACAGACCTCCCTGGATCTGAGGGAGGCAAGTTCAGGTTGTTTCCAGATCCTTCTGGCTTGTTGTCGGACTGACCAGAGGAGAAAGGTCAAGAAGGGTCCCGGGGGGGCTGGAGGAATAGCACAGCGGGTAGGGCGTTTGCTTTGCACGCGGCCGACCCGGGTTCGATTCCCAGCATCCCATATGGTCCCCTGAGCATCGCCAGGGGTGATTCCTGAGTGCAGAGCCAGGAGTAACCCCTGTGCATCACCGGGTGTCACCCAAAAAGCAAAAAAAAAAAAAAAAAAAAAAAAAGAAGGGTCCCGGGGTCAAGAAAGGGTCCCCAGGCCCTCCTTTAGAGCTGTGCTCCTTGTTTGTTTGTTTAGGGTCACGCCCAGTGATGCTCAGGGCTTCCTCCTGGCTCTGCACTCAGGAATTACTGGTGGTGCTCAGGGGACCGTGTGGGATGCCAGGGATTGAACTCAGGTCGGCCAAATGCC
Source organism: Sorex araneus (assembly GCF_027595985.1). Taxonomy (NCBI): domain Eukaryota; kingdom Metazoa; phylum Chordata; class Mammalia; order Eulipotyphla; family Soricidae; genus Sorex; species Sorex araneus. The sequence goes on along the minus strand of NC_073302.1, from coordinate 5,158,933 downwards.
CTCCCCGCTGTGTGGTCGCTCTGGCCCAGAACAGGGCTCTTTAAAGGGGGTCCTGGACCCCAGGGCGTCTGTCTGTCTGGCCACTCCTGGGGGTTGGGGGGGGCGGGTATTTCCCAGACCGCCTGCTGCCGTCCCCTCCCATCCTCCACCCCCCCCCCCCAGACCTGCCGGCTTGTCCCCAGCCTGCACGGCGCGTTCTGCTGCTCTCAGCGGTTCATTCATTCTCACATGATTTCGCCTTTGCTAAATCATGATTTTTATGGCAGATTCCAGAGACAGGGCGGGGAGTTGTCAAGTCTGAAGGTGCATGAATGGGGGTTAGTGTTCTCGGAGCCGAGTGCCGGGAGTGACGTGTGACGCGTCCCAGACCGAGCGAGATTCCTGGGGACCTCCCCGAGCACCCCCGCACCCCCCCCCCCCGCGGCCTTGCTCCCTTCGGGGACCAGCTGTCCCGTCACGGTCCTGTTTGGAAGACTCTGCTCCTGCTCTGCTGGGGACCCCCCTCCCATCATCCCAGCCATAGTGTCTCCTCAGAGGACCCTCCCCCAGGCTCTCCTCTCCCGAAGTTGAACCTTCTCCCTCTGGGAGCACTGAGCACGCTCTAGAATGGTCTCGGGCACTTGCTGGCCTTTCCGGCCTGTGCCGCCCTCCCCCGGGGAAGTGCCTGAAGGGCAGGTGTCTTGTTCCCCGGGTTCTTCTGCTTCCGGAAGCTGAGTTTCACCCGTCCCCGCTGGGAATGGAAGCAGGTAGACAGGAGGAGCCCCATGGCCAGCTCCAGGGGGGACAGGAAGAAAGTGACCCTAGACAGCCCGGGTCCTCCTGGGGAGGTCAGCGTCCACCAAAAACGCTGGTGATGCCGGTGGTGAGAGCCGGTGGCCCCGAGCTGAGTGCTGTCCACGCAGGCCCTCACTGACCGCTCACGGACAGCCCCACGGGCGGAGGCAGGTGCTGGGCAGGAGGCTGAGGTCACAGCTCTGGACCCTTCATCGTCTGCCCCCCGAAACCCACCCTGAACCGCGTTGCCTTTTTGTGTCAGGGTGAAAGGACAGAGATAAAGGGGCAGCAGTCCAGCGGGGAGGGCATTTGCCTCGCATGCAGCTGACCTGGCTTTGATCCCCTGCATCCCGGCGGGTCTCTGAGCCCCTCTCGAGGTGGGTGAGCCCTGAGCACCACCGGGTGTGGCCCAGCAAACAAGCCTAAGAGGGTGGGCCCTGGGCCCCCGAGCTGTAGAATAGGGGTAGGGAGTTTGCCTCGCAGCAGCCGGCCCCGCCCTGGTTGAGGCTGATGGCTGGTTGATCTCCGCATCCCCTATGGAGCACTCCCGGGAGTGATCCCTGATTGCAGCCAGGGGTCAGCCCTGAGCACCACAGGGGAGGGCGGAAAAAAAACAAACAAAAAAAGGGGTGGGGCTGGAGCACGTCCAGGTATGGCTCAAAAACAAACAAAGGAACACCCTGCTCAGCGCCAGGGTCTGCCTGTGCCCAGCCCGAGCCCAGGACTCGCCCCGGGGTGCACGTGGCTGGGGCATCGCGGGTTCCTGCCCAGTGGGGGGCCGTGTGTGTTTCGCAGGAATCACCTGGTCCGGTATGATCCAGGAGACTGGACTCGGTGCCATCAGCTCGGGGAGTGCCCGACCCCGAGGGTCTGCACATACCACACCTGTGCCCGTCTGTGCCCAGGGGGCTCTGGAAGGGTGCCCCCCAACTGCCGCTAGTCGTTTCCCCCCAAACGCAGAGAACAAGGAAGTTTCTCTTCTTTTTTGGGGGGGGGTCACACCCGGCGGTGCACAGGGGTTACTCCTGGCTCTGCACTGAGGAATTACCCCTGGCCGTGCTCAGGGGACCCTATGGGATGCTGGGAATCGAACCCGGGTCGGCCGCATGCAAGGCAAACGCCCTCCCCGCTGTGCTATTGCTCCAGCCCTGGAAGTTTCTCTTCTTATTTACCCAGTTCTTCTGTGTGTGTGTTGTGTTGTGTTGTGGACCACACCTGGGGATGCCCAGAGTTACTCCAGGCTCTGCACTCAGGAACTGCTCCTGGGGGTGCTGGGGCAGGAGGGTGGGGACTGTGGGATGCCAGAGATCGAACCCGGGTCATCTGTGTGCGAGGCACACGCCCTCCCCGCTGTGCTTTCGCTCAGGTCCTATATCCAGCTCTGTTATCTGAGCTTTAATCACTAGAACACGTCATACGGCTCAGGGACCCGGTCACACGCTCTGCGTGCAGGAACCCTGGACCGCTGAGAGTGACCCCTGAGCACTGCGGAGGGAGTTCCCTGAATCGGGGGAGCAAGAAAAGAGGGTAGAGGGACTGGAGCGATAGCACAGCGGGGAGGGCGTTTGCCTTGCACGTGGCCGACCCGGGTTCGATTCCCAGCATCCCATCTGGTCCCCTGAGCACCGCCAGGAGTAATTCCTGAGTGCAGAGCCAGGAGTAACCCCTGAGCATTGCTGGGTGTCACCCCCCCAAAAAAAAGAAGGCAGAGTTGAGACCTCTGAACCTCATCCCTTGGGAATGGAGGTGCCCGACCGTGTGGCCTGTGCAGAGAGGGCCACGGAGCCCCGACAGCACCAAGGTGCCCAGGACGTGGGCACTGGCGCCTGTTTCTGCTGCCAGGGCTCAGGCGTCCCACATGTGCCCTGCTGGCACCGTCACCATGCCTTGGCCGGGCTTCAGGGGAGCTGAGGCCTCGGGGGTCCCTGTAGCTGCCTGGGGCCCCGGCTGCAGACCAGGTGCATCTGCTGTTTATCTTGGTCCCTTGGGTTCTGCCGGATGGGAGAGGAAGTTGTGGCTCCTGGGGGAGGGGTCCCCGACCCCCTGCAGAGAACGACCCACCACCTCCTTCCCTCCTCGTGGCATTGTCCCCCCCCCAGGTCCTTGACTGGACTGACGGCCACTTGCTGCCGTTTCTGCCGTGTCCGCCTAGGTCGGGGGTGGGGGGGCATGAGTGTCCCCAGCAAGTGGCAAGTCCCCCCGGGACCCACAGACAGGGCCACAGAAAGCACTTCCGAGAGGACAACACCGGGGTCAGGGATGACCCTGAGGCTGCCGCCGGCTTCCTTCTCGGTGCTAAAACGGGCGCTAATCCGTGTTTCCCAGGCGGAATTGGATTAGGAGAATGTAGGGCAGGATTGGCGGGGCCGGCCCAGAGCCTGGCGCCTGAGACCCGAGTCCCGTCGGTCCTCTTAGGGCTCGTTCCCCTCTGCCCCGTCATCCCTCTCCGGGATTCTAAGTCAGGCACTTATGCGCGGCTTCGTCTGTGGCTTTGGGGAAAGGAGGGTGTTTCCAGTAGCGTCTGGGTCACCGGGTGCCAGGGCTCTAACCCAGGGTCCCACACACAAGCGTGTGCTTCAGTCCTGGAGCCAGCTCCCTGTATGTGTCTTTATGTATGTATCTATTCGTTAAATGAATAAGTAATGTCGGTTTCCTGGGCCACACCGGGCAGTTCTCCGGGGCCCGTGGGGCGCCAGAGATCAGACCCAGGTCTCCGGTCTACAAAACCCATGCTCTGACCACTGAGCAATCTTTCTGGCCCTCCTTGGCCTTCACATCAGTAAATTTAAATTAATCGCGTCTCGTGGAACAAAGGTAAGACAATGAGTGTTCGTCATATCCCAGGTTCAGAGGAAGACAGTGAAATCCACCCGTTTCTGCTCCCACGTCGGCAGAGACTAAAATTAGCCCCAGGTTATGCTACTGCAGCGAGCAGCACAGCGCGCTGTGGGGGTGGGCATGAGTCACACTTCTGAGAAAATAACGCAGGGTTTATCTGGAGCCCAGGATGCTCATACGTGTCATGTGTCACGCGTCTCCCTGCCCAGACAGGCCTCCTGACAGAGTCGTGTGTGCAGAGAAAGCCCCACCCGGGGGGCGCAGTCTCCAGCCAACGCTTTCCCTTCCTTTACATGACAAGCTTGTGCAGAGGTCCTGCGGCCACGGGCAGACACAGGGAGGGTGCTCACGCGGGCACAGGGATGGTGCTCACTGCCGGGCACAGGGAGGGTCCGGGCACAGGGAGGGTCCGGGCACAGGGAGGGTGCTCACGCCGGGCACAGGGAGGGTCCGGGCACAGGGAGGGTCCGGGCACAGGGAGGGTCCGGGCACAGGGAAGATCTGGGCACAGGGAGGGTCTGGGCACAGGGAGGGTGCTCACCGGGCACAGGGAGGGTCCTCACGCCGGGCGCTGGGAAGCAGAATCTCTGCTGAGTTCTCAACACATCGGGCCTTTTAGCGTCACGCAGGCAAGACATGTGCTGGGCCCCACTCCCCCGCCCCGCCCCTCACACTTGGGCCATCCTGTGGGTCCATGGAAACGCTTGTCAGGAGCCACATGGCTGGGGTTCCCCTCCCCCCTCTGCTTCCTGGACTGCCAGAGCCAGGTTTCCCCAATTTAATCTCCTCTCTCTCTTTCTTTCTTTTCTTCTTTCCTTTTCCTCTCTTTCTTTCTGGGGTTCTGAGGTCACCCCTCCCTCCCTCCCTCCCTCCCTCCCTCCCTCCCTCCCTCCCTCCTTCCTTCCTTCCTTCCTTCCTTCCTTCCTTCCTTCCTTCCTTCCTTCCTTCCTTCTTTCCTTCCTTCCTTCCCTCCTTCCCTCCTTCCCTCCTTCCTTCTTGATGGCTACACCCAGCAGTGCTCAGGGGTCTCCTGCTCTGCACTCAGGAATCACTCCTGGCAGTGCTCAGGGGACCCTATGGGATGCCGGGGATAGAACCAGGGTCAGTGCCCTATGACCCCAAGGGCTTTGTTGGTTTTGTTTCGGGTCACACCCAGTGTTGCTCAGGACTCGCTCCTGGCACGCTGAAATTGCTCCTGGCAGTGCTCGGGGACCATATGGGATGCCGGGGAGGGACCCTGGCTAGGCAGCATGACAGAGGAGCGCCGTAGGCCTGTGCTGGCTCTCCGGCCCTCTCCGGCCTCTCCTGGACATCAGATTCCAAGAACGTTCGCTCCGGGGCCGGAGCCACAGCACCGCAGGGAGGGCACCTGCCTTGCACGCGGCTGACCCGGGTTTAGTCCCCAGCACCCCCACGCTCCCCAGAAGCCTGCTCGAGTGAACCCTGAGTCAGAGCCCGGAGTCGGCTCTGAGCACTGCTGGCGGAGGCCCCCAAACCAAAACCAACAGACTAAATGTCAGCCTCAGAGCAGAGTTCCCTATCGCTTCCTGCCGTCCCCGGCCCGCGTCACCTGATCAGAAGTGGGGTTCCGAGGTCACCTCTGCTCACGCACAGCCTTGCCTCGCGCCCAGACCTCCCCCGTGCACGTCTCGGTGTCATCCGCAAACACGGCCGTTCCCTCCAGTTCCCTCCCGGCCCCCCTTTCCCCCCCTGCACCCCTCCCTTGGTTCTGCCTGTCCCTCCCCCACCCGCCCTGGCCCTGGGCCTGCAGACCAGAACTGATCCCTCGAGGGCTGGAGGACGCGACAGGCCAGCTGGGCTCAGGCCACTGCCCTTCCGAGGGGCTCCCGGGCCCCCTCTCCAGGCCCCCTCACCTGGGCCCTTGTGGCCATTCGGCTTCCGGGTGTGACCGCCGGGGGCCGTCCCTGCGCAGCGTCCAGGAGCGCCGTGCCCACAGGGGGGCCCCCCTGGTGGTCACTGACCCCCCCCGCTTTTCCCGCAGCTCCTCAGCCTCCTGGGGGTCCCTGGCCCCCAACTCAGGGCCGAGAGAGTGACGTGAGGAGTGGACAGACGCTCTGCCTCACCGGCCTTTCCGACGGACCCCGGTGTCCACTGCGCGCACGTAACCCCGTGGACCAGGCGCTGCCGCGTCGCTTCCCGGGTTTGTCCCAGATTAGAGGGTCTGATGCAGGCGCTTGCATCAGGGGGGTCTCCAGCCACCACCCGGAGCCTCCGCTGCGCAGACAGTTGCCCGAGTGGAGAGCGCTGTGCCCTCTCCAGAAGGTTCCGTGGCGGAAAGCAGGATCCCGTCTCCCGGAAGTGCTGTGGATGTCAGTGCACTAAGGGCGGGTTATTGTTTTAAATGAATTTATTCAGAGTTTCAGCTTTCCCCGCTTACTTCCCAGGCTGGCACCTGTTCACAGGTAGCTGCCCGCATTCATACCCCTTGGGACCCTCCATTAAAGAAATAAAACCCCCCCAATTTTCTGTTGACATTTTGGGGCTCCCCCGATGCCTCTGTTCGGTTCCTTTGTTCGGTGCTGGCGGCCACACGATGCTCAGGCCTTACTCCTGGCTCTGCACCCAGGGGTCACGTCTGGCGGTGCCGGGGGTCAAACCTGGGTTGGCCGCGTCCAGCACGGGTGCGTCACCCACCAGACTATCGCTCCAGCCCCTCGGGCTGCTGCCTGCGCCGTGCCCGGGGTACCGTGCTCGATCGCTCGCTCTCTTCCTCATCTTTCCTCCCGTTGTCGCCGCTTCCCGGTTGTGGTTCCCTTTGTTGCTCTGCTCTGCCTCTCACACAGCACGTGTGCGGCCTGGGGGCAGCGCCTGTCGCTGTCACACCCCACACCTGCTCCCTGGGACGGCCTTCCTGGCCTCCGGCCTCATCCTTGGAGGGGGACTGCGAGTCACAGCCTCTGGGCTCCTCCTGCTGTGCTCGGTGACCATGTGGGATGCCGGGGGTCACGCCGGGGTTGGCCGGGTGTGAAGGGCGCCCTTCCTGCCCCCCCTGCTGTACTGTCACTCCAGCCCATATGTGTCTCTTTTTTTTTTTTTTTTTTTTTTTGCTTTTTGGGTCACACCTGGCTCTGCACAGGGGTGACTCCTGACTCTGCACTCAGGAATTATCCCTGGCGGTGCTCAGAGGACCCTATGGGATGCTGGGAATCGAACCCGGGTCGGCCGCGTGCAAGGCAAACGCCCTACCCGCTGTGCTATCGCTCCAGCCCCCCGTATGTGTCTCTTACTTACTTATTTGGTTTTGGAGCCACACTGGCAGTGCTCAGGGCTTACTCCTGGCTCTGTGCTCAGGGATCGCTCCCGGCGGGACCCAGTGGACTGGACGCGGTGGTGGGTGCGAGGCAAGCACACTGCCCCCTGTCCTGTGGCTCCAGCTTCTGCCCATCATTTTCGAAGTTGTGACCTTTGCTGCGTCACACAGTTTCAGTTGTGGGACCTCCTGCGCCTGGCCGTGCCCTGGAGACCACGCAGTCTGGCGGTTCCCGGAGCCCAGACACCGGCCCAGCACATGTGCCCTTGCAGGCCGACAGTGACCCCCTGAGCCAGCCCCCGGGACCTGGACACCCCTGTTTCTTTTCCTTATTTTGGGAAGGGACCAACCCATAAGCGCTCGGGGCTTAGTCCTGGTGGTGCGGGGGGGGGGGGGCGGGGGTGCTGGGGATCGAACCCGGGTCAGCTATGTGCACGGCACGCTCCCTACCCTGAAATGACTTTAAAATCCATTTTTCTCTCTCCCTCTCTCCTCCCCCTCCCCCCACCTCCTTCCCGCCCTTCTTCTCCCCCTCTGCAGAGATCATGCACGATGTGATAAAGAAGGTCAAGAAGAAGGGAGAGTGGAAGGTGGGCTCCCGAGGGGGAACAGGGGTGTGGGCGGGCAGGGCCCGGGAACCCCAAAAGGTGGTCCGCTCTGCCGCTCACTGGGTACGATCCCGGGTCCACACGTCTTGGTGCTGGGCAAGAGAGACAGGACCGGGCTTACGGCACCCACCTTGCAGCCAGCCGGTCCCGGCTCTGTCCCCTGAGCCCCGCTGGCAGCAGGTGCAGTTTTCCTTAGAGACGCTGACTTCAGGTAGTGCGAGGGGAGAGAAGCAGAGAACAGTGCTCGCGAGAACATGGCTTCTCCAGAGTGGAAAGGCCTATGCCTATTATTATTATTATTATTATTATTATTATTATTATTATTATTATTATTCGGCAGAGCCTGGCAAGCTACCCGTGTGTATTGGATATGCCAAAAACAGTAACAATAAGTCTCTCAATAAATGAGAGACAAATCAAACAAATCGATGAGCAACGGGATTGTCATTATTATTATTATCTTGCTTTTTGGGCTGCTCTGGCAGTGCCCAGGGGCTACTCCTGGCTGTGCACTCAGGAATCGCTCCTGGCATGCTCAGGGGACCATATGGGATGCCGGGGATCGAACCTGGCAGGCCGCATGCCAGGCCAGCGCCCTCCCTGCGGCTCGGGCCCCTCTCTTACGTTTTGCGTTTCTCACAACCCGTGAGTTGCTTTGTCCTGGAACGTGAAACCCGTGTCTGTCCACGCTTGGAAGATTCAGTCAGCAAGATCCAGCCTGACCCTGCGAAGGCGGGGTCTGGCCAGGGCAGCGGGGGCCGGGAAGGCGGAGAGCAGGGTGCCCGCCCCGGCCCCTGCGCCCGCGAGCTGTGTGCTGTGCTTCCAGGTGCTGGTGGTGGACCAGCTGAGCATGAGGATGCTGTCGTCCTGCTGCAAGATGACGGACATCATGACGGAGGGGATCACAAGTGAGCGCGGCCCCCTCCCTGCTCCCGTCCCCTGGCTCGGCTTCAGGGTCTCCCTGCACGCGGGGTGGTGGGGCCAGACCTTCCCCAGAGGGCCCCACGGCTTCTCATCATCCACCCCTGGCTGGGACCACGCCCCCGAGCCAGCACTCTGTGCCACTCTTAAGTCTGTTAAGAGAGACAGAACCTATGGTATGTCCACACCACGGAATACTATGCAGCCGTTAAGAAAAGTGAAGCCATGACGTTTGCTTAACTGCGAATGGACATGCAGAGCATCATGCTAGGGAAGCGAGTCGGGGAGAAGGAGGGACAGACATAAGGTGATCACACTTGTTTGCCGGGTATTGAAAAAGTGTAGAGTTTGAGAGTAATACCCAGAGGCAGTACAAGTGAGGGCCAGGGAGACAAGTCTAAGGTAGGGAGCTTGCCACAGGGAAGGGCGGGGAGAAGGACCACCGGGACAGTGGCCCCTGGACATGGTCACTCTGGACGAGAGCTGAGTGCTGAGAGGAGGTAAGGGGACGTGCATGATAACCTCTCAGGGACAGACTGCACACCACCGTGCCTGCAAGGATAGAGGGAAAAGGAGCGAGAGAGGAGTGAAGTCTCTGCCATAGGGACTGGAGTGATAGCACAGCGGGGAGGGCGTTTGCCTTGCACACGGCCAACCCGGGTTCAATTCCCAGCATCCCATATGGTCCCCTGAGCACTGCCAGGGGTAATTCCTGAGTACAGAGCCAGGAGTAACCTCTGTGCATCGCTGGGTGTGACCCAAAAAGCAAAAAAAAAAAAAAAAGGAAGTCTCTGCCATAGGCTCAGGCTGTTGGGGGGGAGGGAAACCGAGGACACTGGTGGCGGAAACAGGCCCTGGGAAGGGACGGGTGCTGCAGTGTTGTATGGCCGAAATCCAATTGTGAACAAATTTGTCACTGTGTATCTCACAGTGATTCAATTTTAAAAAACAGAAAAAAAAAAGTCAAAAGATGCTGAAAGGAGAGTTAAATTGAAGGAAGGAAGGAAGGAAGGAAGGAAGGAAGGAAGGAAGGAAGGAAGGAAGGAAGGAAGGAAAGAGGAAGGAGGGAAGGAGGAAGGAAGGAGGGAGGGAAGGAAGGAGGGAGGGAAGGAAGGAAGGAAGGAAGGAAGGAAGGAAGGAAGGAAGGAAGGAAGGAAGGAAGGAAGGAAGGAAGGAAGAGAGGGAGGGAGGGAGGGCCTTCTTAGTAGGAAGAAGGGGTTGAAGGCCCAAACAGACTCAGCCAATGAGCCCGAGTCCTTGCCTCCCCCGTGGCCAGGGAGATGCGCCTGAAAGCAGAGAGTGGCTCAGAAACAAACAAGGCAGAGTGAGATGCCGCTGTCCCTTCCCTGGTTGGATTATTTGGGGGGTGAGGGGCCACGCCGGCATGCTCAGGGCTTCCCCTGGCTCTGCGCTCGCGGATCACCCGTGGTGGGCCTTGGGGGAACATACGGGGTGCCGGGCCCAAACCCAGTCAGTACCAACCGGCTTTGCAAACGGCTGACTGGGGTTGATCCCGGCACCACATCAGGTCACCCGAGCCCGCCAGGAGTGATCCCCAAGCTCAGAGCCAGTAAGCCCTGAGCGCTGCCGGGTGTGGTCCAAAACCCAAAAGCAAAAATAACAAGAAACCCGAAAACAAGACCTTCAACCCCTGTTATGCGCCTGAGGGGTCTGGGCTGAGCGGAGACTCACCCGGGGAAGCCTTCACGCTGCTCCGGGGCCTCGCGCTGAGAGACGCCCCGGCTGCTCTGGCCAGTGTCCCAGGAGGGGGGCACTGTGTCCCCCCTCCGGCTCCAGGAGCTGCTGGTGCAGCCCCAGCTCTGCCAGGTGGCCATAAGCTAGGAACTGTCCCGAGTTGCTCTGTGCAGGGGCAGGCGCAGGCGGTCAACCAGAGGTCGGGGCTCCCTGGAACAGAACACGCCGTTTCAGCCCTGCACTGTGCCAGGGACAGGGGCAGAGAAGGGACCCCTGTCTCAGCTGTTAGACACACGGCCCCCAGTGGGTTAATGTGACCCAGCTGTGGACCGGGGACCCAGCCTGGAAATGCTCGGGACAGATGAGAAAAGCCCGGGAGAGGCTGAGGGCTGTCCCTGGCCCAGTGAGACCCGTTTTCTGTCCAGGCCTCCCAGCATCTCCGGTGTGAGGCCTGGCTGGACGGGGACCCTCGGGCGGGGCCTCTGGGGGCATTCGTGCACCCCGGTGCCCGTGCGGGGGCGGCTTCCGGCTCGGTGACCCCCATCCCATCTCTGACGCCCTGTGCTGCCCCCCACCCAGTTGTGGAAGACATCAACAAGCGCAGGGAGCCGCTGCCCAGCCTGGAGGCCGTGTACCTCATCACGCCGTCTGAAAAGGTGAGGCCCTCGGGGTGGGGGGTGCCCCTGAGCTGTCGAGGGCCCCCCAATAGGAACTCGGGCGCTGGCACTTTCTCCCGCCTGACGTCACCAAGAGGCGGCTGTTGTGTGCAGGGTACCCGACTTAGGCTTCGGTGACTCGCACCAGCATCGGGACTGGGCGTGCGCAGGTGCTGGGTGAGGGCGGTCTCTGTCCCCGTCTCTGTCCCCGTCCCCGTCTCCGTCTCCCTCCGAGGCGGCTCCCGCCACGCCACCAGCTCTCACCGTGAGAGTTCCGGCGGATGCCTCTTGCATTGCCACAATTTCTGTTGGCATCTTCCAGAAGGTTCTAGGCCTCCCTGGACCCAGGCTGGCCCTCTCCTTGGGCACCCCAGCCGTGGTGGGCCCTGAAGGACCGACGGCGACGTCTCGAATGAACCCAGAAACATTTCTTTATCTAAGTCCCGCGGGGTGGGTGGGGAAAGTCCCGAGACGACCCGAGTCAGAGTCGGTCACTCGCTGACTGGCCCAGCCGTGCTGCGGAGAGGCCGGGGGCGCCTGGCCTGGACCGGGGGCTCCCACCACTCCAGCGCGACCCCCTGCTGAAGTGGAGACACAGCCGGGCGGGACCTGACTCGGTTCAGATCCAGGCCCCTTCCGACTCTGGCTTCCGACTCAGGCCCCGCTCTCCCTTCTCCCCAGTCTGTCCACTCGCTCATCAGCGACTTCAAGGACCCACCAACCGCCAAGTACCGGGCTGCACACGTGTTCTTCACCGACTGTGAGTAGGCCCCGGGCCCGGCCAGAGGCCACGGGCGTGTCCACTGCCGGCTGCAGCCAGCAGGGGTTATGTATCGTAAGCCCCAGCCAGCCGGCCATGGGCTTGTATACTGTGGGCCACAGCCGGCCGGCCACAGGTCTGTCCAGTGCAGACCCCAGCTAGCTGGCCACCAACTTGTCCACGGGAGGCCACAGCCAGCCGGCCACTGGCCTGTCCACTACAGACCCCAGCTGGCCACAGGCTTGCCTTACACTTTCATTTTCCCTCCAGAAGAGGATTCATGTGAGAGACACACACACACACACAGTGACAGGCCCAGGCTCCCTCGTGAAAAGTGACGCCTCTGAGGACCAGAGGCTGCACCCCCGGAGCTGTTCCCTGCACCCCCACTTCTCTGTAGGGGCTCCCGGGTGTACCCAGAGATGCTCCACTGGCTGGTCCCCGTGTCAGGGGCCCCGCTCCTCCGCCCAGCGTCAGGCCTTCCTTGGCGAGGGTTATAATCAGGGACGGCTGTCGCCCTGTAACCCCGGAGACAGCCCTCACCCGTGACCAGAGCGTGCCAGGAGCCGCTCTCCCGGAGTCGGGGGGCCTCTGCAGCCCTCAGTGCCGGGACGGGGGCCGAGGAAGCACTGGCACTCTTCGAGCTTCGAGCCCAGACGGTGCCTGGGCTCACGGCGTCCACCACGTCACCCAGCAGCACGTGCCCGGAGCCTGCGGCCTGTCGCCCGGCTCACGAGACCCACTCGAAGCCATGGTTCCCCACGGGGGTGTCCTGTGCTCGGCTGAGATCCTTGAACTCTCGAGGAAGTGCCTTGAGCGCCCCCCTCACCCCCACCCCCACCCCCACCACTCCAGGTTCCGTGCCCGGCCCTGCTGTAGGCTCGGTGCACCTGGGGTGCTGGGGATGAACCTGGGGTGCTGGGGATGAACCCGGGCCCCGTGTCCACACACGCACTCCAGCCCCTCGAGTGCCGCCTGCCTCGTCTGCCTCCTCGGCCTGTCCCGCTTTCCCCCTCAGGACCAGGAAAAGGGTCTGGGGGCTGGAGCGATTGTGTGTGGGGAGGCGCCTGCCTTGCCTGCAGCCAACCCAGGGGTCGTCTCCGAGTGCAGGGCCAGGAGTGAGCCCTGAGCACCGCCAGATGTGGCCTGAAACAAACAAAAAACCTCTCGCCATCTTTTTTTTTTTCTTTTTGGGTCACACCCAGCGATGCTCAGGGGTTACTCCTGGCTCTGCACTCAGGAATTACTCCTGGCAGTGCTGGGGGGACCATATGGGATGCCGGGGATCGAACCCGGGTTGGCCGTGTGCAAGGCAGACGCCCTCCCCGCTGTGCTATTGCTCCGCCCCCTCCCCCATCTTCATTTGCCAGTACGTTGGGGCCTGGCGGATCATTTCACATTCCTTGTACTTCTCACTTTTTTTTTTTTTTTTTGCCTTTTTGGGTCACACCTGGCAATGCACAGGGGTTACTCCTGGCTCTGCACTCAGGAATTACTCCTGGCGGTGCTCAGGGGACCATATGGGATGCTGGGATTCGAACCCGGGTCGGCCGCGTGCAAGGCAAACGCCCTCCCCGCTGTGCTATCGCTCCAGCCCCTTACTTCTCACTTTTGATTTAGTTTTGGTGCGGGGGCTGGGCCCAGCTGCGTGGTGAGAGCTTCCCCTGGGGGCCGAGTCCCTGGCCCTTCGGCCCATCTTCTGTCCGAGATACTGCGGCCGTCTGAGGCTCAGCTTCCTCCTTTGTAAACTCCGAGCAGAGACCCCCCCAGCCCACCCAGACTCGGGCCTCGGCTGAATGAGCCCGCAGAGGGGCGGGAAAGCCTGTTGCCGACTGTCACCGTGTCCCCCTTGCAGCCTGCCCGGACGCCCTGTTCAACGAGCTGGTCAAATCCCGCGCGGCCAAAGTCATCAAGACGCTGACGGAGATCAACATCGCGTTCCTCCCCTACGAGTCCCAGGTGAGGCCCCCGAGTGCCTCCTCCTCTCAGGCGCCCTGGCGAGGCGTGTGACGGGAGCACTGTCCCCCGAGCCCCCTGCGGAGGCCCTCACCCTGCTCTCAGTTACCACACGGCTCCCTGCCCCGCACCTCTGCGTGCATCCCGCCCCCATTGGCTGAGGCCTTAAATAGCCCTCGAGTAGCCGGACAGGGGTGGGGGGGGAAGGGCAGCGCCTCCATCTGCTTCCAGGGAGCCTGTTCTTTTTTGTGTGTGTAGTGATAACCTCAGCTGGTCAGGAACAGATGGCCACCCCCGTCACCAGCCCTTAACTCTTCCCATGCCAAGGGCTGGCAGCAAAACCTTTCTCTCCTCTCGGGAAAAGGCCGAGGTATCAGTCCAGAGCAGGTGAATCAGACGGAGAGAGATGATGCCACATGTGTAGCTTTGCGTTTTCCTTTGGGGGCCACCCCCTGGCGGTGCTCAGGGCCGACTCCTGGTTCTGTGCTCAGAGATCAGTCTGGGGCGTGGGGGACCCTCTGTGGTGCTGGAGACGGAACCCGGGAGAGAAAAGGCGACTGTGGTTTATTGGATCTCCCTCGAGCAGGGGACAGTAGTAGCCTCACGGGCGGTTGGAGGCTCTTCTTGTTTGTTCACTTCACGGAGGTTGATTTTTTTTGTTTTTGTTTTTTTGTTGATTTTGTTTTGTTTTCTGAAAAGGGTTTTTTTGTTTTGTTCTGTTTTGTTTTCTGGAAAGGGGGTTGGCCAGGTAAGCGGGTGGTGGCCAGGTGCCACAGAGTGCCCTATTCTTGCTAGAGGAGGAACGGGTACAGTGAGGAAGGCGCTTGCCTTGCACGTGGGACCTGGGTTCAATCCCTGGCATCCCATATGGTTCCCCGAGCACCGCCAGGATTAACCCCTGAGCATTGCTGGGTGTGGCCCAAAAAGAAAAAAAAAACACGTTGTAATTCATATATTCTTTTTTGTTTAGTTTTTGTTTGGGGGCCACACCGGGTGTTGCTCAGAGGTAGCTCCTGGCTCTGCGCTCAGGAATTACTCCTGGCAGTGCTTGGGTAACCATATGGGATGCCGGGGATTGAACCCAGGTCTGCTGCATGTAAGGCAAATGCCCTACCCACTGCGGTATCACCCTGGTCCCAACTTCATGTATTTTTAATAAGTGATAATTTCCCTAACTCTCTCTCTGCCTCTCTCTGTCTTTCTCTGTCTCTCCCCCCTCTCTCTCTCTCTCTTGTCTTTCCCTCTCTCTCTCTCTCTCTCTCTCTCTCTCTCTCTCTCTCTCTCTCTCTCTTTAATGCTCAAGAACAAGCTTATGTTCCTCTATTTTTTGTTTTGTTTTGGTCTGTCACCCACCAGTGCTCAGGACTTGTTCCTGGTGTGCCTTGGGGACCATGTGGAGTGCCAGGGATCGAACCCAGGTCAGCTGGTGTAAGGCAGACGCCCTACTCACTGTACTGTCTTTCCAGCCTTGTCCTTTTTTGTTTTAAGCTTCAGACTTTCTCAAAAGATCAGGGTACTTTGGGGCCGGAGTGATAGTACAGCGGGGAGGGCTTTTGCCTTGCCTGCGGTTGACCCGAGTTTGATTCCCAGCATCCCATAGGTCCCCTGAACACTGCCAGGAGTGATTACTGAGTTCAGAGCCAGTAGTAACCCCTGAGCATCGCTGGGTGTGACCCAAAAAGCAAAAATAAATAAATAAATAAAAAGGGAATTTTACATAAATATGATTCTAAGAGAATATCGCTTGTTAATAGACCAGAGAGGAAATAATGAACTTGTCGGGCCCTGAAAAAAATAAAGAAAAGTGCTTAGTGCATACTACTGAGGATAGGAACTTTTTTTTTTTGCTTTTTTTTTTTTTCATTGGGGTCAAACCCGGCAATGCACAGTGGTTACTCCTGGCTCCGCACTCAGAAATTACTCCTAGCGGTGCTCAGGGGACCATATGGGATGCTGGGGATTGAACCTGGGTCTGCTGCGTGCAAGGCAAACGCCCTCCCCACTGTGCTATTGCTCCAGCCCCCGAGTGTTAACATTCACGGTTGCCGTGGACATAGCTAATTTACTACACCTGTTGCCACCACAGTGCTCAGTCCCCGCCACCACTATCCCTGTGTCACTTCAGCTTTCCCCTCTTCACTCCCCACCCCTCCACACATACCCCAACCCCCCTGCTCGGGCATCTGAGTTTCGTGGCCAAGGCCAAGTGTTTCCTGTGGTCTAGTCCTGTCCAGCCCCTCGTTTTGTCGTTCTCTACAGCACACATGAGCAAGGTCATCGTGATCTTCCTTCCCCCCTCTTATTCTCTCAACAAATCCCAGCATCCTGGGGCTGGAAGGATGGTGCAGCCGGGAGGGCACTGGCCTTGCATGTGGCTGACCTGGGTTTGATCCCTGGCATCACGTGTGGTTCTTTGAGCCCACCAGGAGTGATCCCTGGGCCCAGAGCCCCGAGTGACCCCTGAGACTTGCCAGGTGTGGCGAAAGAATAACTAACAATGGGGCTGGAGCAATAGCACAGCGGGTAGGACATTTGCCTTGCACACGGCCGACCCGGGTTCGATTCCCAGCATCCCATATGGTCCCCTGAGCACCACCAGGAGTAATTCCTGAGTGCAGAGCCAGGAGTAACCCCTGTGCATCGCCAGGTGTGACCCAAAAAGGAAAAAAAAAAAGAGAATAACAAACAAAACCAGGATTCCCTCCAGTTCCCTCCAGGTCACTGCATGATTTCATCCTTTCTTACAGTTGTATAGTATTCCATAGTAGTTCTTTATCACACCCTCATCTGTTGGACTTTTTGTTCGTGCCATTTCTGCCATTGCACTCTCTGCAGAGAACAGAGGTGTGCAGACAGCTATTTAAATCAAAGTTTTTGTCTTCTTTGGGGAAATCTCTGTATCATAATTGAAACTGTTCTTAGGGCTTTTGTGCTTTGTGGGTTTGGGTTTTTGGAGGTTTTTTTGTTTTTTTTTTTTAGAAATTATTAGAAAGGACCAAAGAATTCTCCTTTTAAAGCCAAGAGGAGCTCCATCTGATGATAGTGGTGCTAATGTCATAAAACTGAGTTTATAACAGACCCTGAGGCCTCACCCCGGGGGTCCCCCATTGCTCACGGACACTCAGGACCTCGCCTGCCTGGGCGGGGGCTCCCCTTCACCCCTGCAGGGAGGACCCCTCCACGGCCTCAAAGCTCCTGCCCCTCCTGGCCACCTTCCCATCCCCTGCCCCCCCTTCTCAGGCCCCAGCTAAGCTCCCTCATCCTGTCGGTCGTGTGGTCCACCTTGCTCTGCTTGAGGACAGGCGTGGAGGTGGGAGCTGGTTCCAGCGGGCCCCCAGGCGGGGGGCGGGAGGGGAAGGGGGCGCGTGTTCTGGGTGCTGGGGGGAAGCCAGCCTTCTTGCCCAGGTGCTGATACCTGGTTCTCGCTCCTGCCCAGGTGTACTCCCTGGACTCGGCCGACTCCTTCCAGAGCTTCTACAGCCCCCACAAGGCCCAGATGAAGAGCCCCATCCTGGAGCGCCTGGCCGAGCAGATCGCCACCCTGTGTGCCACGCTGAAGGAGTACCCCGCCGTGCGGTATCGGGGGTGAGCGAGGCAGCGTGACCCCCCGTCCTGGGTCTCCGGTTTCCCCAGTTGTCTAAGGGGGCCAAGATCAGGGCGTCTCCCTCCGGCCACTCTGTGACCCGTGTTTCTGTCACCGTCCGGGTTTCACGGTGACCGGGACAGCGCCCACCCAGGGCTCCAGGTACAGGAGCGGGGGGGCCGCTGCCACTCAGCCCAGCGTCTGTCAGTGACCCAGTGGCTCTGCAGAGGTCCCTTGGCCCTCCCTGGGGTGGGGGTGCTCTGCCATTCGGTCTCACCTGCGCTAACCCACTTCCGGGACCTCAGACCAGCCAGCCTGGGTCACGTCCCCCAGGGGCTGTCTCTGAAAGCTGCCGGGGGGACGACTCAGACGTGGCCCCGGTGCTGGGAGCCGTGAATTGGATGTATGAGCAGGAGTCGGGCAAGGAGAGATGGGGAGGGAAGGGCCCCTGTGAGAGGGTCTGGGGCCACCACCACCTGCACCAATCTTCCTAGCCACAAGTCCTACCCTCCGGTGGGCGTGGCTCCTAGAATGGGCATGGCTATGCTGTGGGCATGGTCTTATTATGGGTGTGGCCATGCTGTGGGCGAGGCTCCTGCTGTGGGCGTGGTTCTATCTGGGTGGGTGTGGCCCAGCAGTGGGCGTGTTCATGTTGTGGGCGTGACCCACAAGTGGGCGTGTCCCTCTAGTGGGGGTGTGGCCACTGCGGGTGGCTCTGGGCTGTACCAGCCATCAGCCGCAGGAGCGCAGGAGGCTGTCAGGTCGGCCGCCCCCCTGTGTTGGCAGTTACGGCTCTCATCTCGAAGCAGCCCCAGGAACCCAAGTGGGGGGCATTGGGGCGCAGCCCGCCAGCTCGCGGGAAGGGGTGTGTGTAGGACACCAGGCTGCAGCGTGCACCTGTTTGCACGTAGTCGCTGTGAGAAGAGGGAAGGAATGGGCCATAGAGGTTCTACAGGGCCGACCCGGGTTCAGCCGTGGGGTCACTTCTGAGCACGGAGCTAAGAGTAAGCCCCGAGGCACGCAGAGGGGGGGAGCGACCCACGTCCCGGGCAGGGGGCTCCGGCTGTGCTCTGCCATCACGTGACCCATGGGCCAAGAATGGTGACGCCGCCCACCCCCCTCCACTCCGGGCCACGTGTCCCCCCACCCCAGGGCGGCGCCCCAATTCACCCTGTTCCCCTCTGCCCCCAGGGAGTACAAGGACAACGCCCTGCTGGCCCAGCTGATCCAAGACAAGCTGGACGCCTACAAAGCCGACGACCCCACCATGGGCGAGGTGAGTGCCCGGGGACCACTCAGCCGCCCGGCCCGCTCTGCGCGCGCCTTAGGACACACTCGGTGGGTGGCAGAGTCTGCGGCCCCCTCAGTCCTGTTTCCCCGGACTGTCCCACGCCAAGTCCCGAGAGACGCCTGTCCTGGGACTGCCCATAGCGCCATGTCGAAAGCAGGCTGGTGCCGGGACCTTTCCAGGCCTGTCCCGGCTTCCTGTGTGCACCGTGGGCATGAGTTGAGTCTGGGCCCCGGGCCCCTGTCTAGGACTGTTGCCGCCACCGGGCCGGCCCCAGAGGGTCCTTTCTGATGGAGCCGCCCTCCGCCCTGGTGCCCGGGACGCACCTGCCTGGAGCTGGGCCGAGGCTGTTGACAGGCTCGCTTTGGGTGTGGCGTGTAGGCAAACAGGCTCACGTGGGGAGGCAGCTGCTTCTCGTGGTCCCCAGACTGTCACACAAAGCGTCAAGCGAGGCCCCGGCAATGTTTGGTTGCTGGGGACGGGTCCTTTTGGCGAGCCGGGGTGTCGGCCCTGACCTGCGCCACAGCACGTGTCTGAGACACAAGGCACTGGCCTTGGCGAAGAGAGGCCGGGGATGCTGGGAGCGCGGAGCAGGGTGTGTGTCCTGGGGGCCGGGAGGCGCCTCGTGGCACATGCCGGCTTCCACGCTGCCTCCTGGGGTGCTTGGACAAGCTGCCAGTGCTGGCATCTCGCCGGGCGTGGCCTCAGATGCCACGTCCAGCAGCCCTGGTTCTGAGAGTACCCACACAAGCCAGTGATCAGAGGTACCTGGCGGAGGGGGCTAGAGCGATAGCACAGTGGGGAGGGTGTTTGCCTTGCACGCGGCTGACCCGGGTTCGATTCCCGGCATCCCATGTGGTCCCCTGAGCACCGCCAGGGGTGATTCCTGAGTGCAGAGCCAGGAGTGACCCCTGAGCGTCACTGGGTGTCGCCAAAGAAACAAAACCCAAAACCCAAACCAGAGGTGCTGGGGGGCTTGTGGAACCCACTCCCTTGCTGCCCCCTCCCCCCCAGGGCCCGGACAAGGCGCGCTCCCAGCTCCTGATCCTGGACCGCGGCTTCGACCCCAGCTCCCCCGTCCTCCACGAACTGACCTTCCAGGCCATGAGCTACGACCTGCTGCCCATTGAAAATGATGTCTACAAGTAAGAGCCACGCACACGCCACAGGGCTTGGCGTGCGAGAGACGCGCCAACCCCCCCTCTGGAGAGCAGGCCCTGGGGCGCCGTCTCAGGCGGTCCCTGGGCGCTGACTCGAGTGTCTCCGCAGGTACGAGACGAGCGGCATCGGGGAGGCGCGGGTCAAGGAGGTGCTGCTGGACGAGGACGATGACCTGTGGGTGGCTCTGCGCCACAAGCACATCGCGGAGGTGTCCCAGTACGCGCCCGCGCCCGCCCCCAGCCCTGCCCCCTGCACCCTCACCCTGTCCCACACCCCCATCCCACCTCCCGTGCCCCCAGACCTGACCCCCGCGCCCTCGACCCTGTCCCACACCCCCATCCCATCTCCCGTGCCCCCAGCCCTGCCCCCCCCGTGCCCCCAGCCCTGCCCCCTGCGCCCTCGACCCTGTCCCACACCCCCATCCCATCTACCGCGCCCCCAGCCCTGCCCCCCCCCCGTGCCCCCAGCCCTGCCCCCTGCGCCCCCCGCCCACCCCCAGAGACCCCATGTCCCTCCCTGGCTCACCCACACGTGGCCTCAGGCATCCCTGAGGGTCAGTGGCTTTGGCTGAGTGCCAGGATGGTCCTCAGGACTCTGGACTCCTGTGCTGGACCCAGCCCCTGTCACGAGTCAGAATGTCGGGTGGAGTCGGGGCTCCGGGAGAATGTCGGTAGCTCCTTCAGCAAAATGCGTGTGGAGGGTGGTTGGGGGGGGGTGTTTGCCAGCGACACTTGGTGGTGCCCAGGGATTGCTCCGGCTCAGGGGTCACTGCTGGTAGGGGCTTGAGGAACCCTAGTGGGTAATCAGGGCTCGAACCCAGGCCAGCCCCCCATGCTTTACAGACAGCTCCTGGGGGGGACAGAGCAGTGCCCCAGCCTTACTCTTTGCTCTGGGCTCAGGATCACTCCTGGCGGTGCTCGGGGGACCCCACAGTGCTGGGGGTCCGACCAGGGTTGACTGTATGCACAAAAGGGCCTTTTCTCTGTACTCTCTGGCCCCCAAATACAACACTTTTAAAGCTAGTTTGGGGTCCAGAGCATTTGTCCTGCATACAGCCAACATGGGTTGGATGCCTGGACCCTGCAAAGCCCCCCGAGCCCGCCAGGGGTGGTCCTGGAGCATAGAGCCAGGAGTGGGCCCCGAGCACCACCAGGTATACACGTCCCCAACAACAAAGAAAATCTAGTTGGGGGGCCGTGGTGAAGCCCATCACGGACCATCGGTTGTGTATGTAAGATGCCCTGGAGTCCGTCCCAGGCACCAAAACCTTAAAATGAAAAAAATCTCCCATTCAGAATAAAGTTCTTCCTTTCTGCTGAGAGAGCCCGACAGCTCCATCCAGCTGGGCTTTCTCTCTCGCCGTGTGCGCGCTCCCTGGCTTCAGCCCTGTCATTCCAGAGCACGCGTGGCTCGTTCTGCAAGCACTGCCTCGCGTGTCCAACCTCCAGGCACTGTGAGCCAGCCCTGAGCCGCGGATAGCAGCTCTGCGTCTGCAGAGACACTTGAGTTGGGAGCGTGGGCCCGGGAGGGGGAGGAGGGGCAGCAGAGCGCTCTGCCCTCGGAGAGTCTGTGGTCCTGAAGGTCCTCTCCAGAGTTTTCCTGCCCATTCAGCTCTAGGAAGAGGTTTATCCAGGGCCGGAGCGATAGCACAGCGGGGAGGGCCTTCACCTGGCACGTGACCGACCCAGGTGGTCCCCCAGGCACTGCCAGGAGTAAGCCCTGAGCACAGATCTAGGAGCAACCCCTGAGCATCAGCAGGTGTAGCCCCATGCTACACCCCTTGCGAGAAGAGAAAGAAGAGCAGTGAGTCTCTGGGAATCACTTTACCCGTGATTCTGCTGATGGGCAGACAGTCACTCCGGGGAAAGGCGCTCAGCGTGCTTGTGGCACACCCCAGCTCGATTCCTGGCTCCACGTATAGTCCCCTGGGCACAGAGCCGGGAATGGTCCCTGAGCGACCCCCCCGCCCCCGCCCCAGGGAGGAAAGTTGCCCCATGTTCCCGGGGAAGAGCCTCGTGTCCAGAGGCCCCAAGTGTCACCTGCTCTCTTCCAGGGAAGTGACCCGGTCGCTGAAGGACTTTTCCTCGAGCAAGAGAATGAACACGGGGGAGAAGGTAGCCCTGACCGCTGCCCCCGCGCCCTCTCGGCAAGCCCCTACTTTCTCCCCAGGATTGGGGGGCGAGGGGGGTGCTCCTCCACGGACGGTTTGGGAGCTGGGGGTGGTCACTGTCCCCCTTTCGCGTGGCCACCGCCCATCCTGGGAGAGGTGCAGGGGCCGCTCTGATCCACCCAATGTCTGGACACACTGAAAGCAAGAGCCGAATAGTCCTTGTGAGCTAATGGTGGGGTCAGCCCGCCCGCCCGGCCCTCTGCTGGCCCCGGGCCATGTGTCCGAGGGGCCTCCCTCCAGCTGTGTCACTGCCTGGCTTTGAGCCACCTCGTGACCCCCGTGTCCTTCAGCTGACCCCCACCCCTGCGGACGCTGCCAGGTCTGGCCCGGACTCTCGGCCTTCCCGAGGTCCACCCTGGCCAGCCCCCGTGGGGACGGCTGCCCTGCAGGACGCCAGCGCCCCGAGACAGAGCCCTCGGCTTCGAGCCGTGTCTCCTCACTGGCCTGTGTTGTGATTCAGTACGGCGGGCGGGTGGGGGGGGTCAGTGCGTGGGGCCAGTGGGGCGGCCACCCGCCCTCTCCCCTCTGAGGTGCTCGCGCCGTGCAGAGACCTCCCCTCCCCCACGCCAGCCCCCAGTAGAGCCAGCCTGGCTGCAGACGGCCCCTCCTCCCCCAGACCACCATGCGGGACCTGTCCCAGATGCTGAAGAAGATGCCGCAGTACCAGAAGGAGCTCAGCAAGGTGAGACGCTGCTGGGGGCTCTCAGGGACCCCAGGTTTGCTCTCCTCAGTCTGTTTGCACAAAGCTCAGGGCAAGCTGGGCAGCTCTCGCCCCGCCTCCTCCCTCCCTGGCCTTCCTGCTCCTCCCGTCCCACCTCACCTCGTCCTGCTCCAGTGGCCTTTGGCTGGGCTGCTGGCTCCCCTCAGTGAGAGAGCGAGTGGGCTCAGGGGGACCCGTGAGCAGGTGAGATCTGGGGGATCCCCATGAGTGAGTGAGATCTGGGGGATCCCCATGAGTGGGTGAGATCTGGGGGATCCCCATGAGTGGGTGAGACCTGGGGGATCCCCATGAGTTGAGTGAGCTCAAGCTTAAAGGGGTTCCCCAGAAGTGAGAACAGGCTCAGAGGGGCCCCCGGGTGGGTGGGGTGACTTGGAGGGCCCCGTGCCTTCGGGTCCCCACCGCTGTCACAGCCTGTTCCCCACGTGCCTTGCCCTGGGGGTCCTGGGGGGAGTGCGGAGCTCCGGGGCTCAAGGGCTGTCACACAGCCAAGGGACTTGCTCCTGCACACAGCCTCTCCCTCCTCTCGCCTCTCCCTGCGGGGTTGGTCCTGCCCCTCTGTGTGCACACGCGTGTATGTGTGTGTTCGCGCCGTGTGCATGCCCGCTGGGGCATCCCGCGGGGACCCGCCGTTCTCGCAGACATTCCATCGACCGTGAGTCCAACAAACTCTGCTTCCCCCCAGTACTCCACCCACCTGCACCTGGCCGAGGACTGCATGAAGCACTACCAGGGCACCGTGGACAAGCTCTGCCGGGTGGAGCAGGTAGGGCTCCCCGCCCGCCGCCTCTGGGACCGGCCTCTCGGCCGCCGACACTTGCCTTTGGCTTGGCGTGTCCTACCTCCCAGAGGCTCCCGGGAATGGCTAAAGAACGGTGGACAGGTGGCCCGGGGCCCACATTGAGTGACAGGGCCGCCTGCTGTCACTCTGAACACATCCCCTGCTGCCCTGGCCACACCTGGCAGCCCAGGGGCTGGACCCTGCCATCGTGACGCGAATCCACACTTGGCCTCACAGCTCCTCGCCCCACAGCCGAGGTCAGGGTGGAGGCCTGCCTCTCCCTGCCTCCCCCTGCCTCCCACTGCCTCTCCCTGCCTCCCTACCTCTCCCTGCTTCTCCCTGCCTCCCTACCTCTCCCTGCCTCTCCCTGCCTCTCCCTGCCTCCCCTGCCTCCCCCTGCCTCTCCCTGCCTCCCTACCTCTCCCTGCCTCTCCCTGCCTCTCCCTGCCTCTCCCTGCCTCCCCTGCCTCCCCCTGCCTCCCCCTGCCTCCCCCTGCCTCTCCCTGCCTCTCCCTGCCTCTCCCTGCCTCCCCACCTCTCCCTGCCTCTCCCTGCCTCCCCTGCCTCCCCTGCCTCTCCCTGCCTCTCCCTGCCTCTCCCTGCCTCCCCACCTCTCCCTGCCTCTCCCTGCCTCCCCTGCCTCCCCTGCCTCTCCCTGCCTCTCCCTGCCTCTCCCTGCCTCCCCCTGCCTCTCCCTGCCTCCCCCTGCCTCTCCCTGCCTCCCCCTGCCTCTCCCTGCCTCCCCCTGCCTCTTTACCTCCCCCTGCCTCCCCCTGTGCCTCCCCCTGTGCCTCTCCCTGCCTCTCCCTGCCTCTCCCTGCCTATCCCTGCCTCCCCGCCTCCCCCTGCCTCTCCCTGCCTCCCCCTGTGCCTCTCCCTGCCTCTTCCTGCCTCTCCCTGGCTGCCTCAATGGGCCACTTCCCTCTGCTCCCCTCTCCTCGGCTAGTGGGGGAGATCCCCGTGCTGCCCTGCTTCTCGGGGGTCGGGGGTCCATGTGGGGGCCCTGATCTGCAGAACACCACCCTCGTCACAAGGGTGCAGTCATGCAGCCAGGGTCAGTGTGGCAGGGAAGCCAATGCTGGACCCTCTGCAGACAGGGCCCCTTCCAAGAAAAAGCCCCTCGCATCTTTTTTTTTTTTTTTGCTTTTTGGGTCACACCCAGCGATGCTCAGGGGTTACTCCTGGCTCTGCACTCAGGAATTACCCCTGGCGGTGCTTGGGGGACAATATGGGATGCTGGGGATCAACCCGGGTCGGCCGCGTGCAAGGCAAACGCCCTCCCCGCTGTGCTATCACTCCGGCCCCAGCCCCTCGCAGCTTGCTGGGGCCCTGCCCGGGCGTCTGGTCTCAGGCGAGCTCAGGTGCGGGCGGCTGCCTTGACCCGGCCTCCGCACCACTGGGCGTTCCCTGGAAACGCACCTTCCCTCCTTGTGCTGGTGGCATTTGCCGAGCTGCTTACACGGCCGTGGACTTTACATTAGCCACATTCAGCTGTGCCAGCCTGGGCCCAGGCCATCAGCCAGGGGCACAGGCAGCAGGACTGGTGCTGCGGCCCCTTCTGCCCCCGGGCTGGGGCCCCTGTGAGCACAGAGGGGCCCGGCAGAGGCGCTGCAGGTCGTGGGGAGGACACGCTCCGGCCCTGTCCAGTGGCCTCTGCGTCCCCCCTGGCCCCATCAGGCAGTAGCCGGTGGAGGCCAACGGTGTCTCACTCCCGGGACAGCTCAGCAGGCCGAGTGGAAGCTTCGTTTTTTTTTTTTTCCCCCGGTTTTAGGGCCACACCCTGCGATGCTCAGGGGTTACTCCTGGCTCTGCAGCACCCCTGGCAGTGCTCGGGGGACCATATTGGACGCCACGGGTCGAACCCAGGTTGGCCACATGAAAGGCAAACCCCCTGCCCGCTGTCCTGTTGCTCCAGCCCCCAGGCGCAGGCTCTGGATGCAGCGGCCCAGGGTTGATCTCCAGCACCACGTGGTCCCTCTGAGCACTGAGCACAGAGCCTGGAGTGCCCCTGAGCATTACTGGGAGTGGCCCCAAGAGATACCCCAGTGTAGAGAAGGGGCCGGAGAGACAGTACAGGGGCGAAGACTCCTTGCACATCACTGACCTGAGCCCCAGCAGGGGCGATCCCTGAGCACCGAGCACAGAGCACTGCAGAGTGGGGCCCCCAGACCATCAAGGAAGACCCTAGAGAAGTTAGAGCTCAGGAACAAAGTCTGTCCTCCGGGCTTTGGGGGCAGCGAGGGGAGGAGGGGTCAGCAGAGGCCCCGGAGCACCGACGCGCAGGCCTGGGCGTGCCCCGGTGGGGGGCTTCCCTCCCCCCGGCACCATCTGGGCCCAGCCGCCCACCCGCCAGCAAGGTGGCCATTGGAACGTGGGCCCAGGGCTCGAATGGGTGTCGGGGAACCGTGCTGGTGCTGGTGGGGGCGCGTGGAGCGAGAGGACTGGGACAGGACCCCCCGGGGACACAGCCCGTGCTCGGGGCCCACCTGCTCGCGGCGTCCAGACTGCAGCCAGAGAGACCCTCGTGCTGTGTCCCGCAGGACCTGGCCATGGGGACGGACGCCGAAGGGGAGAAGATCAAGGACCCCATGCGAGCCATCGTCCCCATCCTGCTGGACGCCAACGTCAGCACCTACGACAAGATCCGCATCATCCTGCTCTACATCTTCCTGAAGAACGGTAAGGGCTGCCGGGGACGGGGGCGGGGTGCGCACAAGGACCCGAGTGTCCCTCGGCCTTTCCCCTGCTGCCGCTGTGTCTGGGCCTGCCGCGCTGGGCGGGCGGGCGGGCGGCACCGGGCCCGGGTGCCCCTCAGCAGGGCTGCGGCTGGGCCTGTTGCAGGAATCACCGAGGAGAACCTGAACAAGCTGATCCAGCACGCGCAGATCCCCCCGGAGGACAGCGAGATCATCACCAACATGGCGCACCTCGGGGTGCCCATCGTCACCGACGTAAGGGCGGGCGGGGACAGCCCAGGGCAGCTTCCCTCACCCACAGACACACGCACACACGCACATTCACACACGGACACACGAGACTCTCACATTCACCCACACACATATACACACACACGCGCACACTGACAGACACACTTGCATAGACACATATGCACACACGTTCACAGAAACATCCACAGACACGCATACACATGCACACACATTCAGTGTGTACGTGTGCTTATGTGTGCACGTGTGTTTTATATGTGTGTGCATTATATGTTGTGTGTGTATACTTGTGTCTAGGCAGCCCTCCCCACCTAACTTCTGTGTGTGTGCATGTGTGTTGTGTGTGTGTGTCCAGGCGGCTCTCCCTTCTTACATGTGTGTGCGTGCATGCATGTATGAGCTGTGTGTGCCTGTCCAGGCAGCCCTCCGTCTTATATGCATGTATTCATACATATGTTGTGTGTGCATGTGTGTATTGTGTGTGCACATGTACATGCAGCCCTCCCTGTCTCACACATGTGTGCATATATGTGCTGTGCATATGCCTATCCAGGCAGCCCTCCCTGCCTTATACACATGTGTGCATACATATGCTGTGTGTGCATGTGTGTGTTGTGTATGCACATGTACATGTGGCCCTCCCTTACATGCTTGTGTTCAGGCAGCCTCCCTGTCTTACACATGTGTGTGCATGCATGTATGTGCTGTGTGGATGTCCAGGCAGCCCCCGTCTTACACGTGTGTGTTTTCAGTCCACGCTGCGTCGCAGGAGCAAGCCGGAGCGGAAGGAGCGCATCAGTGAGCAGACCTACCAGCTGTCCCGCTGGACCCCGATCATCAAGGACATCATGGAGGTCAGTGCGGGGACAGCTGGGCCTCCTCTCCCGCAGGCCTGCTCTCGGGCCCTGAGTTTCCCGCCCAGGGAGGTGTGGCGCCTCTGAGCGCACCATGTCCTGGGGTGGGTGAGGAGCCCCTGGGGGTCAGCCCGGGGCTGGGGCCCTCCGGGGCCCGCCCAGCTCTGAGTGTCAGAGGCGAGACGCGCCACTCGGGTGTCGGGTCCCACCACGAGGTGCTCTCGGGAGAGTGGGGCGAGAGAAGGGGACCCCGTCTCCCCCGCCCCGCGGGCCCCGTCCCGCCTCCGCGCAGCTGCCGCGAGGGCCTCGCCCTGCCCACGCCCGCTGCCCAGCCTTGCGTCCTCGTCCTTCCGCCTCCCCCTCACCTGCAGCATGTGGGGATGGCCTGGCCCGGCCCGTGTCTGTCCACGGCCGTCCTCTGCGCCCAGCGGGGCCGGTGCCGGGGTCCCCACACCGGGGAGTGATGGGATGTGGCACCCGGCCTCAGGCTCTCGAGAGGTTGTCTGTCTGAGTCCTGCTCTGACGGATGGACGGGACAGGGGCCCAGAGAGCGATGGGCCTCGCCCAGCCTCCCGCCAGCCCTCGGCTCAGCCCAGGCGTGTAAACAGCCCTGCGGACTCTGCAGGCAGTGCTCACAGACAGAGTGCAAGTGATGCGGGAAGCTGGGGGCTGCTTCCGCCTGGAGGAGCAAGGCCGAGGGCTCCCTTGGTTCTCTGCCCCCCCCCTTTTTTTTCTTTTACGGATCACACTTGGCAGTGCTCAGGGCTGACTCCTGGCTCTGCACTCAGGAATCACTCCTGGCAGTACGCGGGGGACTGTATGGGATGTCGGGAATCGAACCCAAGTTGACTGCTTGCAGAGCACACACCCTCCCCCGGACTCTTGCTCCGGCCCCTGTTCCCTGCCCTGCCTTTCTGCCCCCCCCTCCCTGCCCCTGTGGGCTGCGGGGGCGGGAGCTGTTGGGAGCATCGATTTCTAGGCCGTGGGCGTGGGGCCCGCCCACCAGAGGAGCGCGGCCTTGGAAACGAGCTCGAGGCTCCTGCAGGGGATTCTTATTTTTCCTTTTTAAACGCTGTGTGAATCCTGAGATGGAATCCAGAGCAATTGTGAAGAGTGAAGATGGTAATATTGGTGCATTTCCACGGGAGAGAGCACTTAAACGGGGCTCAGAACTCACCCCATTCCCCCCCACCCCCCAGTGCCCCCGCCCATGGCAGGGACTGAGATCTAGGCTCGCCCCAGGCCGGGAACCGGTGCTTGGCCGAGCAAGGTCAGCTCTGGCCTTCGCAGGTCGAGTCCCGCTGCCTCGAGGAAGGGGCTGGCGAGGCAACAGAGTCGTTGCGTCGGTTTTGCTTCTGGGGGACACCAACCCACGGCTGACTGCGGCGCCTGGCCGGAGCGTGGGGGCCCCTCGAGGCTGGGGCCCAGGCCACGGCGAGGCTGACCGGGCCTTGCGGATCGGCGCCTCCTGACCGGTGTCTCCTTTCTCTCCAGGACACGATCGAGGACAAACTCGACACCAAGCACTACCCGTACATCTCCACCCGCTCCTCCGCCTCCTTCAGCACCACCGCTGTGAGGTGAGGGGCCCGGGCAGGCACGGGGAGCCCCCAGCCCTGGCGCTCACACACACACACACACACACACACACACTCTCATACACACACACGCGGGCACAGGTACACTCACAGACACACGCACTCATACACACACATGCACACACACAGCCCTCACACACATGCATACTCTCACACACACACTCATACACACACTCACACACACACACTCTCATACACACACTCACTCACACACACACTCACACACACAGCCCTCGTGAGCAGACTCACGAGGCATGTCTGCCCGGGCATGTCTGCAGGGCGCCCCTCACCCCTCCGCAGGCCTTGGCCCGGGTCCCCCTTCGCTCACACTCATGACCCTCCCAGCCCTCCTCCGAGGCGCGCCCAAGGGAACTCAGTCGGTGAACTCAGCACAGTGACCCCGACAGGAAGGGCAGGGCTGGGGTCAGCAGCCGCGCCGGCCACACGCAGACCACAAGACAGATGAGCGTGGGTGGGGGCAAAGGGGCTGACCACTCACGGGACCGTTTTCCCTGCACTTTCCCCATTTCTCATTGTCCTGGGTGGGACCGTCTCCGAGAGCCCAGGGAGGCCATTCTGGGGAACTGTCCTGCTTCCAGGAGGCCCCCGCGTCCCCCGCCGTGTCCCCCTGCGCTGAGCCCCCCCCCAGGCCTGCTTCTCTGTCCCTGGGCTCCTCTCCCAGTGCTCCTGGGACTTGCGGGGCCACAGCCGTGGGTCCCCGAGAGAGTCCAGCCAGATGCTCAGGGTGCGGCCAGCAGGGGGGCAGGAGTGACCGGCCCCGGCGAGCCTGGACACGAGGGCAGGCGCTGCTGCGAGCTGCCCGCCCTGAGCCATGTCCCCTCCCCGCAGCGCCCGCTACGGGCACTGGCACAAGAACAAAGCCCCCGGGGAGTACCGCAGCGGCCCCCGCCTCATCATCTTCATCCTGGGCGGCGTGAGCCTGAACGAGATGCGCTGCGCCTACGAGGTGACCCAGGCCAACGGCAAGTGGGAAGTGCTCATCGGTGAGTGCTCGCGGCCGGGGCCCGGGTGGGGGGCTGCTGCATGGCGTGCAGGCTCCACCCCTCACCTCCGCGCGTCCCCGCCCTCGCCCGCCCTCACCCCGCACAACTTGGCCTCTGGCCTCGTCGGGGGATGGCGGAGCTGAGGGGCCGAGGGTCCCGCCGCTGCATGCGGGGGGGCCAGGGCACAGCGCTCCCGCCCCCAGAGGCTGCCCGGCCTGGTGGTCACCGCGCGCCGGCCTCCGGGGCCCCTCGGGGCTCTGGGCCCCCCCAGAAGACGCCCGGTGGACGGCGGCTGGGCCTTCCCTGCCTTCACCTGTCACGGCTGTGGCCGGTGCTCGGGCCACGGTTGCCGGGACGCGGGGACGGAGGTGCGGGGTGCTGCGGGGGCCGGCGACTCCCTGCCACACTCTCGGCCCCGCGACTCGGAGTTTGGGGGCCCCCCACTGCCTTCCCGGGGGAGGCGAGGACCGTGTGCGGCGACTGTGGCGGGCTCGGGGCTGCAAGGGCAGCGAGCGGAGGAGGGTCCGGCCTCGCCAGCGCCCCCCACTGCTCCCCCTGCGCCCTTCACGGGCACCTGGCCCCGCCCCCAGTGACGGCTCCAGTCTCAGTGCTCCCGGGCTCTGAGCACCAGCAGGAGCCGCAGCCCAGAGCAGAGGCGGTGGCCGGGCCGTGAGGGGTGTCCGTGCCCGTCCGCCCCACTTCAGGCTCCCACCATCCCGTGGGGAGACCTTCCGACGTCCCCCTCTCCCCCTCCTCCCGGAAGTGCTCTCTGGTCTCTGCTTCTCCCTGGATTGTTTCGTCCCTTTCTGTCACTGGGGCCCCTGTGGCCACGGCGCTGTGTGTCCCCCGCCTGCCTGTGTGTTGCCTGACGGCCCCCTTCCCGGGCCGAAGCTGCCGCGACCAGGCTCGGGCCGGAGTCTCCCTCTTCCTCTCAGACACCGGCTCCGGTTTCCCGTGGGGAGACAAGAGCCTGGCTGGGGTTGGGGCCGGGGGGCGACGGGTAAGGCGGTCGCACAGCGGGGAGGGCGCTGGCCGGGCACGTGGCCGACCACCCCGGATGGCCCCCCCGCGCGTGGTCAGGAGTGACTCCTGAGTGCAGCCGGGAGTCAGCCCTGCGCGTCGCCGGGTAACAGACACGCACCGTCCCCTGCAGCGTCGGGGCGGGGGGTGGGGCAGCCTGGCGCGGCAGCCGACGCCCTGAGCCACCTGCTTCCCGCATGCGCCCCGCTTCCCCCCCCCCTGCCGCGTCGGCATGCTCCCTGCCGTGCCTCGGTGCGGGCAGTCAGCCGGCCTCTGTTCTCCTGCAGGTTCTACTCACATTCTCACTCCCACCAAATTTCTCACGGACCTGAGACACCCCGACTTCAGGGAGTCCTCTAGGGTCTCTTTTGAGGATCAGGCTCCAGCAATGGAGTGAGCCCAAGACACAAAGTAAAAGCAGTTTATCCCAGAAAAGAAACTCTTCCACTCCGAAGGCTTTCTTTGGCTCTCCCATCACGCCCGCTCTTCTCTCCCCTCTTCGACTCTATGATTTCTCTGGTTTGGTCCCCCCCACCCCACCCCTCTGGACAAGAAAATGCTTGCCGTTCTTTCTCGACACCGATTGAAAATGTGTCTGCGGCCGCCTCACTCGGGGGGGCCCCGGTGCGCCCATGGCCTCGCCCCCGCCCCCCAGAGATGGGCGCCCCGGCGGGAAGGAGTGCCGGGGACGCCACCCGAGGGGGGCACCCGAGCCTGCTGGCCCTGGGGCACTGGAGCGGGGGAGGGGCGGGGAGGGCTCTGCTCGGACTGCGGCATCCTGCCTGCCGTGGCCTGTGCGGGCCGAGGCCGCGGGGCGGAGGTTGAGCTCAGGTGGGCGCCTGGCAGTAGAGCCGTAAGACAGGACAGACCCCAGTGGTGGAGGGTGACAGGGAGCCCCTTCCTGGGGCCAGTGACGTCTCAGCCTGGTGAACCCCACGGCGGGGACCCCGGGGACCCGGATCCTGGGGGGGCCGCCCTCGGCCCACTCCCATCTTCGCTGTCCCGTGAGATTCTGAGGAGCTGAGTCAGTGCCCCCTCAGCCCCTCGGAAACACACGGGCCCTGGGGGTACGACCCCCTCTCCTCAGTCCACAGCCTCCCCGGGTCCGGGAGCGGGGCCGGGGGGCTGGAGCTCCTGGCTGTGCACGCAGGGCCCTGGGCCCCTCGGGGACCACCCCTCCCCCCTCAGCAGCAGCCTCCCCCCTGCGCTCTGCTTCTCCCCCCCCCGCCCCTGCCCAGGAGTGCCCAGAGGGCAGCCGGTACCCGTTTCACTGGCACGGCCCCAGACAGGGGGTGGGAGGAAGAGGCTGAACAGGACCAGGACCCCTCCCATGGCCTTCCCAGGGGTCAGCTGTGTGACGAGGCTGCGGCCCTGCATGCCGGAGTCCGCCCCTCCGCCCCCCTCCCACTCCCCCCGGCCCACCCACGCCCAGCGAGGCCCAGAGTGTGAGACCCAGAGGCGGGCTGTGGGGGTCCCGGACAGCAGGACGCCCCCCAGCCGCCGGCATCTGCCCTGCAGACTACCCCGCCCCCCCTCAGATTCTATCAACCCCCGGGGCCAGGCGGGCGGCTCCGAGGGGCCTGGGCTGCGGTCGGGCTGCGGCAGGTGCGGTGTGAGCTGCTCTCCCTGCAGTGGGGCGCTGGCAGGGGCGCCTGCTGACCCCACACGCCCTGTGAGCTCGTGCCCGAGACTGGCCCCGCCTGCCATTGGCGGCCCCCCGGCCCCCAGAGCAAAGCCCGAGCGCCCAGGGCCACTGCACGGCGGCCGCAGTGCCGGACGGTGTCGGCCCTCGGGGGGGACAGCGAGAGGCCCAGGGCCACAGAGGGGAGCGCAGGCTCACAGCAGGAGGCAGCCCAGGGTGACCCCGAGCACAGAACCTCGAGCACCTCCTGAGCACTGCCAGGAGTAGCCCCAAGAACCTACCCCAGAAAAATGTTTTTATGGAGAAAAGGAAAGGGGCCGAGCGATAGTACAGCGGGGAGGCGTCTCCCTTGCACACGGCTAACCCAGCTCAAGCCCTGGCTCCCCGGATTGTCCTCCGAGCACCGTCAGGAGTGACCCTGAGTGCAGAGCCAGGGGTAAGCCCTGGGCATCACTGGGTACGTCCCAAAAACTAAAAACAGGGAGGGAGAAAAGAAGGAAAGAGGGGAGGGAGGAAGGGAGGGAGGGAGGAAGGAAGGAAGGAAGGAAGGAAGGAAGGAAGGAAGGAAGGAAGGAAGGAAGGAAATGAAGAAGGAGGGAAGGAAGGAAGGAAGGAAGGAAATGAAGGAGAGGAGGAAGGGAGGTAAGGAAGGAAGGAAATGAAGGAGAGAAGGAAGGAAGGAAGGAAGGAAGGAAGGAAGGAAATGGAGGAGAGAAGGAAGGGGAGGAAGGAAGGAAGGAAGGAAATGAAGAAGGAGAGAAGGAAGGGGAGGAAGGAAGGAAGGAAGGAAGGAAGGAAGGAAGGAAGGAAGGAAGGAAGGAAGGAAGGAATAAGAGAATGAAGAAGGAGGGAAGGAAGAAAGGGAGGGAAGGAAAGAAGAAAGGAAGGGAGGGAAGGAAAGAAGGAAGAAGGGAAGGAAGGAAGGAGGAAGGAAGGAGAGAATGAGGGACGGAAGGAGGAAGGGGGAGGGAGGGAGGGGAGGAGGGGAGGGCAGGAAGCCCTAAGGGCAGGGTCATCCCATGGAGCTGAGCCCAGGTCGTACCGGAAGTGAGCTGGGTCCCGCACCTTGAGTCCCCCGGCTTGCAGGAGCCGAGCTGGCCCACTCTGGTGGAGGCGGGTGCCCTCGGGGTGGCCCAGGCTCCAGGCTCCCGGCCAGAGGGCGCTGGTGAGGACAGCGGTGCCCGGGCCCCCTCCAGGCTGAGTACTGAGGCCGGCTGGTGCCTCCCAGCTTCGTCCCCTGCGGTTTCTGGCCAGGGCGCTGATGGCCACTGACCTCTGGAGTCCGTCAGACGCCGAGGGAGGAGAGCCGGGGGTGGGGGCCGGCGAGAGGCACTTCCCCAGGCTCGGGGGGACCTCTGCCACGGGAATAGTCGCGCCTTGTACCAGAGCGTGTGTCCGGGCCCTGCCCGCCGCTGGGGGCCTCCCCCTCCCGCCCCCGCCCCCGACCCCGGCCCAGGCAGGGGCTCCCCAGCCCTGAGGAAGAGGCTCAGCTCCTCAGCCCTCAGCCTCACCCGGCCGCTGGTGGGTGCCGAGGATCACAGCCTGGGGGTCTCCGTCTCTCCGCGCCTGCACAGCTCAGGGGGCCTCTGGAGACCCCCCCCATACACTTAGGTCTCGGCATCTCTCGTGGGTCAGGTTAGCGAGCCCGTGGCAGCCAGGCCTGACCTGCTCCCGTCTGGTGCCAGTCATGGGGTCAGGGGTCAGAAGCGTGGGACCCCCAGGAGCGGTGCGGGGAGACGCTGAACCCGCGCCCGATCCTCGGGGTCTCTGCTCTTGCACATACCAGGTACCAGGTGGCGACAGAAAGCCCCAGGCTGTGGCCTCCTGGCCCTCTCCTCACCCTCCCGGGCTGAGTCTGCAGGGAGGAAGGCTCGGGCCCCTGGGGGTGGCACAGCGGGCAGAGGCGCCCCCGCCCTTACGCTTCCCTGTAGAACTGACAGGCCAGGGAGGGGTCAGCACGGATACGAAGGGGGGGGACACGCAGGGAGCTTGGCAAGCACCCGGGACACGGACAACTGCGGCTCTGCAGACAGATGAGTTGGCGCCACGGGCAGCGCCAAGGTCACCAGAGCATTCGCAGGCGCGGGCCGCCAGGGCCAGGACGGGGGCTGGCAGCAGCTCTGTCCAGCAGGGCCCGGGCAGGGGGGGCCCTTCCCTCGCCCGCCCACCCTCCGGGGAGGCACATTTTCAAGTCCGAGCCCCCACGTTCCCTCCGGGCTGCATGCGTGCACGCTCATGCTCGACCCATGTCCCGTGTCCTGTCTCGCGTCCCCTCACACAAGCCATGCCTCTTTCTCCATGCACGTGTCAGCGCTCGCTCCGTCTGTCTTTCCGTCTCTGTCTCTCTCTCTGTCTCTGTCTCTCCCTCTCCCCTCCTGGAAAGGGACTTCATCGGTTTTGGTTTATTTTTGGTTACTTTTGCCGTAGAAGTACACCCGATGCCATTAGCTTAGGGTTTTGCAAGCATTTCTAATCTCTTAGCCGTGCGCGGGCTCCGCAAGGTAAGGCCTCAGGCCCCGCCCTCCCCGCCAACCTGAGGTCCCGGCCCTGGGGCAGCACCGCCCACCAGCCAGCCGCAGGGGGGTCGGCCTTCCTGCAGGCCCTCACGGCCCCTCTCCCCCCACCCCCTCCCAGAGCCCCCCTTTTCCGCACACAGGCCCGTCTCTGGCCCTGCTGTTTGCAGTCTCCTGAGCTGGCCCGAGCTCGGCCTGGGGGGTGGGGGGTGCTCACCCCCTTGAGCCAGGGGACGTGTGTGTTTACCCACAAGCCCCTGGGCGCCTCCCAGGCCTGTGTGACCCGGCCCCCCTCCCCCACACCCCTGTCCCCTCCACGATGCCACAAGCCCCGGGCGGGGGCGGGCGGGGGCGGGCGGGGGCGGGGGCATGGCCTGGTGGGGAGCGGGGAAGGGCAGGGAAGGACGGTGGGGGGCGCGGGGACCCACACGCTCACCGTCTTTTCTGCTCCCCCCTTCTCGGCCCCCCCAGGATCCACGCACATCCTCACCCCACAGAAACTGCTGGACACGCTGAAGAAACTGAATAAAACAGATGAAGAAATAAGCAGTTAAATAAGCTGCTGCCCCCCCAGGCCCCCCCACCCCTGCCCCCGCCCCCCCCGCGGCCGCCCGCTGCCCCCTCCCGCCCCGGCTCTGCACGCACAGTCGCCGCCACGTTCTCGTGTTCCGTGACGCCCCTTCTCGTGTGAAACAGGAGAAAACGATGCATCGTGTGTTCTGGAAAGAGTGTCCTCCGGGCCCGGCCGGGGAGACGCCTGGGGACGCGGGGCCCCGCGGCCGGAGGAGCTGGGGGACGCCGAGTGACTGAACGCAGGCCTGGGGTGCAGCTGGGCTGAGCCGGCGTGGGGGGGGAGGGGTGTCCAGAAACCCGCGTGGGGTGGCTGCGGTTTCCATCGGGAACCACCTCACCAGGCGCCCCCCCCTCGTCCCCCAGGAAGCATCTCAGGCCTGAGACCCCCATGCTCCTGGTCCCACTCCCCCCTGCTCGTCCCCGTCTGTGAGTGGAATCAGGGCTGCCCTCAGCTTGCCCGCAGGGGTGACCAAGCTGCGGCCCCTCAGCCGCTGGCCCTGTCCACGCGCCATGCAGAGGGGGAGGCAGCGTGAGGGTCCGTGAGCCCCCGCACCTGGAGGTCCTGCTCCCCCTCCCCCGGCAGTGCTTCCTGCCCTGGTGGGGTTGCCAGAAAGAGGGCTGGCCTGCCTCAGTTTCCCCCACCCCCAGGCACCCCCTCCCAGAGGCTTCCCGGCTCCTGGTTCCGAGTGGGTGGGGCGGCATGTCCCCAGGCTGGGTGCCGGGAGCCCCCCGCCCCCCCCTCTTTGCCCCCCGAGGCTCCCCCTGGCCGCCCCGCCCTGCTGCCCTGTGGGTCGTGGAGGAGGAGGACAGCGGAAGTCACAGACGCCCCCCGCCCCGCCGCCGCGTGTGTGCTCTGTCTCGTGCCGTGCCGTCCTTGTCGCCGCGTGGTGCGTGCTCGTTCGGCGCTTTCCCTCCCGAGCCTGCTCCCGCCCCCTCCTCCAGGCGCCCCTGCACTCAGATGAGTTGTCCCGCTCCCCTCCGTGTCCCCCGCCCGGCCCCCGCGAGCTGATTTCCGTAGGACTCCACCGTAGGCCCCGCATCGGTTCGTTTCCTGCCCCTTCCCGGAGCCGGCACCGCCCCCGTGTATGGAACGTCGGTTTTCCTTTCTCTGTTATTTATATCAAAATAATTTATCAAAAGGATATTTTAAGAAAGCTAGTCCGTCTTGACACGTGTCTGCCTTGACGTGAGCAGCATCTCGGTGTTTGGAGGATCGAAGCACAAACCTGTAGCCCTGTACCGTTCTGTACCGCAGCGCTGAGTCCAATAAAGAAACCTCCGTCTCTCCGGGTCCGGCGCCTCGGGCAGCGGGCGGGGGGCCGAGTGTGAGTCCCCAGCACCGTGCACGCCCCCCTCTCAAGGTCACGGTCGGGGGGCCGGGGGCTGCCCCCCCACCACCTCCCTCTGCTGCGTCCAGGCCCCGCGGCCGGGAACCCTTCAGGCTGGCGTGTGGTCAGCCCAGCGTGGAGGCCGGCGGTGGACCCCGCTTGGGAAACAGACCCTCAGGTCAGGCCGGGGGTCCCCTCTGTGGTGGGTGGCAGCGGCAGCTGTCTGGAGCTTCGTGCCCTGCGGAGGAAGGGCCCCCCACGA
Source organism: Sorex araneus (assembly GCF_027595985.1). Classification (NCBI taxonomy): domain Eukaryota; kingdom Metazoa; phylum Chordata; class Mammalia; order Eulipotyphla; family Soricidae; genus Sorex; species Sorex araneus. The sequence goes on along the minus strand of NC_073302.1, from coordinate 5,122,014 downwards.
GCCTGGCCTGCGGGGGTCGCCCCTTTGCTCCTGGTCTGTCTTCCCAGTGACGGCCCCGGGGGAGCATCGGCCTGTAGCACTGGTCAGAGGCCAAGTCCACGGCCCGGCACGTGCCACTGTGTCTCCTTCCAGCTCTGCCCACACACGGTCCCCTCCTTCAAGGCTCCTGGGCCCGACACACCCCATCTCCTTCCTGGCCTCTTTTGCGCGAGTACACACACACACACACACACACACACATACACACACACATACGCACCACCACCACCACCACCCCTCCCCTCCAAGTGTGAAGACGCCCCGGGGCGTCAGGACAGAGGCTTCCCAGAACAGGCTGGGCCTTGTGTGGCTCTCCCCGCCCACCAAGCGAATCTCACTTGAAAGCACATCACTGAAAGAAAAAATAATAATACATAGAAAAAAATTTAAAACAATTTATGAAAAAAACATTTTTTTAAAAAGCAAGCACATCATTGAATCACAAAATGCCGGCAGGGACTACCTGCGTCACCGTGCCAGCTCCCCGGGGCCGGGGAGACTTCCTGTGTATCCCGAGGAATCTCAACAGCTGACTCTCGGTGGGGAAACACAGGCACAGAGATACCCAGTAACTCGGCCAAGGGCGTCCCAGCTCTCAGGTTCCATTACGGCAGAGCTATATGAACACGACCAGCCGGTTCGGAGCCACCACTGGGAAACCAGACAGAGTCGAGAGGTTAAGGGTTGTGGCCTACCTCAGTTTCCCCCAGGCACCCGTCTCAGAGACTTCCTGACTCCTGCTTCTGTGCGGGTGGGGCCCTGTGTCCTCATGCGTGTGAGAGAAAAGAGTCATTTTATTCTCTGTAAGCACGTAGCCAAGGGCTGGAGCAGTAGGACAGCGGGGAGGGCATGTGCCTTGCACGCAGCCTACCTGGGTTCAATCCCCGGCATCCCATAGGGTCCCCCGAGCACCACCAGGAGTGATCCCTGAGTGCTGAGCCAGGAGAAGCCCCTGAGCATTGCCAGGTGTGACCCAAAAAGAAAAAAAAAAGCGAATGCAGCCTACAGACCCTTCACCACAGAACTGAGCCGTGCTGGGTGCCGGGAGCACCACAGGCTGTCTGCCCGATGAAGACTCCCCCACAAGTGCTCAGATAACAAAGTGGACTGGCGGCAAAAGGAGACCCCGCCTGACTGGACTGCACCAAACGTCACGTGCCCGCGGTCAGTTCCCAGGGCTTGGTCCCGGCTGCCCCCCACCCCGAGCAGTGAGTGGTCGGCTCCAGCTCAGGCCACTTCCCAGGCCTGGGGGCTGCAGCCGGGACTCCCTGTGGACGAGCTGCTGCACGGCACAGCCCGGGGCCCGCTGGGTGGCGTTCAGACCGCCTGCTTCTCGCTCCTGGTGACAGCTCCCCTCCGACCCCCCAGTGGCCACGGCTTCTCCTGGCAAGGGCTCCGGGGTGCTGGCGGAAAGGGCAGACATGGGGGTACCTTCCTTCGGGCCAGGTTTTGGTGACTTTATCTTTCTCGAAAGTGCTCCTTTCTGGGACCTGAGAGAGCACAGCCAGTAAGGGGGTTGCTTTGCACGCAGCTGATGCGGGTTCGATCCCGGGCATCCTACACGGTCCCCTGAGCACTGCCAGGAGTAATCCCCGAGCATCACCAGGTGTGGTCCAGAAACCAGCAAATCGCTCCTTCCTAGGGGGGAGCCCGGGGCCCAGCAGCCGCTGTGTGGGAGTGACTAGGCTCAGAGGCGGTTTGCCCGGGCGTTAATCCCAGCACTGCAGATTGGCGTCAGCAGCAGCTACCCACTGGTCTTTCGAGAGCATGGGTCTGCGTCCCTTCTCCGTGCCAGCTGCCTCTGGGGCTCTGCGGTGCGGCCAGGAAGGAGACGCCCCCTCCCCCTTGTCACCACACACACAGCCTGCTCCAGGGAGGGGACGAGGGTCCCAGCGTGGACGGCAAGCCCACCCCCTTCCTGCAGAGGCCCGGCCCCCAGGTACTGCCCTGGGCTCCACCTGGCCCTGCACCTCGCCCGCTGCTGCAGTCACACACGCTCTACCCCTTGCCAGAGCCCTGGTGCCCTCCAATGTCCCCGCATCGGTCCCTGGGGCGGCAGAGCCCGCAGAGTGCCCCGAGACCCTGGCGTCCTGGTGCCTGACAGGTGGTGATCTGGTGTCCCCAGGCCAGAAGCGTCTAGGTCGCGTGGAAGAACGGGCTTGTGCTACTGTGCAGGGGAAGAGGGCGGAGCCCCTTTAAGGCCAGCGCAGCGCTCAGCTTGTTGCTATGTCTGGGACCAACTTCCTTAGCAACCACGTAGTCCCTTAAAGGGGCCTGAGCGGTGGTTGCCACCAGCCATGGCTCCCAAAAAGAAGACAAACAAAGCGCCCAATGAGCTCGAGAAGAAGCGGAGAAGCGGCAAGAAGGATACAGGCACCCCCAAGCCCTTGGAGCCACCTTTGAGCGAGGAGACGAAGGAATTCTACCTCATGCAGATCCGAGACCTGGAGGACAGGCTGGCCCGGTGGGTGGGCCAGCGGGGACCCCCCCCCAGGGATGCCAGGCTGTGCTCCAGCCTCCCGAGGGGGTCCGCATCCCACCCCACCGCCGGTCCCTCCCAGGCAACGTGGAAGGCTTTGAAAGGTTGAGGGAAAATGAATTTCTCCAGCCACTCTCGGCTGTGTGCTGGGGTCCCGAACCCAACTGGCCACCCTGGCCGGGCAGGCCTCCCTCCTGCCCACGTGACTCATCAGGGGGCATCTAGCTGGCCAGATGAATCAGAAATGATACCCCAGGGGTTCCTTCTTCCATCTGCCCTACCCTGGTCTGTGGCACTGTGTGCCCCAATAAACTTACCCAGCTGCTGGCTCAGGTATCCATGCAGGGCCTCAGTTTCCCCACTTGTGAATGGGTCACCCCCTGCCATGACCGTGTAGCATGGGGAGGGGGGATCCCTCGCTCAGAAACACCCGCCCGTAGCCTGCTGCACTTGACTGATTGCCTTGGGAGCCCTCCCCGGCGGTGTGCAGGACTTGCTCCTGGCTCTGCACTCGGGCATCGCTCCTGGCAGGCTCGGGGGGGGGCGGGGGACGGGGTACCCCTCCTGCCGCTTGAGACCCCAGTTTCCTTCCCATCGAGCCGCCCCACAGCCTATTGGGGCCACCTTGAGACAGACCTCTTTGCCAACGAGCAAAGCGGCTTCAGATCCTGCAGCGCCCACCGCTTAATGCGTCCCCCACGAGTGCTCACTACACCCTGGAGACTGTGCCAGGGGCCTGGGCCTGCGCCCAGTGCACCGGTGAGGAGACTGAGGCTCAGGGAGGGAGAGTCGCACTCAGGAAAAGGGACCTCCAGGCAGGGGAGCTCCGTGCCTCTCGCCCGCCCGCACCAAAGGTTCATCACTAAGCCCTGAGCCCCCAGGTGGCCATTTAGCTGCCGTGGGAATGCCAGGTCCTCCGGGCAGGTCTGTTCCAGTGTGCCACTGGGAACCGGTGTGTCACGGAAGCGTCCCCGCGAGCGGAGCACCTGTGTGCTTGGGGAATGCACTGGGAGACAGTGGGCGGCTCTCCAGCCCCGCTGCCAAGCCCCGAGAATGCGGGGGAGGGGACAGGGGTCTGCTGGCACAGACAGACACGCCCTCCACTGCCCAGTCCCCGGGGGAGTCTCCGGCAGGGCACCCGAGGGCAGCTCTGGGCTCGGGTAGGAGGGAGAGGGCTGCATAGCATCGCGATAGTGAAGCCGGGGAGGCCCGACCTCACGTGGGTTCATGGCTGGCCACTTTGGGCTGAGCACCTTGAGGACGGGAGAGAGTCCAGTGGCCGGCACTGGCCTTTGCCTGTGGCCAACCTGAGTTTGAGACCTAGCACCCCATAGGGCCCCCGAGCCCTGCCGGGAGTGGTCTCTGAGCAAAGTCAGGAGTCAGCCCTGAGCACTGGCCTGGTGCTGCCCCGATGTTCCCCTGAAAGACTTAACCCTGGGCCAGAGAGGTAGGGGGCTGAGGTGCATGTTTTGCAGCCACCCTCGGCTGGCTCCCTGGCCCACCCCGGGCACGGCACCAGAGCACTTTAGCATCACCAGTGTGCTCTCGAGCACTGCACCGCTCCATTGACTGAGAAGTGCTGGTGGACCTCTGGGCTTCTAAAGACCCCCCAGAAAGACCCTCGATTTGGGGGGTCAGATTGACTTTGAGTTCTGGTTCTGCTGCTCACGAACAAGGAATTTTTTTTCCTCCGTCAGAGCCTCAGGTTTTCACATCTGTAAAAATTGGTATCATATGGGGGCTGGAGCCATAGCACAGCGGGTAGGGCGTTTGCCTTGCACTCGGCCGACCTGTGTTCGATTCCCAGCATCCCATATGGTCCCCTGAGCACCGCCAGGGGTAATTCCTGAGTGAAGAGCCAGGAGTAACCCCTGTGCATCGCCGGGTGTGACCCAAAAACAAAAAAAAAAAAAAAAAAAAAAAAAAAATTGGTATCATATGGGGCTGGAGCGATAGCACAGCGGGGAGGGCGTTTGCCTTGCATGCGGGCGACCCGTGTTCGATTCCCAGCATCCCATAGGGTCCCCTGAGCACCGCCGGGAGTAATTCCTGAGTGCAGAGCCAGGAGGAACCCCTGAGCATCACCAGGTGTGACCAAATAAACAAATAAATAAATAATGGTATCATCATAGCCCCTACTTCCTAGTCTTTATGTTTGGGAATTGGTCTGGTCTTGTTTTGGGCCACACATGGCAGTGCTCAGGGCTTACTCGTGCCTCTGTGCTCAGGTTCACTCCTAGCAGTGCTCGGGGGACCGTAGAGTGTGCCAGAGATTGAACCCAGGTAGGCTGCGAGCAAGGCAAGCGCCCTGCCTGCTGTGCTCCGGAAAGTGCCCTACCCACTGCCCTGTCTCCGTCGCCCTGATCCCTCACTTCTGCCGCTGCTCAACAGGGACGCAGGAGAGCAGCCTTAGGGCCTGGCGCGGCCGTGGACTGACCCGGGCGCTGTCCCTGCAGAGGACACCAGCAGCGGCTGGGCCGCGGGCGCCGAGGAGGGCGGGGTGGGGAGGGCAGGCCCCGACCCCGGCTCTGGCCCGCGCAGGTACCAGCGCAAGTGGGACGAGCTGGCCGTGCAGGAGAAGCAGTTCCGCCAGGAGTTCGAGCAGCTGGCCACCAACAAGAAGGAGATCGTGGCCTTCCTCAAGCGCACGCTCAACCAGCGCATGGACGAGATCGCCGAGCTCAACGAGCAGCTGCAGAGCCTGCAGCTGGCCAAGGACATGGAGAAGGACGCCTTTGAGGCCCAGCTGGCCCAGGTGCGCCACGAGTTCCAGGAAACCAAGGACCAGCTCACCACGGAGAACATCGCGCTCGGTGAGGGGCCGGGAGCCCGGGGCCAGCCCCGCCCTCACCCTCAGTCTCCCACCTGGGCAGTGGGGAGACGATGTCACCCCCCACCACCACTCTTTTTTCGGGGGGCCACACCTGGAAGAGGGTCAGGAGTTACTCCTGACTCTGAACTCAGATCACCCCTGGCCATATCCGGGGGACCGTATTGGGATGCCAAGGGTCAAACCCGGGTCTGCCACGTGCAGGGCAAACGCCTGACCCACTGGACCATCACTCGGATCCCCATGCCCCCCATAACTGCGCGGCTCCCCACACTAACTCATAGTTGTGCCCCCGGTCCTGGAGACAGGATGTTCCATCCCCCCCTGGGAGATGCCCTCGGGCCCCCACAGCCACCGTTTGGGAGGCGATGTTGTGGACTCGGGATGGCATTGGGCCAGAATGGGGCAGAGGGTGAAGGCCAGAGGCTGTTTGTGACACATTTTCATGAAAAGGGTGAGAGGATCACGGGAGGCTTCTTGGAGGAGGTGGCGCCCGAGCAAGGTTTCACGGGACAGGTGGAGGAACGGAGGGAGAGGAACCCAGACCCAGTGTGGGTACATGGGGCAGGACTGAGAACCACCCGCCTGGGGACAGGGCATCTTAGAGACCCGGGACCAGCGTGGGGGGCGGGGCGGGGCGCGCCTCCACCCCAGCCGCCCTGCGTCCTGGGCAGGGGGGAAGCTGGCAGCCCTCGAGGAGTTCCGGCTGCAGAAAGAGGAGCTCATGGAGAGGTTCGCGGTGCTGGAGGACCAGCTGCGGAAGCAGGAGAGCGAGTACAAGGAGAACATCTACAACGCCGAGAAGAAGTCCATGATGGACAAGGACAGGTGGGCGGGGCCCCGCCTTGCCCTGCGCAGTGGGTGGTCCAGGCCTGGGCTCGGAAGGGGGTAGCGTGAGCCCAGAGCCGGGGGTGGCAGCCCCGCCCCGGGGGGGGGGGCAGGGGAGAGTGCGGACCCCCCCCCCCGCCCCGCCCCGCAGGCTGCGGAAGGAGATCACTCAGCGCGTGAACCTGGTGGCCGCCGAGTTCCGCAAATTAGCGGCCTCCCAGATGTGGGACACGACCAAGCGGACCATCACGGAGAACAACGTGGTGACCCTGCAGCTGTCCAAGGTGTCCCGACACGGCCTGCAGCTGCTGCGGGAGAACGAGGAGCTCAAGAGCGCCCAGTGCCACCTGCGCCAGGAGCTGGAGCTGCTCGAGAGCACGCAGAAGGCCATGGCCAAGAACAACCAGTCCCACCAGAAGGTGCCCCGGGGGCAGGGCCGGATCCGCCCCGGGCCATTCCCGGGGAGAGGCGGAGAAGGGGCCGCCCCTCCGGCCCTGCTTCTCCTGTGTGGCTTCAAGCCCCCCCTAAGCTGCTGGAGTGGAGCTGGGTGGGGGGCAGGGGTGGTGTCCAGAGAGGAGCGTCTAGGCCCCCTGGGGACCAGGGGGCGAGCCCTGGGCGTGAGGGAGTGCCCGCCGGCGCCCACAGGTCATCCTCATGCTGACCGAGAAGTGCCAGGAGCAGCAGCTGGACCAGAAGGAGGCGGAGAAGACGCGCGCGCGGCTCAGCAAGCAGGAGCACTGCCTGCAGCAGTGCGAGGAGGAGAACCGGGCGCTGCGGTGCGGGCGGGCGGGAGGGCGGGCAGGCGGGCGGCCCCTTCAGAGGGAGGGCGAGGCCCGGGCTGACCCTCCTGGGGGCGCAGGAAGAAGCTGGAGCAGCTGAGCGCCGGGCTGGAGCAGCAGCGGGCTGAGGGGCAGCGGCTCCAGCAGGAGCTGGCCAAGGAGCAGGGCACCAGGGCAAGGCTGGAGAAGACCGTGACCCAGGCCACCTCGGTCCTCCAGAACATTCTGCAGGGAAGCAGGAAGTGCTTGGAAGCAGGGTGGGGGGTCCTGAAGCCGGGCAGGGGAGCGGGAGGTTGCCCGAGGGGCTGGCCTGCCTCGGCCTTGTCTTCTTGGGGCGGGGGGGGGGCGCGTCTCCCCTGCCGCTGTGGCTGGAGACCTTGGGAAGTGGGGTCCCGTTCCCCTGAGGGCCTGACGGCCGCGCCCTACACCCCACAGATGCGGCCAGAGGAGGGCAAAGACGCCGAGCTCCTGTTCCAGCTGCAGCAGAGGGAGCTGACGGAGCAGCTGCTGGCCATGCTCAGCTCGGCCCTGGTCCTCGGTCCCCTCCAGGTCCCCTGTCCCCAGCAGGAGAGGTGAGCGGTGGCCCCGCTGGGTGGGCTACAGCCTTCAGTGACATGAGGCGACGCGTGTCCCCCCCCGCCCCCGTACAGGAAGGCCAGCCGGCAGTCCCCCCGCACGGCCCTGGTGAAGCAGCTGGCTGGCATCAGGCCCTACCAGCCCGGGGACCTGGGCCTGGTGCCGCGCGGCTCGGGCATCCCGCCCAACCCCAAGGACCTCCAGCTGCTCTCCCACACCAGCCGCGTGGGCAGGGTGGGCAACCTGCACATGCAGAACAACACCGAGGTGAGGGCACCGGGGGGGGGGGGGGCGGCGCATCCGGGCTCTCTCGGGCTCGGGGCCGCGGCTGGACCCCCACTGCTGTACGCACAGGCAGGGGAAGAATGGCCCCACTCGGCTTCATGCACGCGTCTTTAATCGCTCAGATGAAGTTCGGTATGCAGAAGAGAAGGCTGAAAGGCTGCGGCCATCCTGCAGGCTCTCTCCTTTCCAAGTGAAACAGAGATGCCCACCCCCTAGCCCAGAGACGGACTATCCGGCCACAGATCCTGCCCCCCACCCCTCACCCTGCAGGGCGACCTGGGGCAGCCCAGAGACACATTCTATTAAAAAAATAATAATAACAATAATAAAAATAAATAAACGGAAAGCGTGGGTCAGCGCGGCGCTTCCTGGACAGGGTTGGGGTGTGCGGGCAGTGGCGGTGTCTGCTTGCGGCTGCGGGCTCAGAGGTCTAGCGGAACCGCCTGGCCGCGCTCCTGGAGGTGGTCCAGGAGCAGGTCGGCAGCGCGGTCCAGCACCTGGGACAGCTGCTCCTGCTCCGCAGGCGAGAAGGGGCTCATCAGGTAGGTCTGCACGTCTTCTGGGGGCTGGGCGCTCCCGATGCCCACCCGCAGCCGTGGCATGAGCTGTGGGGGAGCACAGGTGAGGGAGTGTCCCTGCAGACCCACCCCTCCAGGGGACCCCACCCATAGTAAGGAGGCGGTGGGGGGCACTCACGCTCGAGTTCAGGCAGCTGATGCAGGACCGGACTCCCTCGTGGCCCCTTCCAGGGACAAGGAACGGGTGGTTAGGACGTGGGGGGTGTCACACCCCCCTACCCCGGCCCCGCCCGACCCCCTCCGACACTCACTTGGGGCTGCCGGCCAGCTTCAGCGCCAGTTTCCCCAGAGGCTTGTCCAGCTCGTCGTGCAGCAGGTAGACCTCATCGGGGGCCAGCCCCAGCATCTCCGCTGGGGGGGCGGGGGGGACCGGTCATCTCGGGTCGCGCGCCCACGCGGGGAGGTCCCCACGGGGGTCCCCGACGGCGCCGGGAGGGGGGGGTCCCCGATCAGCCCCGCACCGAAGCCGAGGGCGCGCGGCGCTCGCTCCCGGAGCTCCCGGCCCCGCCGGCCGCGCCCCACTCACCGGCCCGGGCCGCGCAGCGCCCGTTGGCGTTCACGCGTCGCCGCGGTCGGAGCAGGACCACCTCGGCGTCGGCCAGCGCGGCCCGGGCGAGGTCGGCGGCGCAGCGCGCGTCGCGCGCCCAGCTCTCCGCCACCCCCAGGCGCTGCGCCAGGCGCTCGAGCAGCGCCAGGCCCACGCTGCGCCGCGTGTCGGGCACTCCGGGGTTCCCCAGGCCGACCACCTGCGGGCACCGGGGACTCAGGCGCGCCAGCTCTCGCCCCCGCCGCCCCGGGGCCCCCGCGGAGGACGGCGAGGGGCGGGGCCGGGGCGGGCGCGCGGGGCGGGGGGCGCGGCCGCGGGCGCAGACACCCGCGACAGGAGCGCGGCGCCCGGGGGTCTGGGAGCTGCCTGCACCCCGGGCCCGTGGCCGGGGTCGGCGGCGGGAGACAATGGGCGGGGGGGGTGGGCGGGGCGGCTCGGCCGTGGAACGGGAGCCCGAAGCCCCGCGGAGTCGCCCCCCGCGGCCCCACGCTGACTCACCAGCCACCGCTTCCCGGAGGTCCGGGGCGCCAGAATGTACTCGTGCATGGGCCGGCTGGGCCAGATCATGGGCTGGAAGATGCCCCGCGGCGGCGACATGTCGCGTCCACTCATGTCTCAGACCTCCGACCGTCTGCGTCTCGGTCTCCGACCCGCTCCCCTGACGTAACCGGCCACCGACCAATCACAGTCGCCCCCTGCGCAGGGCGGCCGCCGGCGGCCAATCCAAGGAGACCGAGCTTGAAAGGCGGAAGGGGCGGGGCGCGTCCCGGAAGCGGCCGCCCCCGCACTTGCAGCGCCGCGGTGTGCCCCGGTTTCGGGCACCCCTCATTGTCCAGGGCTCGCGGGGCCCGCGCCTGCCGTCGGGGTCGGGAAGAGGGAGCCCTGTTCTAACCCCCGCCGGCGCGCCGTCTCGCCGGGACCCCCGGCCGCAGCCCCTTCCTCGCGCTCACCCCTCGGCCTCCCTCCGCGTCAAATTTTGCGAACCTCCGATTGGTTGGATTCCAGGGGGCGTGGCCGGAGGGCGTGGCCTGCGGGCGTCCTGGAGATGGTGCCTAGCAACGTCAGGAGTGGACGAGACCCGGGTGGGGGCCTCGAGGCAGCCGGCGCAGGCCCTGAGGGCCTCGTGGAGGGGGACTCATGACAGACAACCGAGAGGTGCAGAAGGACAGAGCAAAGGCGAGGGGCGGGTCGCAGGAGAGGTTCCCAGTACGGGAGCGGCGGGGACCGTCGTGCAGCCCCCGGAGGGGGCCCTGAGCGCTGGGTGCACCGGGGCCGAAGCGCGGAGCTGGAGGGAAATGGGCTGTGCAGAGGCAGGGTGGGGAAGAGGCCGGGTCTCGGAGCTCTTGGACAGTCGGGGGAGGTGAGGCCGGCCTCTGGCTGGCCGCCGAGGTCAGGGGAGGCTCAGTTTGATCCCCTGCTACGGGGCATGAGGTCACCAGGACGCGGGGGCTGTGGCTAGGGAGATCTAGGACCCGGGACTGACGACAGACCAGGGGAGCAGGTGTGCGTGGGGGGAGGGGCCGTGTGAGACCTGCCTCCCCTCATTTCCAGGACGGTGTGGGGGCTGACCAGACTGCCTCAGCGTTCATCCCAAAGCCATGGGTGATCCCCGCCCCCAAGAACAACCTCCAGCGCATCTTTGGCACCAGCCAGGTGTTCATGAACTCCGAGGAAATAAAACCAAAGGAATCGGGGTTCACGGTGCCCCTCAAAGTCAGGGAGTAGTGAGTGTCTCTCTCCACAAGGGCCCAGGTCCTGACCCAGCACAGCCATGGTCACGCATTGGGCCCTGTTAGCCTCCCTCCCTGGGCTGCCATCCGGTCAGGTTCAATGTATAATACAACTCACCCATGTTCGCAGAGGGGAAGCCGCGGACGGGGAGGCACCCCAAGGACGCCAGCCTGCCTTTTCTGACTCTCCATCCCGATCCCTCTCTTACACACACACCCCGCACTTAGCCCCAGCTGGAAGCCCAGAGCTGATTCAAAGTAAAGGCCACAAGGCCCAGGACCAGAGCCATATAGTACAGTGGGTAGTGCCCTGGCCTGGGCCGCGGCTGACCCAGGTTCTATCTCTGATCTCCCATAGTGTTCCCTGGGCCGCCCCCCCCCCAGGAGAGGAGTGACCCTAGAGCACAGATCCAGGAGTAAGCCTTGAGGACCACCGGGTATAGCCCCCCAAAACAAATAAAAGCAAACAAAAACCAAGTCAGGGCCAGCCTCTGTCCCCCCGACCCCCCGCCTGCAGCTATGTCCGCGGAAAGCAGTGCCTGGAGAAAAAGGACTGGGAGATGGCCGTGCTGTTCTTCTCCCGCGCCCTGCACCTGGACTCAGAGCTGGTGAGAGGAAGAGAGCCCGGGTGGGCGTGGGCTGGCACCCGCTTCTCCCTCCTGCCATGCCTGCCAGCCCCCGTCTCCGGACCAGCAGGTGGCAGAGGGACCACAGCTGGGTGCCCTCCCCCTCAGGTGGATTTCTACGTCCTCCGAGCCGAAGCGTACATCCAGCTCTGTGACTTCTCCTCGGCCGCCCAGAACCTGCGGAAGGCCTACTACTACCAGCCCGACAACACCGACTTCCTGAAGCGGCTCAGCCTGGTGCTTTACCTGAAGGTTCTGATGCTCCAGGCCCACAAGAGACCCCCCCCACCCCACCCCCAAACGGCTTGAGCATGTGCAAGCATGTGCAAGCGTGTGCGCATGTGCACACACACGCATGTGCACACGAGCCTCCTGGTTCTCTCTGTAGCCAGAAGGGCCTTCCTCGCTCCTGGCATCTGCTTCTGTCTTCTGGGAGTCTCTGTCCCTCTGTCCTCTCCTCACCTCACCACCTCCCAAGCCGCCTCCCAGCCAGGGCTGGTGAAGTGGTGCAACACTGTCCCATCCACCGTTCTCCCAGGATAGTTGTCTCCTCGGCACTCCCCCCCCCCCGTTTGCCATTGCTCTTGCTACTTGGGCCTCACCCAGCAGTGCTCAGGGCTCACTCCTGGCTCTGCACTCAGGGATCAACTCCTGGCAGTGCTCAGGGGAGCATCTGAGATGCCCCAGATCAAAGCCAGGCTGGCAGCGTGCAAGGCAAGAGTCTGAGCCCTCTACTACCGCCCCAGTGAACTATCCAGTTGGCACATCCAGCGCCACGAGCCACAGACAGGTGGCTGGTGTGACTGAAGAATGAATTCTACAAACTGCATTTCATTTTTTTTTTTTTGGTTTTTGGGTCACACCTGGCGATGCACAGGGGTTACTCCTGGCTCTGCACTCAGGAATTACTCCTGGCGGTGCTCAGGGGACCATATGGGATGCTGGGATTTGAACCCGGGTTGGCCGCATGCAAGGCAAACGCCCTACCCGCTATGCTATCACTCCAGCCACTGCATTTCATTTTTGTTCGTTTGATTTGGGGGGCATACCCAGAGCTACTCAGGACTTACTCCTGCTTCCGTGCTCAGGAATCATCCCTGGTGGGGCTCAGGGGAACATATGTTTGCTGGCTGGCAGTGGCACCCCAGCGGGTCAAGCATAAGGCCAGCGCCTTAACCCCTGCACTGGAGAGCCCCAGAGTACATTTTACATCTGTGGGGCCACAGGGATTTGGTGACTGTTGTGCCAAATAGATCTAGAACCTGCTGGAATCTGGATTTGCTCAGGCCAGAGAGGTGGAGGTCCAGGTACTTTGCTTGCAGGAAGCCTGGGTTCATGGTTCCCTGGGCACCTCTGGGAGCAACCCCTGAGCACAGAACTGGGAGTCAGCCCTGAGTGCTTTCAGGCATGGCCCAAAATTAAACCCCCAAAAGCACAAAAGAGGTAATAGTCCCGTTTGGGGTTTTTTTGTGGGGGAGGGGAGTTCTGGAGGAGAGGCACGCTTGACAGTGCTCTGGGATTACTCCTGGGGGCTCCAGGGGCCACACGGGAAGCCAGGGGTTGAACCTGGGTCAGCCCCATACCAGGCAACGCCCTCCCCACTGTACTCTCTCTCTCTCTGGCCCAGCCCCTGGCCCCCATTTGTGATCCAAAATAAGATATCCACAAAGTCCTGATTTGTTCCATTCTGACAACTTGAATACCTTGTGTTAAATTTTTGGGTCACACCTGGCAGCGTCCAGGGCTTATTCCTGGCTCTGCTGCGCTCAGAAATCACTCCTGACGGGGTTCAGGGAACCATATGGGGTGCCGGGGATTGAACCCAGGTCCGGCTGCACACAAGGCAAGCTCCCTACCCACTGCACTACGGCTCCAGCCCCTAGTTCAAGACTTGTTTGGGTGCACCCAAACCACCTGCTTCACCCATCTCGGGGGCCTGATCTGCCCGGGCCTCGGTGCTGCTTCTTGCCATCCCGTCTTCTCTCCATCACCCGGGGGTAGCTGGTGGCACCTGGATGCGTGTGGCCTGTGACCTGGCCTTACTGTCACTGCCCTCGTGTCTGCGCTGCTGGCTCTTTGCCCTGCCCCCCGCGACCCCTCCCTGGGCAGCCCCCCAGCCCGTTTCCTTCCATCTGTGTCTCTTCTTTCAGTCTCGCCCAGATCCACAGGGCGGCAGTCTGTCTCTTGTCCCTTTGTCCTGCCATGTCAACACTGCCCTGCCCACAGGGCCGGGCTGAAGTGACCGTCCTGTGTCCCCAGGGCCAGTGCCTGTTCGAGCTGTGCTCCTTCTCGGAAGCCCTCAAATACTTTCTGCAGGCGGCTAAGCTCCAGCCCCAGAGATCCTGCTTCCGGTACCGATGGTGGGTGCTCGGCCCCTGCCCCCCGGCCCACACCCTCCCTGTTCCCTCCCCCCCCCGCACAGACGGAGCCTCCTTGTCCCCCCCTCTCAGCATGGCCTGTTACCTGGCCCTCGGGCGGCTGGAAAACTGCCTCTCCTACATCAACAAGGAGATGAAGCAAGGCCTGGTCAGCGCTGACCTGCACGTCCTCCGGGCCAGGCTCTACAACGCCTTCAAGAAGGTAGTGCGTGCCTTGAGGGCAGGGCAGAGGCAGGACGGGGCGGGGGGGTGCCGCTCTCCCCAGACTGGGGCCCCAGTCTGGCTTGTCGGGTGCTGATCACCCCACTGGCCCCCAGGACTCGGACCCTAAGCAGAGCCTCACCCAAAGTGTCACCACCCAGGAACGATGGAGCAGGAGATTACGGGCAGCAAGGGGACTCCGGGGCAGGGGGGAGGGGCCAGCAGGGAGGGGAGGATCCTCTGGGTAAGAGAGAAGGCACAGGAGCGATGCCGTGGGGCACCCAGGTCTGGGGACACGGGTGTCCTGGGGTGTTGGAGGCCTAGTGCCCCTCTCTGGGAGCTGGGGTGGGGGTACCTCAGGGGAGTCTGCTTCAAAGCCAGGAGGGCGGCAATTATTAGCGTTTGCTGTTGGTGTTGGGGGGGGCATTCCTGCTGCCCAGCTCTGACAGCCCGGGCACCCCTCCTCCCCTCCTCCTCTGGGATCCCCTCTCCAGACACCTGGGGGCAGATGCTGAGGGACTCCCCGAGGGTCACAGCCAGTGCGTGGTGGTTCCTGGAACCCAAGAGCACCCACACAGCCCTGTCATCACCGTCTCTGTCACTGTCCCCTCCTGGCCACGGGCTGGTCTGCCCGCTGGCTGACCCAGACCCGCTCATCCTGCGGATGTCCTCATCCGATGGCTTTGAGGTCAGGAGAGCAGGGCCACTGTGCTGTGACCCGTGGACAGTCACGGTCCGATGGCTGTGCCTGCCCGCCCTGGAGTCAGCCTCCCGGGGGCCTTCCCAGGAGAGGCGGCCCCTGCCCCCTACTCTGTGGCAGGGCACAGCACACCTGCTGCCTCCGGGACGTGGGACCAGTGTGTGTGTGGGGGGGGGCGGGGGACGGACTGTGGTGCCAGGGGCCAGCCCAGGTCTGCCGGGCCCCCTGGCCTGCGCCTGAGACCAGCCTGCCCCCTGCAGCCGAACCTCTGCTACCGCGACCTGCATAAGGCCCTGCTGCTGGACGCCCAGCACCCCGAGACCAAGACCCTGCTGAAGGTGCTGGTGAGCCAGTCCCAGCAGGCGCGCGAGGAGGCGGGCATCCTGGCCGTGCAGGGCAAGCTGAACTACGCGCTGCAGCGGATCAACTGTGCCATAGAGAACAACCCTCTGGACCCCAGCTTCTTCCTCTTCCGGTACTGGGGGGGAGGGGGAGGCAGGGGGGGCTGGCCCGGGGCCCAGGTCAGGCCTGCCCTGCCATGAGCCCTCTGTGTGGTTGGTCTGGGAGAGAACCTGTGACTGCCCAGGCCTCAGTTTCCCCATGTAAGCCCTAGTCCTCTTCCCCTAGCCCCCATTGGGCCCGACATTGACTCGGCCCTGGGGGAAGGTGCAGGCAGTGGCCGTCCCGAATCCCGCCCCCACCGGCAGGCCTTGCCAGGTAACTCAGAGCCATTCAGGGCTTAAGGGGGAGGGGGGTCTAGAGGCTGGTGAGCTCCAGGTTCCCCAAGAGAAAGGACCTATGTTTTTTTTTTGGGGGGGGTCACACCCAGTGATGCACAGGGACAACTCCTGCCTTTGCACTCAGGAATTATTCCTGGCGGTGCTCAGGGAGCCATATAGGATGCTGGGAATCGAACCCGGGTCAGCCGCGTGCAAGACCTATTTTTAAAGGAAAATAACATTATCAGTGCCTGGGCCTGGAGACAGTACAGCAGCAGGAAGAGGGTCTGCCTTGCACACAACCAACCCAGCATTTAGTCCCCCGAACACCACCAGGGGTAACTCCTGAGTGCAGAGCCAGGGGTAACTCCTGAGCATCACTGGCTGTGGCCCCCAAAACAAAACAATAAAATACCCAAAAAGCAAAAAAAAAAAAAAATGGGGCTGGAGCAATAGCACAGCGGGGAGGGCGTTTGCCTTGCACGTGGCCGACCCGGGTTCGGTTCCCAGCATCCCAGATGGTCCCCTGAGCAACACCAGGGGTAAATCCTGAGTGCAGAGCCAGGAGGCCAGGAGTGACCCCTGTGCATCGCCGGGTGTGACCCAAAAAGCAAAAAATATATATATATATATATATATATATATACATACCAATGCCTGGTTCCATCCCCAGCACCCCATACGACCCCCAGCACGAGCAGGAGAGCCAGGAGTCTGACCCGAGACCACTGGGTGTGGTGCCCAGGCCAAAAATCAAACAAAGTGACCTTAGCAGGTTATCCGAGTAGCGCTGCAGGGCTCAGGAAACTTCAGAGGCAAGCCTAGCGCGGCGGGGGGGGGGGGGGGTCCAGCGCGCTCACGTGCCCCCACCCCCCACTCCAGGGGCACCATGTACCGCCGGATGCAGGACTTCGACGCCGCCGTGGAGGACTTCCTCAAGGCCCTGGACATGGTGAGCGAGGGCCACGAGGAGACGGTGAAGCAGGCCCAGCGGCAGCTCCTGCTGGCCTACAACGACTTCGCGCTGCACTGCTACAAGCAGGGCGCCTACCAGGAGGGCGTGCTGCTGCTCAACAAGGCGCTCAAGGACGAGCACCTGGAGAAGGGCCTCTACATCAACCGCGGCGGTGAGGGGCGGGCTCAGAATCCCGGGGGCAGGGAGGGGGGTGTCATCAGCTCCCCCGCCCGCAGCAGCGCCAGCCCCGGGGTGGGGACGGGGAGGCGGGCGCGGGCCGGGCTGGGGGCTCCTGGGTGAAGGCCTGACCCAGCTCCCGCCGCGGGCTCCAGATTGTTTCTTCCAGCTGGGCAACCTGGTCTTTGCGGAGGCGGACTACCAGCAGGCGCTGGCGCTGAGCCCGCAGGACGAGGGCGCCAAGCTGCGCATGGGCCTGCTGCAGGAGAAGCTGGGCTTCTGCGAGCAGAAGCGACGGTGCGCGGGGGCGGGGCGGGGCGGGGCGGGGCGGGGCGGGGCGAGTGTGGAGAGGGGCGGAGCGAGGACGGGAGGGGCGGGGCGATGTGGTGGAGGGGCGGGGCAATGTGATGGAGGGGCG
The DNA here is from genome assembly GCF_027595985.1 of Sorex araneus. Taxonomy (NCBI): domain Eukaryota; kingdom Metazoa; phylum Chordata; class Mammalia; order Eulipotyphla; family Soricidae; genus Sorex; species Sorex araneus. The sequence continues at coordinate 5,105,169 of NC_073302.1, read as the reverse complement.
GGGCGAGTGCGGGGAAGGGCGGGGCGAGTGCGAGGCGGGGCGGGCCTCTCCGACGCCTAGGCTTGATGGGACCTGTCTGCGGCTGTCCCGTTAGGACTCTGAAATACCCCTGCTTGAGGTGGGGAGGGGGTGTTGGACCGCCCCCCAGGAGTGCTCAGGTCTTACTCCTGGCTCTGTGCTCAGCGATCACGCCTGGCGGGGCTCAGGGGACCAAACCCAGGTGCAAGGCAAGAGCCCTACCCGCTCCAGCCCCTTGAAAATACCCATCTTATTTTCTACGTTTTCAGGAAAAGTCCTTCACTTGAGTGTTGTTATGGCAATGCTCTGGGTTTTTTTTTAAACTACTAGACACTTAGGTGTTATGTAATATATAACTGGGAACACTGATGTTCCATCACCTCCCTCTACCCATTAAAAGCTAGGTGAAGATCCCTCCAAATTGTCTCCCATGCATATACTAATAATAGTGATCATTTACACAAGTGAGATCGTAGGCCAGAGCGATAGTACAAAGCGATGTGAAATTTAACATTTAAAAATATATATCCGGGGGCCGGAGCGATAGCACAGCGGGTAGGGCGTTTGCCTTGCACACGACCAACCTGGGTTTGATTCCCAGTCTGGGCCCACGGACAGCTCAGCTGACAGGAGCGGAGCAGAGAGCATGATGGCATGGCCAGGGACAGGGGGGACAGACACCCACCAGTTTCCCCAAGCTCCCCGATGAGGTCCTCAAGCCCCCATGTCTCCCCAGGGCCCCCACTCAAGGCCTGTGACCCGCTTTTTCTCCAGGCACTTCGACAAGGCGGAGACCCACTTCTCAATGGCCATCCACCACAACCCCAAGAAGGTCCAGAACTACCTGTTCCGAGCCAAGACCCGGCAATTCCTGCAGAACACTTTTGGGGCGCGTCAGGACGTTGCTACTGCCCTGCTCCTTAACCCCAAGCACCCAAAGGTGTGTTCCCCACGGGCCAGGAGGTCAAGCTACAGTCACAGCCTGCACAGGCGGCGCTGCCCGCTGCCCAGGAGACACGGGGTTTCCTGCCAGCACCAAGCACTGCTCAGGATCACTGGCTCGGATTGTGCCACAGCCCTTCCTCTGTGCCGGGCACTTCCCTAACCTGGCACCCTGCTTAACCCTCTCCTGCCTTCCCATAGGGCAAGTAACATCACCGTGGTCCCTCTGCTCCCTAGCTTACAGGAGAAGAGGCTCGGCGAAGCCAGTCCCCACGCCCGGTCGCCCCGTTTAGAGGTCAGACCCGACCAGTGTGGCTCCAGAATTCAGGATTCTCCGAACTGTCCCCTTCCCGAAGTCTCCTGATCATATGGGGGCTAAAGGGCCTGGCCCTGGGGCTGGAGCCATAGCACAGCAGGGAGGGCGTTTGCCTTGCACGCGGCTGAGCTGGGTTTGATTCCCAGCATCCCATAGGGTCCCCTGAGCACCAGGAGTAACTCCTGAGTACAAAATCCAGGAGTAACCCCTGTACATCACCGGGTATGACCCAAAAAGAAAAAAAAAACTTTAAATTAAAAAAAAAAATGAAAATGAGGTGTAGGGGTTGGCAAGAGCACAGAGGACAGGGCACAGGCCTAATATGCACCCGACTCAGGCACGATTCTGGGCCCCGCACACTCCCCCTACTCCACCGTGTGTGGCTCTGGAGCCCCCAGCACCCCCAGGGTGCGCCGGGTATCCCCAGAACCTCAGGGCCCAGCCACACGTATCTCGGGCCTTTGCACTGAGCCACAGTCCCGGCTGGCCTAGAATCGCTGTGGGGCCCCCGTGAAACAAAACGGTTCGAACACCGGCCCCTCTTCAACCCTCACAAAGGCTCGAGGGGCCCCTCACGGCCAGGTAGCACCACCCACCCCTGCTGCCCCTGCCCCGGGCCACTCAGGGCTTTGTCCCCCTTTGCCTGGCAGCTGCTCCCGCTGCTGGAGAAGCTCTTCCCGGGCATGTCGGTGGAGGAGGTGCGCAAGACCAAGGTGTGCCAGCTGGCCCAGCAGCAGCTGCGGCAGAAGCTGGAGGACAGCGAGCAGAACAGCCTCCCGCAGAGCATCCTGGGGTGAGCGGGGCGCCGGGCAGCGGCTTCCTCGGGCGCCCGCCGCCCGGTGCCAGCACTGACGGGCGTTCTGGGCCCCCCGCTTGGCAGGAAGCTCAGGGAGCAGGAGCTCGAGCACCAGAAGGTTCCAGACGCAGAGCAGCAGCCGGAGCTTCTGCCGGAGGCCCCTGAGGTGAATGAGTCCACACCGCAGGCCTCCAGGGCGGAGCCGAGAGTCCCCCGCAAGAAGGTGAGTGGGCTGGGGCTGGAGCGACAGCACAGCGGGTAGGGCGTTTACCTTGCATGCGGCCGACCCGGGTTCGATTCCCAGCATCCCATAGGGTTCCCTGAGCACCGCCAGGGGTAATTCCTGAGTGCAGAGCCAGGAGTAACCCCTGAGCATCGCCAGGCGTGACCCAAAAAGAAAAAAAAAAAGTGCGCATATGCTGCCTGAGCCCATGTGCTGCTTGCACCCACGTGGCCGAGCACATGTGTCGCCCGCATCTCCCCTCTTGAGATGTGTACTTTCATGCTTTCGTACTTTTGTGTCTAAAGCTCGGTTATGTGTAGGGGCTTCCTCCACCCTTGGAGAAGCCCGCGTTCTCTCATGAGCGTGTTATTTTCACTGTTCTCTCTCCCACTTGTCCCTTCTCCTTCCCTCAGAAACCTCTAAATAAAATCTATTTGCTTCAAAAAAAAAAGAAGGTGAGTGGGCCATGCACCGCGGCTGGGGGGCTGGTGGGCTGGGGTGCAGCACCCCAATCCGAACCAGAGCTGGGGGGTCACGGGAGGCTGGAGCTGACCCTCACAGCTGCCTCCCCGCACCCGCCCACACTCACCTTCATGACTGCGGGTGTGTACCAACGTGGGTGTGTGCTCCGGGTGCAATTTTTTTTCTTTTGTTTTGGGGCCTCACCTGGTGATGCCAGAGCCCGTCCACACCGGAACTGACGTGCATCCAGTCTGGAGGAAACTGAGGCCTGAGCCGCCTGCCTCCTGTCATGACCCCTCCTCACCTCCCAGCCTCAGTCCTCAGCGAGCCCCTTGAGGCGCCACCCAGTGTGTGTTGGGGGTCCCCAGCCCCTCGGGCCCCAGAGCCTGGCAGTGGCAGTTGTCTTCCCGTCCCAGGAGAAGAAGAGGAGGCCGGCGCCGAAAAACAAGGAGTCCTCGTCCAACAGCTACCTGGACTCCACCTTTTCAGGCCCCATCTTGGCCAGTAAGTCCCCAGTGCTCTGCCCCCATGCCGGGCGCCAAAGCAGCGGAGCGGGCAGAGGTCAGCGGTCGCAGACTGTGGCTCTCAAGGGTGCAGATACCTGCAACCTGCCAAGGGGACCTGGGGGCTCCCAGGGATGCCCCCGCAAAGCCAGTGGCCCTTTCTCGCTGCCCTCTTGGCCTCTCCCTCTGCCAGCCAACACACCTAGGCACATGCCCCCGGGCTTTCGCCGGTTGGCAGGGGACGGAAGGGACAAGTCCCAGAATGCAGGTGTGAGGCGTCAGAGGCGGCCCACAGGAGACAGATAAGAAGTGCAGTGTGGGCTTCCAGGGGCACGGAGGCCCAGAAAGCTGCGGGTACATTTAACCCCCTTGAGGGGGTGTTCAGGACACCCACAAAGTGTGCCAGGGAGTTGCCTGCAGGAGGGGTTGTGGTAGAGGCGGAACCAGGTCCGGATGGGCGGAGCCAGGTCCAGATGGGCAGGGCCGGGTCTGGATGGGCAGGGTCTCCTGGAGCCCCGCCTTCACTTCCGGGGAGGCGGGGCTCCGGGAGGCCCCGCCCACAGGGTGCTGGGCGCAGGGAGAAACGTCCCTGGCCAGAGCTGCCCAGGCCTGATGGTCTGATCGCTGCTCCCCACCTGTCATTCCTAGTCAGCACCAGGACGTCCCCAGAAACTTCAGAGACATCCACCGTCTGCTGGGACTACAAGAGCACCTCAACCACAGGAATATCCAACTCCTCCGTGAAGGCCGTCCAGTCCTCGGACATGGAGGAGCAGAACCAAAGCCCCAAAAAGACCCAGGGCCAAAGCCAGACCCCCAACAAGAGCAAGGCCCCCCCGGCCCAGAGCCAGCATCCCTGCAAGGGCCCGGAGGCTGCCCAGGAGCCAAAGCAGAAGCACAGGAGCAAGGGGGTGCAGGGCTCGAGGCAGCGGTTCCGAAAGGTGCGGGCTGTCCAGGACTGGGGCTGGAGACTCATCCGCGGGCCCCCCAAGCGCAAAATTCTCCAGGACCCAGGCTTGAGCCCTGACAGCAAAGTCAGCCCAAGCCAGAGTCCTGGCGAGAATGAGGTCACTGATGAGCACACCCAGCGCCCCATAAAGATCAAGGTCACCTACAGCTGTACCGTGAGTCCTGGCAAGATCGAAATTGCCCAAAGCCACAGCCAGAACCCTGGCAAGCCTGAGGTCACCCAGGGCTATGGGTCCAGTCTCAGCAAGCTCGAGACTTCTCAGAACCACAGCCAGAGTGACAGCAAGACCCAGACGACCCCAGAAGAGAACTCAGTTCCCAGTAAGACCGAAGGCACTCAGGACCAGAGTCGGAACCCTAACAAGACTGACGCCACCCAGGGCTTCAGCCGGAGTCCCTCCAGGCCCAAGGTCACCCGAAACCAGAGCCCGAGTCCCACCAAGGCCAAGGGCCACCGGAGCCCGAGTCCCACCAAGGCCAAGGGCCACCGGAGCCCGAGTCCCACCAAGGCCAAGGGCCACCGGAGCCCGAGTCCCACCAAGGCCAAGGGCTACCGGAGCCCGAGCCCCACCAAGGCCAAGGGCAACCGGAGCCCGAGCCCTAGCAAGTCCAAGGTCATCCAGAACCAAAGTTGGAGCCCCACCAAGACCAAGATCACTCGGAACCAGAGCCCGAGTCCCAGCAAGTCCAGAGTCACCTGGAGCCTGAGTCCCACCAAGTCCAAGGGCACCCGGAGCCGGAGCCCGAGTCCCAGCAAGGCCACGAATGGCAACGGGCAGGGCCAAGGTCCCAGAACGACCGAGTTCAAGGGTCACAACCGGAGTCGCGGCAAGACCAAGGTCGCCCGGAACCTCAGCCGGCAGTAACAGCGCCCTCCACGGGAACCACGGAGCCCCTGCCTCTGGCTGGTGCTGGGGGGGGACTGCACCCCCACACACACTGCCCAGCCAGGCAGCCTCCTCCCAGAGCTATCGAAAACCTCAGCCGACACTCCTCTGGTCTCACCGCTATGTTTATTGTGCGTCATTTTACAAAATTAAAAAATGTGAAAGCCAGATCCCACTGGCAGCTTGAGTCCTTCCATCTGTGGGGACTGAGAATCCCCAGCACAGCTGGACAATTCTGGGGTGCGGGGTGCGGAATGTGGGCTCCAGGGGCCAGAAGTAATGGGTAAGCACACACACACCCCTGTCCCTGAGTGACGATTCACAGTTCGGAAGGCCAGCCTGGAGGGGGAGGCCAGGACGTCCCATGGGTTAGGACGCAAAGGCCAGTCAGGCTGGGTAGGGAGCCGGGGCCTGCCCGGCCAACACTCAATGTCACGGTGCCCCTCCAAGAGGCCCCGGGGTGGCCTGGCCTGGGGAGGAGGGCGGCGGGGGGGGCCCCGGCACGTCAGAGGAAGAAGGAGAGGCGGGAGGCGACCAGTTTGCAGCCGTTGGAGGCAAAGAGTTGTTCTTCCTCGGGGAAGAAGGTGGTGCTGTCCAGCACGGCCTGGACCACGTCCTCTCTGGGCTCCAGGCCCAGCTGGTCCAGCTCGTTGAACACGCAGTGGCGCACGTGGTGCCTCTGGAGCGGCAGGAAGGGCACCAGCGTGTCCAGGAGCTGCTCCTCCAGGATGCCCGAGCGCCAGAAGCCGTCTGCAGGGGCAGGAGGGACCCTGAGCAGCTGGCCCGGCGCAGGCCGGCCGGGGCGGCCCCGGGAGAGACGGGAGCGCGTGCACCGGTGCCAGGGCCCAGGCTGTGCCGAGAGCAGCAGCCCCCACCCCACAGGAAGCAGAACCCAGGGGCGTGGGGTCCCGCGGCCCACTCACGGTGGGGGTTGTCCAGCACGGCCTGGGAGATGAGGGGCGCCAGCTCCTGCAGGTGGATCTCCTCGCGGTCCCGGCGGCTGCGCCACGCCTCCAGAACCACCTGGTTGATCTGCTCATCGCCAGCATTGCTAGAATCACAGGGACCCGAACCCAGACTCAGGCGGGGGGAGGTGGGACCCTCCCGGCCCGCCTGGCACCTGATGCGACTGAAGGGGGGACCAGCTCAGGGCTGGCGGGAGCCGGGCCCTCTGGCAGTGCTCCAGAGCTGGAACGCTCCCAGTACAAGTCCCCGCTCCTCCTGTCGGAGCTGGGGTCCACACCCACGGCCCCCAGACTGCCACCCCATGGGCCACGTGCATTTCAGTTGACAGAACACTCCTGGGCCCCTTCACGACTCTCCCTCACTTTTTTTTGGGGGGGGGTCACACCCAGCGATGCACAGGGGTCACTCCTGGCTCTGCACTCAGGAATGACCCCTGGCGGTGCTCAGGGGATGCTGGGAATCGAACCCTGGCGGTGCTCAGGGGATGCTGGGAATCGAACCCAGGCTGGCCATGTGCAAGGCAACGCTGTGCTATCGCTCCAGCCCCTCACCCAGTCTCTAGGACCGCGTGACCCCAAGTGGATGACAGCGATCCCCAGGTGGAGGGAGGGGCCAAACAGAACAGCCCGGGGTGCAAACTCGGGGGCGCTTTCCCCGGGCCCCAGCAAAAGAAGCCCCGGTAAAAGTGCCGACCTCACTAAAAGGTCACGGAGTACTGGGTCGGCCTTGTCAAGCGGAAGTTGCTGGGGTTCACAGCGGGGATGTGATTCCACCAGAGGGCTCGGACGGGCCTAGAATCCTGTCCTGTTTCACCCACATCCTCCTAGCCCCGAAAGGATCACGGGGGGGGGGGCTTCCCTAAAGAAATGATGGGGTGCAAAGAGGTGGGGCTAGGAGGGAATCAAGGGCAGGGCAGGTCCAGCTCCCCACATTAACCGTCTCCAGAGCAGGGGTGAGAGACTGCGAGGAAGCAGCACGGGCCCAGGTTGGGGGGTACCGCATGCCGCCGCGGAGGCAGCTCAGCCCGCAGCCTCAGCCCCCGCCCCGCCCCGCTGTGAAGCCGGGCCCCACCTGATGAAGATGAAGATGGCTTTGCGGTAGTTGGTCCCGTAAACAACCCATGAGGGGCCCAGGAAGGGTCTCAGGACCTCCATCAGGCCTGGGGCCAGCTCGTCCATCTCATCGAAGAGGAAGAGGGAGCGGCCGCAGGCAGTGAGGTTCCCCTGGACCCAGTTCTTAAGATCCTTCTGCGAGGGAAGAGGCAGGAGGTTCAAGGGGGCCTGGAGCTCCGCCCCTCGCCCCACCCCCACCTCCTTCCTCCCAAAGCAGGGGCTGGGCCCCATCCCAGCACCCAGCACTTACTGCTGGCCTCCAGAGGGGCAGAGGCTTGTCCCAGGTCATACAGCGGGTCGTCGGGAGGAGCGGGGCTCAAACCCAGTGGCCTTCCCTGACACCCCTACCGTTTCTACAAAGGGACAAGGTCGTGACCTGTCCCTAAGTGGCCAAGCAGTATTGCCGGCGGCTGCAGGCTCCCGCCTCAACGACCCGCACAGGCGGGCGCCCACCCCGAGAGATGCACGCAGCCGTCCCGCCTCCAGGGTAGGGACCCTGCTTGCCCCTCCACCCCCACCCTCCCACCCCCGCCCAGGACTCCAAGGAAGACAGATCCCTGGCAGGCGGGTCTGGCTCTACAACGGAGGAGGAGGCTCCAACTGGCTGTGTGGCCTGAAGCAAGTGACTACCCCTCTCTGGGCTCGGGGCTCAGTCCCCAGGAAGGTCCGGGCCCCCCCACACCCCCAACCCCTGCCGCCTACCTTGTAGCGATCCATCTGGCTGGGGTGGGGGAAGTGGATGCGAGGGGAGAAGTGGTGCACGTGGGGGCTGTGCAGGCCCCCCCGGAAGAGGTAGCGTGCCAGCAGGGCACTGACCAGGGACTTGCCGGTGCCCGAGCCGCCGTGCAGGGAGAGGACCAGCGGCTTGGCGGGCGCCGGGTCCTGCACGAAGGCCCGCAGCGCCTTCCCCACCAGCGCCCTGGCCAGGGGCTGGCCGGCCAGGTGCTGCGCCAGGTCACACTCCAGACCTAGGGCACAGGGAGGGCCGGTCAGCGCGCAGGGCACGCGCCGGGAGCCTGGCCGGGGGGCGCACCCCCGGGGTGGGGGCTGCTAGGGTCGCGGGCGCCGATCCCGCGGCCCGGGCCGCGCGCACGCCGGGCTCGGCTCGGCAGCGCCCCCGCCAGGCGCCGCTCGGGGTGGCACCCAGGGCGCACGCACCGGCCGTCAGCGGGGGCGCCCCGGGCCCGCGTCCGGACGCCTGAGCCCACCCGCCGGGCCCCGCGCGGCCGGGCCTCGCCTCCCCCGGGCAGCACCTGGTCGGGGCCCCGCAGGACGGCCCCCAGCTCCCGGCCCGCACCCCGAGGCCCGGCTCTCGGGCCCCTCCGGCCAGGCCCACTTCCGGTCCCGGGGTCGGAAGTCGGAGGGGACAGTCCTGCCCGGGGAGGGTCCCGCCCCCAGTGCCACTCTCCGGGTTCGGCCCCGGTCCCGGCCCGGGGTTCGCGCGCCCCCGGATGCCGCCGCGCCTCACCCGGCAGGTCGGGCCGGAAGTCGCACTCGCAGAAGGCGCCGAAGCTGCAGCGCAGCGAAGCCATGTTCCAGGAGGCGGCGCCGACTGAGGCCGAGACCAGCCCGAGGAGCCCGAGGAGCGAGCCCCAGGGCCGGCGGCCGCCCGCCGCAGCCGCCATCCGTGTGAGGCCCGGGCTCGGTCAGGGCGGGCGACCGGCCCTCCCGGAAACTACGACTCCCGGCATGCGCCGCTCCGCCGAGCCCTGGGCTTGTGGCCTACAACTCCCAGCATCCCTTTCGCCCCTCGCGAAGGACCGCCCCATCGTCCCGCTGCAGGGCCCGAGGATGGCCTCTCGGGGGCGCCCGCGAGCCGTCCTCTCTGGGGTGGCGGGTCGCGTTTCCATGGCCACGGTAACGCAGGGACCATCCTGGTAGCACGCAAATAATAACGGATTATGACCACCAAGGGTGACCTCACAACTGCAGAGAAACTTCGTTGGCACTTTACACCTTGCAAAGTGTCTTCCAGTCTCTTTTTCATTTTGTTTGGTTCTGTTTTGGAGCCACACCCGGCGGTGCCCAAGGCTTACCCCTGGCAGGGTCGGGGCATCATACGTGGTGCCCGAGGTTGAATCCCGGTCAGCCGCAAGCAAGGCAAACTGCATCCCTTTTCCATCCACTTGTTTCTTTTGTATCATAAACGAATACTCACCTAACCGTTAGGGATGAGTATCATTGGGGGCTGGAGCGATAGCACAACGGGTAGGGCGTTTGCCTTGCACGCGGTCAACCCGAGTTCGATTCCCAGCGTCCCATATGGTCCCCTGAGCACTGCCAGGAGTAATTCCTGAGTGCATAAGCCAGGAGTAACCCCTGTGCAACGCCAGTGTGACCCAAAAAGAAAAATAAAATGGATGAATATCATTAATGTCTTCTTTGAGATAACTGTCATGCTGAGAAATGGTGCAGTTTCCGTGGGGGACAAACATACCAGTGTTCTGTCAACAGAGGACCCATGTAACTGTTCTGTCTGAATTGCGATGGTCCCTTATGTAATGGTCACTAGTGGTTTACCATGAGCCCAAGAGAGCAAGTTCTGTTACTGTCCCGTAGTACGAAGAGGATGTTGGGAGCCCAGAGGTTAAGCCTCTCAGCCGAGGTCCCCAGCCAATAGGACTAAGCAGCTCTAATGCACAGGGACCAGTTTCTAACAGTTAGAAAACAAAGGACCCCCCCCCCTCTTCAGTGTACAGGCTCAAGGCCTGATGACCCCACTGCCCCCCCACCCTGCCATCACAGAATGGGCCTCCTCAAAGATTCCTGGTCCCCCTCCAGACTGTCACATCCCCACAACCCTGCACAGCAGAAAACTTCTGTGGTCATGTCTCTGAGCCTGAAAAGAAATTAGTTTCCTCTGTTGAGAAAAAGGAAAGAACACCAACGGAGTTTCCAAAGGCGGGAGGATCTCATACATGTCACATTAGAACAATGAAGCAGGGGCCAAAGAGATAGCAGGGCTTTAGCCTTGCACACAACCAACCCAGGTTTGATCCCCAGCACCCCAGATGGTCCCCTGAGCACACCAGGAGTTATCCCTGAGCACAGAGCCAGGAGAAAGCCCTGAGTACTTCCAGGTATGACCTCAAAACCAAAATATAAAAATTAAAAAGCAGGCAAGAGCAATAGTACAGCAAGTAGCGCATTTGCCTTGCACATGGCTGACCCGGGTTCAATCCCCGGCATCCCATATGGTTCCCCGAGCACCGCCGGGAGTGATTCCTGAGTGCAGAGTCAGGACGAACCCCTGAACACTGCTGTCGGTGACCCAAAAGAAAAAAAGAAGTAAAAAAAAATTAAAAAGGACCATAAAAGGTCAAAAAGCATTAAAAGGGGGATATCCATGCAGCCAACCTCAGTTGAATCGCTGCCACCATACATAATCCCCCACCCACCGCCAGGAGTGACCCCTGAGTACGCACTGGGATTTGGAAGTGGCCCAAACACCCAAAAATAATGACCAAAATATGGACAAAGGCTAACGAAACAAATCCTTAGACTGACAACAGCATGAAGGATACGAAGTGGGATGGTTCACAGGGGTCTTGGCAGCTGGCGGGGTCGGTACAGAAAAGCTGTGGCCTACAGTGCGAGCATTTGGGGCCACAGCGCATCCAGCAGGAAAGGCACCAGCCTCGCACACATCCAAGTCAGGCTCAATCTCCGGCCCCCCACAGGGTCCCCCAAGCTGCCAGGAGTGATTCCTGAGCACAGAGCCAGGAGTAAGCCCTGAGCACCACTGAGTGTGGCCCCAAAACACGCACGCGCGCGCGCACACACACACACACACACACACACACACACAGGCCTCTCCAGCCCCTGCACATTTAGGAACCCCTTGCCCAGGGCCGCACCAGCAGGAAGCAGAGAAATGCGAGCCACCAAGTGTCTCTGCCACCAGCTGGACGTGGCCGTTTCTCTCTCCCTGCTGGTCTATCCGGGAGAGGCGCCGGGCTTTTATAAGAGAGGTACAAGTGGCGCTGCTGGGACAGTCGGGGACATTTAAAGGCTAACCCAGCATGTACTGAAGGAAGCTTCCCACCTTCCACCCGAGAAAAGGGGCCCCTCTCCCCGCCAAAACCCCACGAGAGACAGGAAAAAAAAAAAGAGTCATAAAAGTTTATTCTATGAAAGAAAGGGCAGGAGCTCTGTACACGTATTTACAGGACGGACGTATGTACAGCCGAGTGGCAGCCCAGGGGCCGGCCGGGGGCCTCCCGGGGGCCTCAGCAGGCAGGGACGGGGAGGAGCTGGCGGGACGTGCCGGCGGGGGTGAGGCAGGTGGGACGGCGCCCAGAGACCCCCAGCTGCAAGGCACACCCCGGGCTGATGGCGGAGTCCCTGCGAGAGAGCTCGGGGGCGGGGACCCTCCCGGCGCTGCCCCGGGCGTCAGAGCTCGCTGGAGCGGACCGCGGGCTCCAGCTTGTGCGACAGGGCGGTGAGCACCTTGTCGAACTTCTCGTAGCGGCGGGCCTGGCTGCTGGCCGCCCCCTGGCTGCCCCACAGCAGGCGCATCTGGAACTCGGTGCTGAAGACCTCCAGCAGCTCGGGCCGCGCCTGGAACCCTGGGGGTGGGCGAGGGAGGGTCAGGGCACCGCCAGGCAGGGCTGCCACCGCTCCTGTCCCTCCCTGTCCTGTCCCGCCCCGCCCACACACCAGGTCTACCCAGAGGTGTGTGGCTGCTTGTTTGTGACCCGATGTGACAAATGATTTCTAATTTTTTTTTTTTTTGTGGCTCTGCACTCAGGAGTCACCCCTGGCGGTGCTCAGGGGACCCTATGGGATGCTGGGAATTGAACCCGGGTCGGCCGCGTGCAAGGCAAACGCCCTACCCGCTGTGCTATTGCTCCAGCCCCGACAAATGATTTCTAAATGATGAGATGAGAAAATGTTCATGAATCCTGGAAAATTCCCTCTATTATTTTTTTTTTAATTTAAAACTTTTTTAATTTAATTGTTTACATTTTTCTAAAAGTTCTTTTTTTTTTCCTTTTCTGTTTTTGGGCAACATCCGGCAGAGCTTAGGGCTTACTCCTGACTCTATGCTCAGGGATCACTCCTGTGGGGGCTCGGGGGATCCCAGGGGGTGCTGGGGATCAGGCCCAGGTCAGCCACATGCAAGGCATGTGCCCTTCCTGGGTGCCTCATCTCTCCAGCCCCAAGTTCCTTTTTTTCCCCCTAAGGAGCACAAGTGGCATATTTGGGAAGGAGTTTGGGCCCCACCCAATGGTGCCGGAGGCCACTCCCGGGGTACACAGGGCATTGTCCCCGGCCCTGTGGATGATTTGTGTCATCTCCAAGTGCATCTAAGATGAATATTTGTGACTCCAACAAAGCCAAAGCAGTAAAAGATGAACCTCAGCCCTTGAGCCAGAGGCCAAGGGCTTTGCAAACAGCCTTGTAAAGGCTGGATCACACGCCCACTGCGCAGATGGGACAGCTGAGGCTTGCAGGAGAAGCTGAGGGGGAACCTCTTCGCACGGCCTCCATGTGCCCCACCCCACCCTCCAGCTGGCTACAAACTGCCTGCTGGAAGGGCAGGGCAGGAAGACCAGGCGGGAGAAGGTTCTGGAGGGGGGCAGGAGAGGGTGCAGGGGCCGGCTGGGAGGGGCTGGAGGAGAGCCCGGTGGGCGGCGACTCACCCTGCAGCTTGGCCTCGGCGTTGGTGTGGTACAGGCCTCCGTGCTGGGCCACGGTGCGGGCGGCCTCCAGGTGGGCCAGCACCACCTCCACGCCGTGCTCGGTGCTGCCCCAGGGCTCGGGACCCTCGGCCGGCGCCGTGTCACACTCCAGCAGCGTGATGAGGGGCAGCACGTGGGGGAAGGTGGTGTTGCTCAGCGGGGGGCCCTCTGCAGGAGGGAGACGAGCCTGAGTGGCGGGGCCGCAGAGGCCCCCCCCCAGGGTCCCCACCAGGCTCACGAACCCCCCAGACGCACCCTTCCTTTGGGGTCCCTCCCGCCCAGCCCCGGGTCCCCTGAGTGTCTAGACACTCCACACAGGGAGTGCAGTGGCCCAGAGAGGGCCGCCCCCTGCCCGAGGTCACACAGCACTGGGGGCGGCGCTACCTTTGCCCTCGTTGAGGCTCTTGAGGAAGGGCTTGAGCTTCTTCTCATAGAGAATGGCACCCTCCGTGTGTCGCTGCCGCAGCGTCACCCACGTCTGCTCCAGCCGCGCGATCTAAGGGGGGAACCAGACCTGAGCCACCAGCTGGGACGGGCCTGGAGGGACGGGCGAGGATGACCGCGGCCCGTTCCAGGGGCCTGGGGCTGCTCCTCACCCGACAGACAGCGCACGGGCCGTGGGAGGGAACCCCAGCCCAGAGAGGGCAAAGCCTGGGGCTCGGGCGACAAGCCCAAGAAGTCCATCCCGACTCAGGGCACCCGTCACCCCCACCCCAGGGCCACGACCCCGGCCTCTCGCCGGTGACCCGGGGCCTGGCTCAACCCGGGCGCCTCAATACCTGGGCCATGTCCAGGGCGCCCATGACCGCGGCGAAACTGAACATGTTGCCCATGGTGCCCCGGAGCTCCGCCGCCAGCTGGATGGTCTTGTGCAGCAGCGCGGCCCGCTCCTCGGCCGAGCCTGTGCAGCCCAGGATGTCCACGGCCAGCATGATGGACATGGTGTGGAACCTGGGAGGACGGCAGGGCCAGGGGGGCAGGGGGCAGGGTGAGGGCGGGGCCGGGGGCAGGGCCCAAAGAGGGAGCCGCCGAGGGAACGCGGAGCGAGGGCGTGGCCTGAGAGGCTACGGGGCCGGGGCTTTGGATTGGCCCGTGTAATTAGGGGCGGGGCCAGTCCCCCCAGCTGAGTGTCTGGCGGTACCCGGGCTTGGAATTCAGAGGCAGAGCTACAGTGACAAAGAAAGAAACCAGAGCCGGTAAGCTCAACTCAACTTGGTGGGCTCTGACTGGTCGAGAGGATGCAAATGTTGAATCCTTTAGGGAGAGGAAGGATTTCGAACTTGGGCTAAATCAGGAAGGACTGCATGGAGAAGCTGCTATTGGCCAGTGGTGTAGGGGGCGTGCCCAAGACCCGGAGTTGGGGCTGTGATTGGCCAACCGGGCACAGCAAAGGGGGAGCGAGGCAGCCCCCGGGTTCCCCGAGAGGCCCCTTGGGGCCCATCTTGCCTTACCTTTCCAGCAGGTCTAGTCGAAGCTGCCGGCCATGGGGGAGGGTGAGCAGCTCCGTGCCCCAGCGGACTCCCATTAGGGTCTGCATCTCCTTGGTAACGCCCAGTATCCTAGCAACCTGCAAGGACGCCCAGAGGGCTGATTAATTTCCTGTCCTGGCTGGCCCGAGCCGTGTGAGAGTCACGGAGCTCCATCTAGCAGGGACGCTTGACTGGCAGGCCGGGTGTGAATTCTCGGAGCCGCTAAGCTCCAGACACTGAGGGAAGGAGCCTCATTTTTCCCATCGGTGAAGTGGGATAAATGGAGATCATGGGAAGATGCCTGACACGTGGCATATAAGGTAAGGTCAAGGACCCTACTAGGGGGCCTTATTCCAGAACACGAGCCCAAAACCCCAAGGAATGGAGCACTTGACAGAGGTCACTCTGGGCATAGAACCCAAGGGTCATACCCTTCATGCCTGCGCTCTTTCCTTGCTCTTGGAGGTTGGCGGCCACTGACACCAAGGAATTAGTACCCTCCCCCCCAAAAAAAAAACAAGAGCCAATGTGAAGCCTAGAGAATATTAGGGCTCTTCTGTGCTTAGAAAAGCAAAAGACAGTTTTGGCCCTGGTCCAGGTAATGACTTTTGCTTTTGCCCACCAGGGGGCGTGAGGGAGGTTAGTCCACCTGTCCATCAAGACGAGACACATTTTTCCAAACCTCCAGACCCTGCCACACTGACACCTGGAAGAATAGAGAATATTCTGGAGAGGGGCCAGCGAGATAGCACAGTGGGCAGGGTGCTGGTCTTGCATGCAACCCACCAGGATTCAACCCCTGGAGTTCTATAATGGCCCCACTAGCACCTCCAGGAGTGACCCCTAAACACTGCTGGCTGTGACCCAAAAACAACAAAAAAATTCATTTAGGGGAGTTGGGTTTTTTTGGGTTTTTTTTTTTTTTTTTTTGCTTTTTGGGTCACACCCGGCAATGCACAGGGGTTACTCCTGGCTCTGCACTCAGGAATTATTCCTGGAAGTGCTCAGGGGACCATATGGGATGCTGGGAATCGAACCTGGGTCGGCCGTGAGCAAGGCAAACGCCCTCCCCGCTGTGCTGTCGCTCCAGCCCCAAGGGTTTTTTCCTTAATTATTTATTTTGTTGTTGTTTTGGGGCGACCCCTGGCAATCTCGGGGCACACTCCTGGCTCTGGGCTCAGGGATCACTCCCGGCGGGCTCAAGGGACCAATGTGGGGTGCCAGGAATCAAACCTACAAGACAAATGCCCTACCCACTGTTCCATCGCTCCAGCCCCGTTCCTTCATTTTTCAAAAGGGGTAGAAATAAACATACAGTGGGAGAGGAGTTTGTCGAACACGGTCAACCTGTTTGATCCTGGGCACCACCTACGATCCCCTGAGCGCCACCAGGAGTGGCCCCTGAGCACTGCCAGCTGTGGCCCCAAATCAAACGAAAAAAGGGGGTAACTGGAGGTCCAGAGAGGCAAAGTGGCACAGCGTGAAGCCAGGATGCCGACGCACTCATTCTACCTGGAGCATTCAGGGCCGAGCCCTTCCCAGCCCCGATCCTAGTCCCCCAGTCAGAGAGCACTGCACCCGGCTCGCACCCGGCCCTCCGTGCACCCCCACCTACCAGGCAGTCGACCTTGGTGACGTGCCGGGCCAGCGTCCGGGCGTCCGCCTCGGCCAGTAGCTCCTTGACCTTGCGCAGGAGGCCCACCTCCAGGGGCCGGTTCTCCTTGGGGATCAGGAGGGACTGGAAGGAGGCCGGGTCGAAGGAGGAGGCGGCCTCCACCACAGGCGCTGTGAAGGTCCGGCCCCAGTCCCCCTCGGGGACCCCGTTTTCTGACAGTTCCTTTAGCCTCTCCCCGTAGCTCCGGGCCTGCCGGCTGGAGGTCTCCGACGCAGACCACTCGCGGCTGCTGCGGGCGGGGGGCTGCAGCTGGCAGTAATGGCCTGAGTCTGGGTCACTGTAGCTGCTGAGTGACGGGGAGGG
The DNA here is from genome assembly GCF_027595985.1 of Sorex araneus. Taxonomy (NCBI): domain Eukaryota; kingdom Metazoa; phylum Chordata; class Mammalia; order Eulipotyphla; family Soricidae; genus Sorex; species Sorex araneus. The sequence continues at coordinate 5,088,844 of NC_073302.1, read as the reverse complement.
GGAGGCTTTGCCGAGGGTGTGGGAGGGGCTGGCGTGAGAGCCCTTGTCCGATTCCCCGGGGGGCTTTGGGGCACTTCCGGAACACAGCTGGGGTTCACTGGAGCGGCGGGCGACAGGAGAGGAGGGGGCCGCAGGGGCAGCGTGGATGCGGGTCACTGCGGGGAGAGGGGCAGAAGATGAGCAGGGCAGCCGCTGACGTCTCCCCGAGCCCCGAAGGACAGGCTCCAGCTGCCCTCCAACAACGGGGCAGCCCCCGCCCTGCCCCGCCCCCACCAGCACTGGGCCAGGCCTGGGACTCGGTCACCTGGGCCCAGGGACTTCCACGTGGCTGCCCAGCAGGTGGCCGCAGCCTGGGAAAGCGCAGAGGAGCCTTCGGGCAGGTCAGGGACACTTAAGCCCTGGCTGAGTTTCCTCGTGCCACGCGCAAGGGCTCCTGGGACTTGTGATTGTGATGTATGACACCGAGGGGGCCAGCAGCCGGCGGCAGACACACGAGTCAGCCACCGCACAGCCCGCCTGCTCCCCAGCCAGAGGTGATGTTTATCGAGCCTCCGCGGCTGGTGAAAGCTTCCTTTGTGCGCGAGCCCAAGGAGTCCCGGAGTCCCGAGAGGGACTTCTAGGATCAGGACTTTTACGGAGAGGGGCGTGGCTCCTGGCAGTCACCCAGCCGGTCGGGCTTAGAGCTGGGATTTAAACCCACGCCTGGGGGGAGGGGACAGGGTGGGAGAGCCAAAGTACAGTGGGGAGGGCGTTGGCCTGGCACGCGGCTGACCTGACCCGGGTTCGATCCCTGGCATCCCATATGGGGCCCTGGGCACAGGCATAACCCAAAAAGCCAAAAATAAATAAGAAATTAAATAAAACCTTTGGGGCTGGAGCGATAGCACAACGGGTAGGGCGTTTGCCTTGCACGCGGCCGACCCGGGTTCAAATCCCAGCATCCCATATGGTCCCCTGAGCATGGCCAGGAGTAATTCCTGAGTGCAGAGCCAGGAGTAACCCCTGTGCATCGCCAGGTGTGACCCAAAAAGAAAAAAAAATTAAATAAAACCTGGCATTGGGGCTGGAGTGATAGCACAGCAGGTAGGGCGTTTGTCTTGCACGCGGCCGACCCAAGTTCGATTCCCAGCATCCCATATGGTCCCCTGAGCACCGCCAGGGGTAATTCCTGAGTGCAAAGTCAGAAGTGACCCCTGTGCATCGCCAGGTGTGACCCAAAAAGCAAAATAATAATAATAATAATAATAAAATAAAAATAAAAATAAATAAAATAAAACCTGGCATCAGGACAGGAGAAAGACAGTATGGGGGAAGGGAGGCCGCTTGCCTTGCAAGAGCCTGACCCTGATCCAATTCCCAGCACTGCTGGGTCCCCCATGCCCTGGCAGGAGTGACCCCTAAGCAGAGACCCAGGGGTAAGCCCTGCACTGCCAGGTGTGACCCCAAACCCCCCAGATTAAAGAGACATAGAGTCCAGACATGGGGTAGGCCTCGCACGAGGTGCTGCAGACCACCCTGCCTCAATCCCGGCACCCGTATGATCCTTCAAACACGCCAGGAGTGATTCCTGAGTGCAGAGCCAGGAGTAACCCCTAGGCGCTGCTGGGGGTGGCCCCCCAAAATACAGAAAAAGAAACGAAACAACCCAGTCTCTGCTCCTGCCCCTCAGCGCCCTGCCTAGGCCATGATGCGGAGAAGTGGTCCAATGAGGGGCTGAAGCGACGGCACAGCGGGCAGGGCATTCATTCGCCTGGCGCATGGCCAACCCAGGTCCAATTCCCCGTACCCATGTGGTCCTGAGCCCCGCCAGGAATGAACCCTGAGCATGGAACCAGGAGTCAGCCTGGAGCACACAACAGTAATGCCCTGAGTATCTCGAGGGGTGGCCCAAAAACAAAATCGAAGGAAAGGAAGAGAAAACGTCAACACAACCATCCTCCCCTGTGCCAGCCATCTGGGATCTGGGATTCGGGGAGTCCCCGGCACTGCAGGTGGGGCACCTCCACATGGCAGCTGGAGGGTTTCTGCGGGACCCACGCCCCAGCCCTGAGCCTGGGACAGTGAGCCTGCAGCAGACGTCCTGCCTTCCAGACCCCCTTCGGACCCCCTTCCGGCCCCCATTCGACCCCCTTTCGACCCCCTTCCAGGGCCCGATCCAGGCCCAGTGATGGGCGCCCACGGGGCCTGCAGAGAGCGCCCTCTATCTGCCACTGAGGCCGCTTCTAGCGGGGCCGCTGCTCTCAGAGTGGGGTGACGAGCACCCAAGACCGACAGTGCCCGCCAAGGCGCACGGGGCCATGTGGACCAGACAGGGTCATGGCCCCCAGCTCGACCCGCCTCCCGCCACCGCGCCCCGTCCCCGCATACCAGTGCTGTAGGCGGGGGAGCTGAGGCTCTCGGAGATGGGGGTCATGGGCGAATGCAGGTCCGGGATCTGGTCCATGCTGAGGGCGCAGTTGCGGATGGGCTCCCGGGGGTGCGGCGCAGACGAGCTGTGGAGCAGACGCCCGGGTGAGGGTGAGGCGAGGCGAGTCGGGGCCGGAGAACACCCCCAGGGCCCGGCAAGAGAGCCGGGAGATAATCCAGCCCAGCTCCCACCATCAGGACCAACACCGAAGCCCAAGGAAGGAAGGGCTGGGCGGACGCCACCCACATCCCCTTGGCGCTGGCTTTGATTGGCTCGTTCACCCATCACTCTGGGGGGGCCTCTCGAGCAGTGCTCAAGGGGCTCGGTGGGGGCTGACGCTGCAGTGTCGGGGAGCAGCAGGGCCACCGGGCAGGGCTGTACCTACCCCAGGAGCCATGCTGGCCTCAGGGATTGAACCTGGGTGCAACTGCCTTAACCCCTAAACCATCTCCCTGGCCAGTCTTTCTCTTTTAAATTTATTATTATTGGGGCCAGAGCAATAGCACAGCGGGTAGAGCGTTTGCCTTGCACGCAGCCAACCCAGGTTCGATCCCCGGCATCCCATATGGTCCCCCGAGCACCACCAGGAGTAATTCCTGAGTGCAGAGCCAGGAGTAACCCCTGAGCAACGCTGGATGTGACTCAAAAAGAAAAAAAAATTATTATTACTTTTTTTTAAAATTATCACTTTTTGGTTGGAGGACCATAGCCAGCAGTACTCAGGGGCCTACTCGTAACTCGGTGCTCAGGGATCACTCCTGATGGGGTTTGAGGGACCATACGTGGGCCCTTCCCACTGTGCTATCTCTCCAGCCTGCTTTTTTTTTTTTTAACGTTTTGTTTTGGGGCCACACCCGGCTCTGCGCTCGGGCATCACTCCTGGCAGGCTCGGGAACCATATGGGGTGCCGGAGATTCTTTCCGGCTCTGTTTTCATTTTTTTCATTTTTATTTACTTACTTAGATCTGGGGACCCACACCTGACCGCGCTGGGGGGAGACTCCCAGCGGAGAGCAGGGGCCCGTGAGGTGCCAGCACGGGGCTTCCGCATGCCAAGCGTGAGCACTGGTTCCTTGAGTCATCTCTCCCACCCCCCCACGGGTCACTGCCTCTCTCTGGTGAGTGGTCCGGGGAGGGGGCAGAGGTGTGGGAGGCCCAAGGCAGCCAGGCCCCTGCCGTGGCCCCCACCTGCTCCCACCCCGGCTTGGGACTCCATCCCCCATGGACCTAACACTTTGGGTTCCCCGCTGCAGTCTGGGCAGTCCCAACCAGGCGGGCACAGACCACAGAGAGGGGACCACGAGGGGCTGCCCAGGGGATGGTGGCATGGGTGGCAAGTCTCTGTAGGCAGTCAGAGATGCCAGAGAAAATGGGGCTGAGAGGTAGCACGGGGTGAGGGCACTTGCCTGGCACCTGCCCCTCCTGGTTCAAGCCCAGGCATGCCATCTGGTTCCCAGAGCCCCGCCAAGAGTGACCCCTAAGCACAGGGCCAGAAGTAGCTCCCAGGTACCATGGGCAGGGCCTGACACGTGCCACACACCCCCCATTTAAAAAATCAGGCGGCTGGAGCTACAGCGGGTAGGCTGACCCGGGTTCGATTCCCAGCATCCCATAGAGGCCCCCGAGCACTGCCAGGAGTAATTCCTGAGTGCAAAGCCAGGAGGAACCCCTGTGCATCGCCGGGTGTGACTCAAAAGAAAAAAAATAAATCAGGAGCACAGATTTTGGAGTCATGAGCTGAACTGATCACACCCTTCTAGCACATGGCTTCCTCTCCAGCCTATTTCCCCGCCTGCAGTGAGGGTGAAGACAGGGTCTCCTGCTCCCCGGGGACCCCCCAGAGCAGCTGGCACCCGGCCAGTGTGCAGTGGAGCACAGAGACAATTACCTGCGGTGGTCCCCCAGGCTCAGAGGCGACCACGTGATAGGACAAGGCAGCCGAGAATGTCAGTTTCCTGCCCCCACCCTGCTTCCTGCAAGGCCCAGCCCCCCTGCCCCCCCCCCCCGCACCGGGCCGCCCCGCACCCCACACACCCCCGCACGCATGCGCATGCGTGGCTGCCGGGGGCGGGGTCCCCGCTGACCTGGCCGGGCAGCCTTCACCGCGGGGGGCCTTGTCCGCTGCCGTGAGCCCGTCGGTCATGGTGACGCTGCGCCGCTTCATGTGGCTGCCCTTGGCGCCCGAGGGGCTGGCGGGGCTGGACGCCTTCCCGCCGCCAGGGCTCAGGCCGTAGCTGGCCTCCAGGTAGCGCAGCGGGAAGGTGCGGTTCACCGGGCAGTAGATGATGGCCCCGCTCTGCTCGGACACGGCCTTGCGGCTGCCCACGTGGTAGCGCACGAGCGCGGGCACGTGGTCGAAGCTCTCCTGCTCGAACAGGTACTGGATGTGCGTGTAGCTCTCGCCCGCCTTCACCACCACCTTGTTGATCTTGAAGTGCAGGGCCTGGTTGCGCCAGCGGCACGTGAGCACGTAGTCGCCCAGGCTGGTGAGCGAGTCCCGGATGAGGAAGTCGCCGTTGCGCTGCACCAGGGTCTCCGACACCTGCCAGAGCACCAGGGGGCCGGTGAGGGGCACAGCGGGCGGGGTCTGGGGGCTGCCCGTGCGCGCAGGGATCGACTCAGCCCGGAGACACGATGAGCCGGCCAGAGGCCCTGGGCCTGGGGCATAGAGGTGAGAAACTCCGCAGGCATAAGCGCCCCCCACCCCCCAGCAGAAGTCACAAGGCCCTGGGGCCAGGGTGCCCAAGGTCTCTGCATCATCGAAAAACTCGGGTCTCAGCCACCACCGCCTCCTCCTCCCCATGGCTCCCCTCCGGTCCTGGGCTGCCACTTCCCCTTCTCCAAGCAGCGAGCCTCCGGGCCAGAGCCATAGTACCGCAGTGAGGGCGCTTGCCTTGCACCCAGCTGACCCAGGTTCGATCCCCGGCATCCCATATGGTCCCCCGAGCACTGCCAGGAGTGATTCCTGAGTGCAGAGCCACAAGCCATCCCTGAGCACCGCCGGGTGTGACCCAAGGAGAAAAACACAAGCACTGTGCCTCGGTGCCCCAAACTCTGCTTCCTCTGCCCAGGGGCCCCCTGCCCGCCCTGCCCACCTGGTGAACTCTCCCCTTCACTCTGCCGAGGCCGCGGGCCCAAGGACCCGTCCTCACTAACTGACATACGAGCACCTGCCGCATCGCCACGGCAAGCAGGAGGGCCGGCTCCTCTGCCCCTCCCGGCTCACGCCTGCCCGGGCAGCCCCGCGCACGCGCACACGTGTGCAGCTTCATCCAATTCTCAGGCCGCCCTCGAGGTGGGCGTTTCTCAGTCCCCCCTCCCCTTCACAGGTGAGGGGACTGAGGCTCGGAGAAGGACAGCGACCCTTTAAGGCCACAGCTAATAAAGGGCGGAGCTGGCCTTCCCCCACCCGGCTGGCCGGCTGGCCGGGGAGGTGGCAGGGAGGGTCCGGAGCGGAAGGCCCCTCGGGGCGCTCACCTCGCGGGGGATGCGGCCGTGGTACCAGGCATGGCTGCGCAGGTCCGTGCTGCTCAGCTTCAGCTCCTCCTCCAGCTCCTTGCGCAGCTTCTCAGGGGACGAGTCCAAGATGTACTTCTCCTTGGAGAACTGCTCGGGAGACAGGCAGGGCTGGTACCCGGCCCAGAGCCCCCGGCCCCACCTCCTCCTCCCAGCCCCGGGCCCTGGGAACTCTCGAGCACAGCTGCCAGCAAAGGCCCCCAGAAACAGGGCCCGTCCGGAGTCCCCTCCCAGCAGGAGGAAAGAAACAGCGACTCATTCTTCCAAGACAGAGCCCCTGCCGTGCGCGCGGGAGAATGATAACTCTGCCACTGACCGCCCGTGACCACCCGCATCCTAACGGGGGGGGGGGCATGAGGCAACACAGATTTAGACAAACAAACAAAACACAGGTCCTGTCCTCAAGGAAGCTCCGAGGCATTCAGGAAAAGAGTCAATGACGCGCTCCGAAGCAGCCGCGGTCAGCACCACTGCCGCGGACAGCGGCAAAGGCGCAGGCGAAGCCCGTTCCAAGGCGGCAGCTTCCCGGGGAGAGAGCCCCGGCCGGCTGGCATGTGCAGTAGCTACGCCAGGCCTGACTCTGCCCCAGCAGAACGGTTTCTACAGGTTTCTACAGGCTGGCCCGGCTTCACCCAGCCCCCCGGGCAGAGTCCTCACCCTGCCCTTCGCCTGGCCTCCTCGATTCCCAAGACGCAATTCCCAAGACGCTCCCTCCCAGGGCTGGCCCTGCAGGGAGGCCCCGGGGGCAGGCTGGGACTCCCTTCCCCTCCCTGCCCATGTCCAGGGCACTGTCTCCAGGAATTGGAGGCCGGCAGACCCTGGGACCCTTGCAGGACGGCGGAAGGGAATTGCCCACGGCCACGTGTGCCCCCAACAGAGTCCAGCCCCACCTTGGCTGGACCTCAGGACCTCAGTTTCTTCCCCTGTAAAATGGGTCCAATGATAGGTAAGAACCTAACCTGCCTCTCTCTGAGGCGAGGGGGCGGATAGAGATGATGCTAAGGGAACTGTGACCTACACAGAGATGTCCTCATCAGGTGACAGCCAGTGATGACTCCCACCCTCCCGCGCCCCCCCCAAAAGATGGCCCTGGGCCTGACAGAGTAAGGCAGGTGACGGGGCTTCTGCCCAGGTGAGTATCTCCCCTCCGCTCCCTGCCACCTCCAACCCGCCACAGACCTCAAACCCAGCCCCTCTCCCCAGGAGAAACTGCACCCCAGCTTTCTAGACTCTGACATTATTTGTTTTTGGTTGGGTTTGGGTTTTGAGACGCACCAGTTCTTTGGGGTTTTTTGGGTTTGTGGTCACACCCAGCTGTGCTCAGGGCTTACTTGTGGCTCTGGTGCTCAGGGATCGCTCCTGGCAAGGCCCCGGGGGCCATACGGGGTGCGGGGGTCAAGCCCAGGTGAGTGTCCTGCCCGCTGCACTGTCACTCAGGCTTCTGTTGTTCACTTGGTTTGGGGCCACCCCTCGAAGTGCCCGGGGGTCGCTCCAGCCTGTCGCCTTCTCTCCCCAGCCCCTGGCTGTCATTTCACACTAAACCCTCGGGTGGCACGCTTCAGCGCCACGGGCCAGGAGTCTGGGGCCATCAGGACAGAGGGCAGCTGCCTGTGGGGCCAGGCAGGCGCTGACCAGGTTCTCCTGACATTCCAAGGGTGCGTCTGGGGTTCCACAGCGTCCCAAGCAGAGGGGCAGGGGCCCGAAACGGGGAGGCCTGAAGGAGCGGGGAGGAGAGCAGGGCAGAGGCTGGGGAGGGCGGTGGGCAGGGGAGACTGTGGCGAGGAGCTTCAGAGGTGCAGAGGGAGTGGGGGGTGGGCGGGGGGCCGCGTGGCGGGGCTGTGAGCCAGCTTGGGAGCTGGCACCCGCCCAGAGGCCACAGAAGGCTCCATCTGCCGTGTGGAGGTGGCCGGGAGCCTTCTCCGTAAGTGCTATCGGGTGGGGCGGGCGTGGGTGGGGTGGGGAGAGGGGGATGCGGAGAGCTGGGGGCAGGTGCTGAGGGGTCAGTGTGGACCCCCCCACAGGGATCCCCCAGGAAGTTGTTCTCGGAGGGGGCTAGCTGGGGCTGGAGCAGCGGGGCGAAGGTGGACGAGGGGACTCTGGGGGCAGAGGGCAGGGTGGCGTGCAGAGGCGAGGTCCATTCTGCTCCCCTAAACCCAGACAGAGAGGGAGGCTGGAGCCGAGCAGAGCGCAGGGCCAGCGCAGACACCCACCCTTCTCCAGGCCCCGCCCCCAGGACACCACACCCTGGGGAAGAGTGGGCGTCCAGGGGGAAGACGTCAGTACCCCAAGTTTATGTCTGCATCTTCACAAGACCTCCCAGCGTCCTCCCTGCAGCACGTGGGGGTGCGACCCCGCCAAGGCGGGGCTGGGTGGGAAGAAGCCGTTCCCACGCTCTGCCTGCCCGTGTGACCTTGAGCCAGTCACTTCCCCTCTCTGGGCCGTCAAAGGGAGAAAGGATGGGGAGTCTCAGAGCTGCTTCCTCCAGCCCTCCTGGGCCCGGAGAAACTCGGGGATCAACTTGGTCCTGCCGCACTCTGGAGACAGGCGCGACCTTCAGGTCCCTGCGTGCCCTCCTCACCCTCGACCTGGGGGTCGCGGACTATCTCAAGTGTTGGGCGGGGGTGCCGGGGTGCGAATGCAGCATCCCTGCGCTCGGCGCCCTGCGATTGGCCAGAGATGATCTCACCGCTCCGGGGCTGCGCGCCCCTGATTGGCTGGCGCGGGGATGCTGCGCTCCGCTGGCGGGGCCGTCATTCCGGCGGGCTGGGAGCGTGCGAGATACAGGAGCGCAGAGGTGACGTGCCCGGCTGCCCCTCCAGGAGCCCGGGCGGCCCGAACGCCGAGACCCCCGCCCCCGGGTCACGGTCTCCACCCTTTGCCACCAGCGCGCGCGCCCAGCAAGCCCCTGTCTCCAGTCTCGCGTCCCCAAGCCAAGACTCCCCAGATGATGCTCTGCAGAGAGGCGGGGTCGGGTCCTCCCCTCCACCCCCTTCCGTTTAACCCCTTCGCCGCCACAACCCTGTCCCACAGTGTCCGGCCAGCCAGGCTGAGAGACCCGTGCCCCAAGCCTGCCCCGAGCTCCCCGAGATGGCAGGAGAGTGGTGGGCGCCTTGGAACGCCCCCCCAAGCGCTGTCCCACCGCAGCCGCCCCCCACTCAGCCTGTGCCCTCCAGCCCAGCGCCCCCCGGTACAATGGGACCAGGCTGCCCGGGGTCAAGGGAAGGCACCGGAGTGCTGGCCTGGGGTCCGGCGGCTTGCCGGGAACCCGGACTCCCGGACCCGCTGTCCCAGCCCAGGCCCGCTCCCTCCAGAGGCAGAAAGCAGAGCTGTGACCGGCAGCCCCCCGCTGCTCCCCCACCCCACCCCCGGGTCCCGGGAGCGGCGTCTGCGACCCTCGTCCCAGGGAGAGCGTCCGGGCGCCCAGAGGTGAGGCTGGGGCGACCCCGCCCCCTCCCGCCGCCCCTGCCTGGCCGGCCCCCTGCCCGGCTCCGGGGCGAGCGCGTACCCCGCTCCCGAGCGCGGGGCGAGACGGGGGTCCCGGAGCCGCCCCCTCACCTGCACCTGCACGAAGGAGCCCCGGTAGAAGCAGCAGGCGGCGGCCGACAGGGCGCTCCACAGGCTGCAGCGCTCCGTCATGGTGCGGCGGGCCGGGCCGGGCCGGGCCGGGCCGGGGGGCGGCGGCCGGCGGGGCAGGGGCGCGGGGACCGACCGGGCTGGGCACCGGCTGCGCGTGCCTCTCGGCGGCGCGATTACCTCATCGCCTGGTCGGGGGAGGAGCGGGGAGGCGGGGCGGGGAGACCCCACCCTCCCGCCGGCCAGGGGAGGGGAGGGGGCCATTGTTCCTCCCTCCGCCCGCCCCCCGCGCCCGCCCCGCGCCCCGCGCCCCGCGCCCCGCGCGCAACCCCGCGGCCCCGAGCCGGGAAGGAGCTGCTCCGAGGGGCGTCACGGGGGGCACCGGGCCGGCGGGGGAAGCCCGGCGCGGGGGTCTGGGCTTCGGTCACTCCCTCGCTGACCCCCAGCCGGGCAGAGACTTTGCATTAAATCACGTCCCAAGCGGGCGCAACCTCCCCGCCTCGCCGCTGCCCAGACCCTTTGTGGCCTCGGGAATTCTCCGGGCGCCCGAGGCTCCTCATTCGTCTGGAGCCGGGACTCCGCTGGGGATAGCGGGGGTCGCCGGACGCCGAGCGCTGGGGTCACGGGGTCGGTAAGGCTCGGCGGGTAGGGCACTAATCTGAGTTCAAGGAGAGGGGGCCCCTATCCCCGCCCCTGCCGCCCGTCCTGGAGCGGACAGCGGCGCTCCTGACCGGCTGTCAGGGTCCAGGCTGAGCCCTGGCGGAGAGGCACAAAGTGACGGTTCCAGAAATCCGCGTTTTTCCCTGGGCATACGCAAGACTAGCGCTCTCGGCCACTGAGCTCGGGCCCCCTCCCCCTCCCGCACATCTTCACGCTGTCTTCACATCTGGACTTCGGGGGGTCTTAGGGGAATCTGACTCTGCATAATTCCACGTAGGGTTCACAACCTCGGGACCAGAGCCCTGGGACCGCGGGGAGGGCGCTTGCCTCGCACTCCGTCAACCTGGGTTCCACTCCCAGCCACCCCTGGGGTCCCCCAAGCACTGCCAGGAGTGATGCCCGAGAGTAGAGCCAGGATCAAGCCCTGAGCACAGCCGGCGCGCCCACCACCAACACCTCCACCAACACCTCCACCAACACCATCCACCCCCGCAAAAAATAAAAAAGAGGTTAAGAATCTATTGACAGGCTGTGTGACCTCAGGCCCTTGAAACCGCCTCCCTGGGTCTCTGTTTTGGCTTTTTTTTTTTTTCTGAAATCGCAGATGAAACCCTGAGGCCAAGGAGCTTGGAGTTTGATCGCCACCCGCTCTCCCACCCCCCAGCCTGGCCCTGGCCCTGGCCCTGGAGGTCAGCATCTCAGGGCCGGAAGGAACCTGGACACTACCGATGCCCCCTCGGCTGAGGCCGGACACGAACACGGGCAGCCCTGAAGTTCCTCCTTGGCGGCTTGTGGACGGACCCGGGGCGCAGGTCGTGTTTCTTTGACGGTACTTTCAAATTTTTTATCCCCTGAGCCAAAGGGAAAACTCAAAGCCAGAAGCCCTCGCCAGGCGGCCGGGGCAACAGTACAGCAGGGGAGGGCGCTGGCCTTGCACGCGGCCGACCCGGGTTCAATCCCCAGCATCCCATAGGGTCCCCCAGGCACCGCCAGGAATGACCCGTGAGTGCAGAGCCAGGATTAGCCCCTGAGCACCGTAGATCTGGCCCTCCCCCCTGCAAAAAAAAAAGTCCTCACAGGGGTCTCATGCCACCTGTAACAGGGACCTCACAACTTGCAGGCAGCTGGGGCTTGTGGGTGCTGGACGAGCCCCAGGGCCCCACCACCCAGTGCGCAGCCTGCTCAACCTCTGTCCCCCTCTGGGGCAGGGAGCGCGAGCTCCAGTTCAACTGGCTGAGCCTGGGCCCTGTGCCAGGGTCCCCCACCTCATCCCTGTCCCCCTCCAGCTGGGAGAAGATGCTGGTGAGCGTGCCTGATGAACTGAAGGGACAGGGCCTTTTCCTCCAGAAAGCCTTCCTGGATTTAGAGCACAGTCCCAAAAACGCCCTAGTGAAGCTTTCTGGTGTGTGTGGGGGGGGGCAGGGGTGGGAGGGCGCTCCTGGCTGTCAAGGGCAACGTCTGGGGGACAGGATGTCAGAGGGTCAGGAGCCAGGCGAGCCTGCTGCTCCCTCCCCGCCTCGTGAGCTCAGTGACCTAGACTGGGGACCCAGCTCTTAGCACACTTCACATCAGTGAACACTGAGGCCCACGCAGGTCACATACACGCTAAGGTCATGTGGTAAATAAATGGAAGGTCTGGGGCTAAAACCTGTAGCTTGGGAGATAGGACCAGGATTAGGGGCGAGCCTGGTGTGCACCGCCCTGGATTCAAGCCCCGGCACCACATGTAGGCCGAGGTCTGGGGGCCTCCCCTGACCACAGGCCCCCGCAGCACTGCAGCTCAGGCCCTAGCGTGGATCACCAGCCCTGTAGGCCAAGTACCAGCCCCCCGCTCCCCCGTCCCCTATGGCGTGCGCGTGCACGTGCGCGCGCACACACACACACACACACACACACACACACACACACACACACACACACACACACACACACACACACACACACAGAGCCCCAGCCACCTATGGCTTCAATCACTGGCAGGACATCCCCCCCAACACCACCAGGTGGCAGCACCATGAGTCCTAAGCACAAAAGAATGGCTTCCGGCCCCTGAGCACTGCCAGGTGTGGACTCCCCAGTAATAAAACATAAAATTAGGGGCTGGAGCAATAGCACAATGGGCAAGGCATTTGTCTTGCACGCGGCCAACCCGGGTTCGATTCCCAGCATCCCATAGGGTCCCCCGAACACCGCCAGGAGTAATTCCTGAGTGCATGAGCCAGGAGGAACCCCTGTGCATCGCCGGGTGTGACGCTAAATAAATAAATAAAATAAAATTTGGGTCTGGGGTTAGACAGATAGTACTGGGGTTAAGTTACTTGCCTTGTTCTATTCCTGGTACCATATAAGGGCCCGGAGTTATCCCTGAGCACAGGGGGTAGGAGACAGGACTGAGCACTGCTGTGTGTGGCCCAGAAAACTTAAAAAAAAAAAAAAGGATCTGCCTGACCATGTATGGAGATCCTGAAACATAGGGCCTGGCGGCGGGGGGGGAGGGGCTGGAGGGGTTGGGGTACGTGGGAGGGAAAAGGCCAAATGAATCCAAGGTGGGGCATGGGGGCGGGGGGGGGGCTCGGTGGTACAGCACATGTGCACTTCCCAACACTTTAAATTTAATTTTAGAAAAAAGAAATGAAGGAGGCAGAGCAATCGCACAGTGGGTAGGGAGCCTGCCTGACACGCATCTGGCCTGGGTTTAGTCCCCGGCACCCCACATGGCCCCCAGCACCCCAGGTGGTCCCCTGAGCCACAGCAGAAGTGAACCCTAAGTACAGAGCCAGGAACAAGCCCTGAGCATCGCTGGGTGTGCCCCGACCACACTCCCCCCTTTTATTTTTTCCCCAAAAAAATTGAAACAGGGAAAAGAAAATTAGATGAAAACCAGTTCACAGCCCCCGCTCTGCCCTCTGGCTGCTGTGTGACTGTGGCCCCATCACTGCACATCTCTGGGCCTCGTTTCCTGTCAATTAAAGAGCGGAAGGTCTCTGCTGTCCAGTGAGACGCGTGTGGAGGAGGACACTAGGGCTGGGGACGTGACGCAGAGTCGAGCACCCCTCTGTGGAGGACCTGGGTTTGCTCCCCAGTGGCGCTAGAAAGAGAAAAGCAGCCCAAACTCCTGCCCTTCCCAGGGCCAGCAGCCAGCCAGGGCCCTGCGCCCAGTGGGCGTCCACATCCTCTATTTTGTGTTATTTCTGCTTGGGGACCACACCCAGCGGAGCTCAGGGGTTCCTCCTGGCTCTGCACTCCTGGAGGGCGCAGGGGGCCACACGGGGGTGCCGGGAACCGGACTGTGTGCCAGGCAAGTGCCCGCCCCCTGTCCCGTCGCTCCAGCCAGGCATGCTCTGTCCTACCTACTGATGCCGCTAGCGTCATTATTCCAGCCCCCCAGGGCCCCGGGATGGACACGTGCATCTTGGAGACCCCAGGGGGGACCTAGCCGGCTGGCACGGCCGGTGGGGTACCCAGCATCGGGACCTCCGGAATTTGCCCCACCTGCTCAGAGCACCCCACCCCAGCGGGACCCAGACAAGGACTCTACTCCCCGAAGCAGTGCGCAGCCCCCCACGGCCCCCGCCGCTTACCTTCACGTAGTCCCCGCCGGCCTCTGGCTCTCCACCGGCCCTGGAAGGGGAACAGAGCGTGAGTGTCCGCGGCTCCGCCCCGGCGCGGCGCCCCCTGGCGACAGAAGAGGGCGCTGCAGCTCTCTGCGCTCCACTCCCTTCTGCGGGCTGAGCAGGTGGGTCATTCACCACCGGACCCGAGTCCGGGTTTCCTCTCCGCGCCTCGGCTTATCCGGGTTTACACTAACAAGCTGGTGGATGTTCGGTGCCCTCCCCACTGTACTCTCTCTCCAGCCCCATCCCTTCTTCCTTTCACCCACCCGCCCCCCAAGCTTGCCCTAGCACCACTGGCCCCTTATCTGCCTCCTTCAGGCCACAGGGCCTTTGCACTGCTCACACCTCTGCTGATAGGCCCGCCAGGGGAGTCATCAGCTTACCGGATCCTGACTAGCTTCTCCCTGGTTCTTCTTCATGGCCCCTCCTCCAAGAAGCCTGCCCTGACTACCCTACCTTTAAGAGTCCCTCCCTGCTCTTTCACTCTGTCCTCCCAGCACCCGTCCTGGCCAGAATGACCACTTTGTTAACTTCCTGGCAGCAATGAGACGAGGAGGCCCACTCACTTTGCCTCCTTCTTGATGGAGCCGCCAGCTTAGCGCCTGTAGGAGCACGGCAGGGCTGGCTAGTGAGCCCTCAACCATGCTCACCCCTGGGGCCAGCTGTAAGTCTGGCTCCTAGGCCTCTGGCCAGCATCAGCCTCTGGCTTCCCATCTGCAAACGTGGGAGAAAAGGAGGCCGGAGCAACGGTGCAGCGGGAAGGGCACTTGCCTTGCACACGGCCGACCCAGGTTCGATCCCCAGCATCCCATACGGTCCCTGAGCGCCACCGGGAGGGATTCCTGAGTGCAGAGCCAGGGGTAAGCCCTGAGCACAGCTGGGTGTGACCTTCTCCCAAAAAATAAAATAAAAAAAGAAGAAGAAGAGAGGAGCTAAGGTTTGGGTCCCCCTAACGCCCGAGGGCCGGCATGAAGGCCGCTGAGGGCAGCTGTCCTCCAAGTCCTTCCTGACCCCGGCCCAGGCTCCCTGCAGCTGGCCAGGGCGGGCTCCCTGAGTCCTTTGGGTTCTCTCTGACCTGTGGCTCTGTGGGGCGGGGGGCAGGGGCCCCCCCTGCTCCCCTCCCCCCGTGCTTCCCGGGTGAGGTGTCCCATCCCAGCCTTTCCGGTCATTCAGGCCCGGAAATCCTCCCGCTGCTGGGAACAGATTGGCCAGGACACAGGGATCGCCCCAGCACTTCCTCCCGCTTCCTGCCCGCTTCCCCTCGGGCACTAAGGCGGGAGGGGGGACTGGCCCCGGGGACCAGGCGGAACAGGGCAGCCAGAGCCCCTGGGGAGGGGTCAGGGCAGAGGCCAGGCCCGGGCAGCCCCCCACTCCCTGCCACACGGCAGGATTCCCAAGACAAGAGTGACACCGCTTGCTACCTGCCCTGGCTGGCCAGGGCCCCGCGGCCACCTGCTCGCTGGCCTCCCGGCTGCCTCAGGGGACCCTGCAGTCCTCACCCCAACAGCCGGAGCAGTGATGTCCACATCACGCCTCCAGCGGGGAGGGCCTTTGCCTTGCACGTGGCCGACCCGGGTTCAATCCCCAACATCCCCCGAGCATCGCCAGGAGTGATTCCTGAGTGCGGAGCCAGGAGGAAGCCCCGAGCATCTCTGGGTGTGAACCAAAAAGAGAAAGAATAAACAATCAAGCCCCTGCTCTGCTGCAAGGCCCCGGCAGGGCCGAGCAGTGCTGCCCGCTGGCCGTGCCTCTGGCCGCCTGCGGTGTCCTGGGCCCTTTCTCACTGCTGGACTCACGTGCCTGCTTCCGGGGAGGCCGCCCAGTGACCGAGGCCGTGTCTCTCCCTGGACTCAGCGCCACACGGCACAGCGTGGGTGCTCAGGGAAGCTTTCATCTTCCTATTCCAGGGGCCACATCGGGCAGTGCTCAAGGGTTACTCCTGGTTCAGTGCTCAGCAGCTGGTCGTGGCAGTACCTCCCAGTAGTCCCAGGGAATTTAGTGGTTTGGTTCAGGACTTACTCCGGGCTCTGCACTTAGGGGTCACTCCTGGTGGGGCTCTGGGGACTACGTGGGGTGCCGGGGATCAAACCAAGGTCCACCGTGGACAAGGCAGGCGCCCTCCCTGCTGGCTCTCTCGCTCTCCGTGTGTGTTTAATGAATCACTGGCACAGGAAGACCCGCCACCCTGGGGACAAGTTCTTTCCTGACCTCTGACCTTCTAGAACTCCCTCCGAACTCAGAGCCTTTGCACATGAGGTTCCCTCTGCCTGGAACCGCCTTGCTCCCTCCAGACCATATTTATCCCCAACCAGCCTTCAGACCTCAGTTTGTTTGGGGACTGCGAGAACATTCTCCCATTGTACTCATCAAATCTGGGAATCAGAAAGCTTCTGTTTAAAAAACCAAAATCAACTCAGCTGCCATTAATTAATTTATTCCTATTTTATGCACTGAAGAGGCACTTTCCCCTCGAATATGGGGGGTGAAATCAATTAATAAACAATAGTGACAACTGAGCCCGAATCGGTCCCATTAATCAGCCGCATTAATTATTGAAATAACCCACGCCTTGAATCGCCTGCACGCGCTGATTTGTCCTGATAACGGGCACCACTCATTGCATACATTAGCTTAATTAATCGAATTAGTGAGCGGTGATTATTGCCCATTAGCCTTCCTCTCCCCCGAGCAAGTTTCCCTGTTGGGTCAGCCTCAGAGGAAGGGCGAGGTGCCCGGGCCGTCCCGGGCCAGCCTCTGCCCGTCTGCCCTCTCAGTGCCCCTGTGCCCGAGGGCAAAGTGGAAGCCCCGTAACTCCCTTCCTGTGAGGCCCAGAGGATTCTGGGAGAATCCCGGCTGCCCCAGTCTCCAGCCCTGGAGAGCCCCTTCCTGTCTTTCATCGAGGGCTGAAGATTCTCCCCCTCCTTCACTCTGACCCAGGCTCAGGTCCTGGGGCCTCCCCACCTATAGAGAGGACACGTGGCTCCGCGCTGGGATGACCCGGGACACCCGCTCCACACACACACACACACACACACACACACACACACACACACACGCACACGCACACGCACACACACGCACACGCACACGCACACGCACACGCCTGCCTCCCTAGCAGGCTGTAGACGGGCCTTTGTCCCCGTCCTGGAGAAATCCCTGCCCCTGTCTCCGCTGGGCCGCAGGAGCGCGGAAGGGCAGGGTCCCTGGGGACCCTCAGCCCGAGGGGGGCGGGCCTGAGTGCTGAGAGCCCGTGGAGACAGAAGGCGCTGGCCTGTGGCCCCCGAGCGCATGTGTCGCCCGCCCCCATCTCCCCTTGCGGCCAACGCTGGGGCGTGTCCCGCGGCTCCCTCTCCGTGCGGGAGAAGCCCACGTGCTCCCTTGAACGCGACATTCTCTTTCTCGCCGCCCTTCCCGTCCTCAAACCTGCACATAAAATCTGTTGTGATTTTGGGGGCTGGAGCGATAGCACAGCGGGTCACCAGGGTTCGATCCCCAGCATCCCATAGGGTCCCCCAAGCACCTCCAGGAGTAATTCCTGAGTGCAGAGCCAGGAGTGACCCCTGTGCATCGCCAGGTGTGATGCAAAAAGAAAGCAAAAAAAAAAAAAAAAAAGAAGGAGCTGCGTGTGTCTGAGCGCGGGGCGGGCGCCCTCTCCCTCCCGGGGGGCTGGGACTTGGCCCGGCTCGTGGCTGCCGAGACTGGCTCTGGGTTGGCCTGACCGTACTTCCTCATGGGCTCCCCAGAAAATGGGGACAGCTTCTGGCTGGAGATGGGGAGACGCTGGGGGGGGGCGTCGAGGCCAAGAAAGGTTACTATTCTGCTTCCTTTCAGATTCTGGTTTTGGGCCTGAGCGGGCTGGGAAGGCAAGGCTGTGTCACCTTGCTCTGCTCAAACCTCAGTTTCCCCTTCCTGCTCGTGGGGGGAGGGGCGGCATGAGCAACTCCTGGTCCTGACATGTGCGCCAGAACCCCCTGGGGAAGCAGGTTGGTTACTGTCGGTGTTGCCTGGATGGGGAAACTGAGGCACAGAGGGGGGAGGGGCCGGCAGTCCCTGAGCTGCTGGCCCTGTGGCCCCCAGCCCCCCTCCCCTGCCCTAGGTGCAGCATCTCTGTGAGGAGTCCCGGGGTGTGGGAGAGGGAGAGGGGCACTCGGGGGGCAGCTCTTCCGCCCTGAGGCAGTGCGTTCCCACAGCCCGCGGCGTCCGGGGGTCTCGAGGACTGTGAGAAAGTCCCCACAGGAAACGAGAGGCAGGAGCAGCTGGGCCCCTCTGGAAGACAAGGACCAGCCGCCCGCCCCGGCCCGGCCCACCGCGGCCCCCTCCCCTGGTGGGTAATCGCTACCAGATGCCCGGCCACTGACGTCACCGTGCAGGCCGGAGGGTCGTGGGACTCTGGGGAGCGCCGGGAATTCTTGGACCAAAATCAACATTCCAGAAGGAAATGGGGGTGGGGGGGCGCCTGGGCGCGTTCTCAGTACCCAGCAGGCTGGGGCAGGGGCAGCCCAGGACCCCCCGGCCCTCGCACCGTCACCTCGCACAGCCCCCTGGGCCGGGGGGACCAGTGGGGACGGGTCTCTGGGTCTCACTTAGAGGGCCGCTGTGAAGCAAGAATCCCCCTGGCCAGGGGCTCCTGGAGAACCCGAGTCAGACCCTCCTCCCCCCGAGGGCCCTGCCAGCCTGCCGTCATCTGTACCCATTTCCCCTCTGCTCCCCCACTCTCAGCCACGAGGGTCCCTGCTGTGTCCCTACCACTGGCCTTCATATAGGGTCATGTCCCCGTGGCCTGACTCAGCTTCCCCAGGGAGCAAAGGGGGCCTCCTCCCGCCTCCGCCCACACCCCACAGAACTTGCTCCTGCAGACTTTTCCCTGACTCATCTTTGCGAACGGCTCATCACGCTGACCCGCCCCAGCCCCTCGGTGCCCCCCACTCCCCGACTTCACTGGAACGTTTCCCAAGATTTCCTTTTTCTCTTCCACTTGAGCCTTCACCTCACCTAGTTTGGGGCCAGAGCGAGAGCACTGTGGGGAGGGCGTTTGCCTTGTATGTAGCCGACCCGGGTTCCATCCCCGGCGTCCCATCGGGTCCCCCGAGCACCGCCAGGAGTGATTCCTGAGTGCAGAGCCGGGAGGAAGCCCTGAGCATCGCCAGGTGTGACCCGAAACAGAAAAGCTTTACCCGGCTTGCCCCCCACTCTCCCTGCACGGGAGGGGGAGGGGGCCTCCATGAGACCTGGTTTGACAGCCACGACCTGCACGGCCTCCCCCCAAGAATAGGGCCTGAGGCATAGCGGGTTCTCAGTAAAACTTAGAACAAGAGGCTGGAGGGCTGGAGCGATAGCACAGCGGGGAGGGCGTTTGCCTTGCACGCGGTTGACCCGGGTTCGATCCCCAGCATCCCATATGGTCCCCTGAGCACTGCCAGGAGTAATTCCTGAGTGCAAAGCCAGGAGTGACCCCTGAGCATCGCTGGGTGTGACCCAAAAAGCAAAATAAAAAACGAGGGGCTGGAGCAATAATACAGTGGGTAGGAAACTTGCCTTGCACGTGGTCCCCCAAGATGAGCCAGGAGTGATTCCTGAATGCAGAGCCAGGAGTCAGCCCTGAGCACTGCCGGGTGTGGTCAAAAAAAAAAAAAAAAGCCCAAAAAATTAAAGCAAGGAGCGGGAGTGATACTACAGTGCGACCTGGGTTCAATCCCTGGCATCCCGTACGGTCCCCTGAGCACCACTAGGAGTAATTTGTGAATGTAGAGCCAGGAGTGTGGCCCCCAAACAAAAGAACATTTAAAAGAATTAGCAAAAATTAAAACCAGGGGCTGGAGCGATAGCACAGCGGGGAGGGCGTTTGCCTTGCACGGAGCCGACCCGGGTTCGATTCCCAGCATCCCATATGGTCCCCTGAGCACCACCAGGGGTAATTCCTGAGTGCATGAGCCTGGAGTAACCCCTTGTGCATTGCTCGGTGAGACCCGAAAAAAAAAAATAAAACCAGTGGAACTCTAATCCAACTATTAAGTTGAATAAGCCTCACAAACATCTTCATAAGACCCGTATCTTTCTCCGCCAATGGGTGCTAGCTGCTTCTTTTCCTGGGGCGGGGGGTGTCTTGGAAAGTTATCTGCAGTAATCGGGACTTTGGCTTGCAGACGGGGAGCTCGGGGGCGGAGAGCTGTTCAGATCTGGTCGAGTCTAGGCTCTGTGACCCCAGGAACATGCCCTTCCTGGCACCCCAGTTTCCTCATTGGAAAAATAATACAGCTGAGAAAAGACCCCCAACCCCCAGGGCCAGTGCTGGAGAGGTCACCCACTGGGTGCTCCAGCCAGCCACGCCCCGTAGGGTCACACCCCTTAGGTGGGCTCCAGGCCTGATAATTCCACATGGGGGGAGCAGGTGTGGGTGTCCCCCCTCCCCTCCCCGCCCAGGCATCTGCCTCTTCCTCTGGAACGCGGCCGAGGGCAGAGAGTGGCGGGCTTCTCCCGCACCATCACGGAGCACAGCTCCCTGGGCACCAGCCGCCTCCCTGCCCTGTACTCACGGCCCCTCCTCCCTCCTTCCTCCACATCCCCCCTGATCCCGCAGGGAACGGGCACCAGGAAACTTCTGTGGCCTCACCTCTTCCCCTTCCTTCCTTCCTTCCTTCCTTCCAGGTGTACCCTGCCTCCGGGGGGTGGGGTGGGGGGGACAATGCTCTCTGCCACTCTGGTGGCTCCCTAGGAGGATTTGAGGACAAGCCCTCAGTCCCGTCTCAGCCCCTCCCGAGAGCATGCACAAGAATGAGGCCCCCAGGAGCTGGAGCGATAGCACAGCGGGTAGGGTGTCTGCCTTGCACATGGCTGACCCGGGTTCGATTCCCAGCATCCCATAGGGTCCCCTGAATACCTCCAGGGGTAATTCCTGAGTACAGAGCCGGGAGTAATCCCTGTGCATCTCCAGGGGTGACCCAGAAAGAGAAAAAAAAAAAAGAATGAGGCCCCAAGGGCCAGCGAGATAGTCCAGTGGGTAGGGTGCTCACGGCTGAGCCGGTCCCGTCCCCGCTGGCATCCTCAAGCCTGCCAGGAGTGGTCCCTTTCCAGAGCCAGGAGTAAGCCTTGAGCACTGCGGGGTGTGCCCCCCCAAAAAAAATAAAGACTCAGACTCAGTGACAAATCTCCAATGTTGTCCCCTTCAGAGACCACCCTGGGCTCTGCTTTGGAGACCACACAGGGGAGGGGGCAGGGCTGAGGCGCGGGGCATCCTGGGAGAAGGGCTTGATTCCTGCCCTGCCGCTTAGCCTGGGTTCCAGGTGGGAGACTGGCTCTCAGAGCACCAGGACGGGCTCATGCTGGACCCCCGACAGCCCCGATGATCTGGCTAGGGATGTCCTCCACCTGCTCCGTCCCAGCCGGACAAGAGGTCAGGAGCCCACAGCGGCGGGAGGCTGGGCACCTCCTGGACTGGCATTCTCAAGGCTTGCCTCAGCGGTGCCGGCAGGGAGTGGGGTGCCCGGCTGCTAAGGGCAGGGGGCACTTTAGGAAAGTGCCCAACTGGGCCAAGGGAGCCCCTTTTTTCCTTATCTGTCAAAGGCAGGGGCAGGGGGAGTGACTAAAGCCTCTCTCCGGGGGCTGCTGAGGAGTGGGCGCCCAGCCCGTGCCGAGCCCTCGTGGGGACAGAGATGCCCCCAAAGGCGGCTTCGAGCTCCGGAGGCCAATTAACCCCCCCCAGGCACCCAGATGGGCAGTTCAGACAGGAATTTCCGCCGTCAACCTCTCCCGTCCCCGGGCCCGGCTCGGTCACTCACCCTCTGGGTCCCACTGCGGGGCACCTTCGGCCCACGGTAGTCATGGCTCTCCGCGGCCGCCGCCTGCAGCCCCGGGACCTCCCAACCCCTCGGCTCCCGCCTTCCTGCGGCCCGCGAGCCGCGGAGCTCACGGCAGCACCCTGGGGGCGTGGCCGAAGACAGCCCCGCCCCGAACCGCAACACCCCGCCCACTGGGGAAGGACACGCCCACCCGACCGCCCATCGCCTCCCGCCTAACCCTGCCTACTTGGGCGTGGCCCGTAGGGCCCGGCCCCGCCCCGCCCCGCCCCGCCCCGCCCCGCGCGCTTCACCTACCGGAGCCCCGCGGAAAGCCACACCCCTTGAGCTCCCTCCTGGCGCCCCGGAACTCTCGGAGCTCAGCGCAGGCCGGGGGCCGCCTCTGAAGGTCCCTAAGCGCGGGCGGGGGGGCCCTCTGCCTGCAGGGAACGGTGGCAGTGGCTGAGGAAGGCAGCCTCCCGCAGCCGTGGAGGGGCGACAGCGAGGAGGGGGCACGTCCCGCGCGCAGCCCGCCGGGACTGGATCTCCGGCATCCCATATGGCCCCCCGCCCCCGAGCACCACCGGGGGTGCCCCCCACCCCCGCAAAAAAAAAAGAAGGGTGCTTTTAAATGGGAGCTATGATCATCTAAACACCATCTGAAAGTTTGCATGAAGTCAGCTCAGCCTGTAATCAAGCTGAGTTGACAAATGGTTTGCTAGGACCCAAGCTGGAAGGTGCCTAGGGCTGGGGGGTCAGGAAAGTTCAAATCCTAACTTTGTTCTCTATTAGATGCCTAGCCTGGGGCGCGGGGCGGGGGGGGCGGGAGAGGGGGCAGGTTGGGGGAAGCAGATGGCTCTTCCTGTCGAAGCTCAGTGTCCCGGTTAAAGTATGAAACTAATAAAAGTACTCCTCACCTGAGTTTTTGTTTTTGTTGTTGTTTATTTCAAGACTTAAGCTGGAGAGACAGCAGGCCAAGTACAGTACTTGCCTTGCATCCGGCTCACCTGGGTTCTGCATACAGCAACCCGACCCTCCCAGGAGTGATCCCTGAGCTGTACAGCGCCAGGGGTAAGCCCTGAGCACCACCGGATGTGGCCCCCAAACCAAAACAAAACAAAACAAAAAAGCTTTTCAGGGGCCAGAGCAAAAGTCCAGTGGGCAGGGTGCTTGCTTTGCACATGCCAGCTCGGGTGAGATCCCTGGGACCCCATATGGTCCCCAGCCACGAGAAAACCCTGAGCACCCCCAGGTGTGACACCCCCCCAAAACAAGCAAACAGCTATGCCCTCGAGGTTTCGTTTGGTGGTGTCCTGGTGTGTGCTGGGGGCCTCTCTAGTGGAAGAAGCTAGAGACTGTCCCTGCAGGCCACCCCCCGCCACCTACCTTTCCGGGAGCATGTTCAGGGACACATCCTCCTCCTCGGTGCCTGCCCCAGGGTCCTTAGGTGTCTCTGTGGGGTCCTCTTCTGTGGTTGGAGGGTTGGTTCCCACAGCGGGGATGGGGGCACTGGTCCCTGCCACCACCTCCTTGGCTGCCTCCGGCCTGGGAGTGTCAGTCTGATGTGGGGGCACCGGGTGGGGTTCAGGGTTCCGCTGCCGAGCCTTCCTGATGCCGGGGCGTGGCATGGTGCCCATGTGGCTGTACATGTCACTGGAGCGGGCATAGGGTGGGGGGCTCGTGGGGATCGTCACCATGTCGTCTTGTGTAGTCTCGAAGGTGTCGGGCTGCAGATAAGATTGGATACTGATGGTGGGTGCCGACCGCCTCAGAGTGAAGGATCGAGGGAGATTGGAGAGACTCCCGAAGCCCTTGAACTTGAAGAACTCTGGCAGGAAAGGGAGGGCAAAGGGTTCACGTCAGTGCCAACATGATGCTGACATGTGTAGTTTCACTCACTGGGGCCCTCAAGCAGGTCAGAGGTTTCCCTGACCCCCCTCTGTAATTGGTACATATAAAATGTGGCCGCGCTGGAGTCACTGTCATCCTAAATTTGAATCCCCGTTTTTCACAGCCCCGCTGTGTGACCTGAGGCAAGTTGCTTGGCCTCTCTGGGCTTCATTCTTTGCCCTAAGAAACAGAGATGAGGAAGCCGAGTTGACAGTACAGTGGGCAGGGTGTTGGCCTTGCACCCGGCCCCTGGGTTTGATTCCTAGTACCCAGTATGGTTTCTTGAGCCCCACCAGGAGTGATCCCTGAGCACAGAGCCAGGAGAAAGCCCTGAGCACTGCAGGGTGTGGCTCAAAACCCAAAAAGAAAAGCAGAGAGAAAATGAAAGAAACAGAGATGACAGGAGTGGGAGGACAGGCTTCCTGCCACAGAGACACGAGTCAGAAGTGAAGGAGAGGGGGCTGGAGAGATGGTACAGTGGGCAGCGCACTACCCTGCATGCAGACAACCCAAGTTCAAGTCTCAGCATCCCGTCTGGTCCCCCGAGCCCCTCCAGGAATAATTTCTGAGAACAGAGCCAGGAGTAACCTCTGAGCATCACTGGGTGGTTGGGGGGGATGGGGAAGCTGGTCTAGAGCGACAGTACGACAGTACAGCACACAGGTGCTCGCCTCGCTCACGGCCAACCCGGGTTCACTCCCGGGACCCCGTACGGTCTCCCGAGCCTTCGGGAGGGACCCCTGGGTGCTGAGCCCGGAGTAAGCCCCAGGCACCTCCAGGTGTGGCCAAAATATCAAAAAAGTTTAAAAAGAAAAGAAGTGGGGCTGGAGCAATAGCACAGCGGGTAGGGCGTTTGCCTTGCACACGGCCGACCCGGGTTTGATTCCCAGCATCCCGTATGGTCCCCTGAGCACCGCCAGGAGTAATTCCTGAGTGCAGAGCCAGGAGTAACCCCTGAACATTGCTGGGTGTGACCCAAAAAAAGCAAAAAATAAAAAAAATTTTAAAAATTTAAAAAAAGAAAAGAAGTGATGGAGAGAATGGTGAGGCTGAGGACCCCAGCCCGGGCCTCGCTGAGCTCTGTTTAATCCCCTCACCTCCCAGATAAGGAAACTGAGTCTCAGAGGGGTGGGGTGATCCACAGAGGCCATGCTCCAGGCAGGGGAGCGTGTGCGTACTGGGGCAGGGCAGAGGTCTGCAGCGTGGCCCCTGGGCCAAGACGGCCCCCCTCTCTGCGGTGCTCTCCTTCCTGTCAGCTGAGCCTGCGGTGGCCCCTGCTTCCGCGGGGGGGGGGGGGGCGCAGAGGTCCCTCCTCTGCCCCTCTCCCCCTCCCCCCACGGGACTGTCCCCTGAGCTTTCTGCCCCCTGCCTCCCCACAGGGAGAAGCTGCTGTTTCCCACGTCTGGGCCCCCCTCGCCTGCCCGGCCCCCCAGACCACACGGAGAGGGTGGCAGGGCCCTGCAGAGTCTGAACAGGCCCCGGGGCGCCGCTGGGGGAGCCAGGGGACTCGCTCCCCGCCCTGCCCACTGCCTGGTTCTCCAGCTCCGTCCTGACACATGGCTCGAGGGGGTGCCCCCGGGGCAGGTGTGACCCCACCTGAGCGAGGTCCAGCGGCTCCCCCTTCCTCAGCCCCCCGCCTGTTGGGGTCTGGGCTGGAGGACCCAGCAATGAGGCAAGGAGGGAAACTGAGGCTTCCCCATCCCAGGCTGGCTGTCTGGAGAAGACCACCATCCCGCCCTGACCCACCCGGATGTCACCCGCAAGGAAGACGCCAGTCCTCAGGACCGGGAGGGAGCAGGCGGGGCCCGAGATGCTGCGAGGGGCATTCATCCCCGTGGGCAGCGAGGCTGGGGGACAGTGCCCCAGGACGCCCATCTGCCCTGGGCCCTGGACTCCCCCCCACCCCCACCCCGCCCCGCCAGCCCCCTTGGGAGCCTGGAGGCAGATGTGCAGAGGGATGCACACACGGATGGATGCGCACCCGGAAGCATCCTGGAGCCAGTGGTCCAGGACCAGCGTGGTGGAGACAGGGTGGTCCGGGGCCCAGAGGAGCCCCCCTCCCCGGCAGGGACAGCAACAGGCAGCAAGAGAAACAGGAAGGAAGGAAGGAAGGAGGCCGCCGTGCCGTGCTGTGAAGCGGCAGCCAGGCAGGGACCCAAAGGCGGCCAGACAGCCAGCCTGACTAGGACAGACAGTGCACGGGCACCGGCACTCACTGAACTTCTTGCTGGCCTTCCTGGGCGCCTCCGCCTCCATCCCCCTGGACCGCCGCTGCCCCCAGCCGGCAGAGAGCGAGGAGGTGTCTTCCTCACCTCCCCTTCCCCTTTCTGGCAGCCTCGAACTCGCTTCCTCTGTGTATTTTTAAACCAGCGAAACTCCCACAGCCCCACCCTCCCATCCTCTCTGCAGAGCGGGGAGCCCAGGGCCTCCCCCGCCCCCGCTGGCCCCTAGCAGGGGGCAGACCACAGGCCTGTGTGGAACCAACCACAGACTCTGGGAATGGAGCCCACTGGGCCGGGGCCACTGGGGACCTGCCAGCAGCTGTTCGGGATCGGGCCAGCAGGCGGGGGAGGGGCTGGAATGAGAGTGGCTTATTCTGTGCAGGGGTGGGGGGAGGGGGTGGTACTGGGGGGGGGTGGAGGGGAGGGGAGGACCAGGGGGCTCTGGGAATCCCAGAGCCAGGGTCCACTCTTAGCAGGCCACTTTGTGATATCAGGCCTGGGGACTCGCCTCCCTGAGCCTCAGTTTCCCCTGTGAGCAGGGGGTAAATTGCAATGCCCACCTCCAGGGCACAGTGCTTGAAAAGCAATGCCCACGTTGATTCGGGCACCATTCTAGACCCGCCTCGTGCGTCCCAAAGTGGGCACTGGTACCCCCCGGTATAATCGCGGTGCACTTTCTGTTTGCTTCAAGGTTGATTTCCAGGGGCACGAAGGGATTCCTTGACTGAAGAGGGGGCCGGTGGGTCAATCCCGTCCATCATACCCATTGTATGGACATGGACAGGGAGGCTGAGGCTGAGGCCAACTGGGTTACAACTCACCTGGCTGGTCCTTTTTGTTTGTTTGCGTTTTGTGTTTGGTCACATCCGAGGATGCTCAGGGGTTACTCCTGGCTGGGCACTCAGGAACCACTCCTGCCAGTGCCCGGGGACCGTACGGGACTCCAGGGATCAACCCATTCGGCGACGTTCAAGGCAAACACCCGCCCTGCCATACTGTCGCTCCAACCCCTGGGCTGGTCCTTGCTTTTGGGGAGGAGGCGGGGTCACACCTGGCGATGCTCAGGAGTTAGTCCTTGTCTGGTTCTTGAACCCACAAACCGGTGTTTTTCACCCCACAACCCGTGTGCAAGTGTGTGTGCATGTGTACTCATGAGCTTATGTATTGATATGTGTGTATATCGTGTGTATATGAGCATGCATTTATGCGTGTATGTATAATTAGTGTGCGTGTGTGTGTATAAATGTGTGCACGCATGTGTGTGCATGTGTGGGTTCCCACATACAAGCAGAACAGAGAGGAGGAAATGAAAGCTCTGTGACAGGCTGTCCCACACCTGCGGAGGCTGGGTGCGAGCCCAGGGTCACCTGCCGCTGCCGCTCAGCTGCCTGTCCCCGCCCGGGATAGCTGGAGTGCCAGGCCTTCTCTCCCAGGTGAGACGGGGCGTAACAGCATGACCGGGGGCTGCAGAGCTAGAAGGGCACTCGCCAACCACGCTTCCTCCCCGGCAACACATTAGCTAGGTCCCCTGTGTCCTACCAGGAGTGAGCCCTGAGCACTGCCAGGCGTGGTCCACAACTATGCGAAACAGTGACAGCGGGGCTAGAGATGACCCCATGGCTGGAGGGCAGGTTCCCATGTGGGAGCCCCAGGTCCCGTACCCGGGACCACACGGCTCCTTGAGCATTGCTGGGGTCTGAGCCTGAGCCGGGGAGCAGCCCGTGAGCCCCTTCAGCTGTGGCCCCTAAACACAGAGCCGAAAGGGTGACCAGAGGGACTGCAGTGATACTCCAGTGGGCAGGGAGCTTGTCTGGCACGTGGCGCATCCAGGGCTGACCCCCGCCAGGAGTGATCGCTGAGCACCACTGGGTTGGGCCAAAACAACAACCTAAAAAAAATAAAAATTGCTCACGAATATCTTCAAGGTCGCTTAGTCTGTCCGACCTAAGTGTTGTCCCTCCTGTCCCCCTTCCAGCAGGTGTGGAAACCGAGGTCCCCGGGAGTTAGGTTACAGGAACGGGCACCCACTGTGGAGAGGGAGGCCCCAGCGCCCATACCTGCAAACGCCCGGACCCGCAGCAGGACGGCGGCGTCTGGTGGACGAAGGCCTGGCTAGCCCAGCTGGGGGCGGGGCCGCAGGGGGTGCACCAGGGACTGCTCAGGGGCTTCTCCCAACCTGGCGCTTGGGGGTTGCGTATTCTTTTTTTTTTTCTTTTTGGGTCACACCTGGCGATGCACAGGGGTTACTCCTGGCTCTGCACTCAGGAATTACTCCTGGCGGTGCTCAGGGGACCATATGGGATGCTGGGAGTCGAACCCGGGTCGGCCGCGTGCAAGGCAAACGCCCTACCCGCTGTGCTATCTCTCCAGCCCCGGGGGTTGCGTATTCTTGTTGGTTTGTCTCGGGTTCACACCCCGTGATGCTCCTGGACCTGCACTCAGAAATTATTCCTGCTGGTGTTGGGGGGACCATATGGGACGTCAGGGGTCAAACCCGGGCTGGTTGCGTGCGAGAAAAATGCCCTCCCTGCTGCACTCTCTCTGCGGCCCCTGCCAAAGATTAAACGCAGACCTCCAGCATGCGAAGCGCATGCTTGACCCGCTGGGAAATGTCCCTGGCCCCAGCTGAACCTCTTGACTCGGGATGCGGGGAGCACAGACCATGAGAACAACAGGCCTGGCGAAGGCTGAGTTCAAAGTGCAAAAGAGAGGATGGGGTTTTGGGCCCTGGATAGGGGGCAGGGAGGAGGGAACATTTCAGCTCCTTCTCCCAAGCACTGACTTGAGCCAGAACCTGAGGCTGGAAGCCCCCCCAAGGCCCGTCCTTGTGCAAAGTCTCAACAGATCAACGAGCCCATTTCGCAGGTGAGAAACAGAGGGCAGGCAGACTGCTGACTCCCAGCTCCCAGGCTCGTACCCGATCATCTTCATGATGTCGTCAGAGAAGGGACCTGGCGGAGCTGGGGCGGGGGGTCTTCCTAGTGGAAAGCAGAGCGGGGGGGGGGGGTCCTCGGGCCTGTGCCCCAGAGGAACCCCCAGTTGATAGGCGCTCCTGGCCGAGGAGCTGACCCACCCTTCCTGCACCCGACTGACCGAGAGCGGCTTCCTGGGACAAGACTCTCAATTCCCCGGTCCCCCATCTGTGAAACAGGCTCCTGGCGGCCGCGCCCCCAGGGGAGCTGAAGGGATGAAAGGAGGGGGTGTGACCTGGGGCCAGGGGCTGTGACCTCTGCAGACCCAGGTGGTCTTCGCGGAGGAAGGGGCACTTCCATGCAGGAGCAGGTCAGCAGCGAGGGGATCTGAGTGGCGGTGGAGAGGTCCCAGAGGGGCCGGGCGGCAGTGCCGGCGGGTGTGGCCGCCTCTGGCTGGGGCGCCAGGGCCCCGGGGGGCTCCCCGGGAGGATGAATGGGGTCAGTGTGGTCGCTCCGCCGAGCTCAGAGCCCCTTTGTGCGGCTTCGAGAGTGGCCGTTGGCAGTGCGGCTGGGGACCTGCTGGTGAGTGGCTGTCCCCCAGCTGCCTCCGCCCGCGCTGGAGTCCGGCCCGTGCCCGCAGCCCTGCACGCCCAGGGCTGTGCCACCGCAGGCCGCTCTCCCCGGCACGGCTCCATCCGCCGCCCCTGCGGGCTTCCCCCTGGGCCCGCGACTGCCTCTTCCGCCTGACCCGGGCCTGGGGCTCGGCTGCTACGGGAGACTCGCTGGATTCACGCGGCCCTGCTCAGACCCCACCTGGCCAGCCCGGCCACCTCCTCACCTGGCGGCCCAGCCTGGCTCCGCCCCTCCCCCAACCCCCCCCCAAGAGTCAAAAGGCACAAACGCAAGATCCAAAGGAACAACACAACGCTCACTCCGCATTCGTTTCATTGGGGTTAGATTCTCCAGGGTCCCTGAGATAGGAGGGACCCCCACACCCGAGGGGTCCTGCCTCCTGGGGCCCCAGGAGATGCGCGTCCTGGCCTGAGCAGCAGCCTGGTATTGGGGGGCAGTGTGGGGAGGTGCAACATGACCCGGGGGAGTCTTCATGTCAGAGGTCACGGGGTCCTGGCTTTGAACCCCACCTCTGCGTGGCCCTGACCACTCTGAGCCTGGTTCCTTTGGGGGGGACTTGGATCTGCCAAGAGCTGCCTCCTGAGTGAGGGTTCTGGAGAGTTCTCCAGGTACGGCAGACAAGCCAGCCAGAGTCATACCCCAGCTGGTGTGGGCACCCGCACCCCCAATCCAGTGACCCCTTTACACCTGGCCAGAGTGCAGCCCAGAGAGCACCCAGGGTCCCGTCTGTCCCTCTGTGCCCGTAGCCGGTACCAGCTCCAGGGGAGACAGAGCCCTGGGCAGTGGCAAATGGCTGGCCATGCCTCCCTTTCCTACCTACTCGGTGCCTCAGTTTCCCATCTGTGAAATGGCAGCAGGACGGGGGCCTGCTCAGTCAGCCGACACCTGTGCCAAGTATGGTCCCAAGCAATAATCAAGGAACCAGAACTGTCGAGGAGTGGCTTCCGGGGAGCACCATCCCTCCTGCTTCCGCCTTCCCAGTCACCTCCCTCCCCAGGGGAGCAGGGTGCCAGGGGTCAGAGCTGGGAGGACAGGGTGTGGGGGACAGCAGCACCGGAACCTCTGCTCACAGGATGTGACTTCGGGCTGGCTCGTGGGAAACAGGCGGGGCCTGAGAGTCTGATGGCGGAGACACCCAGGCCCCGACGGCCACCCCGGTGTAGAGCCCCTCCCCCTACTGCCATCAGGCACCCGGGCCAGCAGGCTCAGCCTTGGGCAGGGCCTGGGCTTGTGCCACACTGATCTGGCTCAGTGGCCGGAGTGGCCACTGTCCGGTGACGTCACCTGAGTGCTAGTCCCCTTGGACCCGACCCTCCCTTCATGCTGGAGAGCTGGGAGTGTGGGGCATGGGTCGCCTATTGTCCCTCAATACGCTGTAATTACCAGGACTATTATTATTCTCTCCCTCCTGGCCTCTCCACCCCCAGTGCAGCCAATGGTGTCCCTGCTGTCATTGGAGCATCCGGACACCAAGCCCAGGGACCAGGTCACTCCCCACTGAGGACCGGCCTGGTCCACACCGCCTGCTCTGGCCTGACCGGCAGAGTCTCCCCGGCAGTGTCCTCCCTCCCCCAGAACACGGGCGCTCTGCCCGGCCGTGGGGGCGAGTGGGGAGTGGGCGCTGCCCAGGTGAGGTCAGCGGGCTCTGGCATGCAGGGGTGCTGGCTGCGGAGGCCCAGGCCCCGGGCCCCGTCTGGAGAGGCCTGCAGAGCACGGGCAGGCCCAGCCGAGCGGGCGCAGGGCCCGGATCGGGTTGCTGGAGGAAGGCTGCGGCCAGGCAGGGCTCAGGAAGGCGCCGGGCAGGGGCTGGGAGGAGGAGGAGGAGGAGGAGGGTCCCTGAGGGCTGGGTGCAGGACCCCTCCGCGCCAGGTAGGACTCGCCAGCCAGCAACCCCCTCGGAGCCCCGTCCCGGCTCTGACCTCCGGTGACCTTGGGGCAAATGACCTCACCTCTCTGAGCCTTAAGGTCTTCTGTAAAATGGGTTGCCCACCCAGCCCCGGGCTAGGGTTCAGCAGGCGCCCCCCGCGCTTCCGAGCGCACGGGAGGGGGGGCGCCGAGTAAACGTTAGCTGCTTCCGAAAACGGGCGCGGGCCCGGCCGCGCGGCGCGGGCCGGCCGGCGGGGCCCAGGGCGAGGCCGGGGGTCTGCCTCCCGCGCGCCTCCCGGGAACGGGGGGCCGAGGCTGCAGGCCGGGCCTCTGCGCGCCCGCCGCCGCCGCCGCCAGTGGCGCCGCGCCCCCTGGCGGCCGTCGGTTGCCATGTCAACGGCGGGTGGCGGGGGCCCGGGGAGGCGGCGGCGGCGGGGGCCGTTCTCTCCTCCCAGGGCCCGAGGCCGCTCCCTCGGCGTCTCCCGCCTTCGCCGGGGCGGGGAGGCACCGCGAGCCGGGGAGGCAGGGGCCGCCCGAGGCGGCGGGCACGCGGGGGTAAACTGAGGCCCGCGGCCCGCAGCCAGGTGTGGGGCGCGGGGCCCCACCTCCGAGGGCGGAGGAGGGGCTGCGGGCGGTGACGCGCCGAGGGCGGCCGGCGGACAGCGGGCGGGCGGCGACGGCGGCAGGTGCGGCCGCGGAGGGTGGGAGGGAGCAGGGCGGGGGCGGGCGGAGGGGGAGGGGAGGGCGAGGCCGGGGCGCCTCCCTCTTTATAACGCGCCCCCTCCCGGGCTCGCGGGCCGCCTCCGCGTCGGTTCTTCCCGTCTCGCCCCCTCGGCCGGCCGCCCCGGCCCCGGGCCGCGCCAGGGAGCCCCCAGGCCGCGGCTCGGGGGCCGCCCCCCCGCCCGCCGCCCCGCGCAGCCCGGCGGAGGCGGCGCCGTCGGAGGAGGAGGAGGAGCAGGGCACTGCGGCTGGCCCCGGATCGGGCGCCAGAGCGGCAGCGGCTTCGGCGGCAGCGGCGGCCCAGGCTGATGCAGCGGGACGCACCGGCCCGAGCCCCAGCCCCGGCGCCCCGGCTCCCCGCGCCCCCGACCGGGGCCTCCGCCGGCCTGGGCGGCGGCGGCGGCGGGGGCAGCGGCGGCGGCGGCGGCGGAGGCGCCTCTGCAGCTCCGGCTCCTCCTGGCCTCCCGGGAACTACAAGTCCCAGGGGGCCCGGCGGCGGGCGGCGGGCGGAAGAGGCGGGGTCGGCGCCGCGAGGCCGGAAGTGGCCGTGGAGGCGGAAGTGGCGCGGCCGCGGAGGGCCCTGGAGCGCGGCGGCGGGACCCGGAGCGGGCGCGGCGGCGGCGGCGGCGGCGGGGGGCGGCGGCGGCGCGCTGGAGGCGGCCATGGCCAAGCAGTATGACTCGGTGGAGTGCCCCTTTTGTGATGAGGTGACCAAGTACGAGAAGCTGGCGAAGATCGGCCAGGGCACCTTCGGGTAAGGCCGGGCCCCGAGGGACCGGGCGCTCTGGGCCTTGCAACCCCCCGGGCCGGCGGGAGGGCCCCCGGGGGGCGGGGCGCGGCGGCCGGGCGCCCCCTCAGGCCCGGGCGGGCCCCGGGTCTCGCTCGGCCACGCCGCCGCCCGCCCGGGCCTGACGGAGTCGTCTGGCGGGGTGGAGCCAGAGGCTCGGGAGGGGCGGCGGGGAGGGGCTGCCGAGGGGAGCGGGCTTTCTGCGGGGACGCCGGGGCGGGGAGAGGGGCCGAGGGCCGGAAGCCGAGGATGGGGACGGCACCTCCGGGACCCGGGCTGGACGCACCCCGAGGCCCTGCTCCGCCCCGCCCCGGGTTCCTCCTTCCCTGCCGGCTCCCGGTGGGGGAGGGGCGGGCCCTGCGGAAACGGCCCCGCTGAGCCCCCCGTGGTCCCCCCCTCGGCCCCCAGGGAGGTGTTTAAGGCCAAGCATCGCAAGACCGGCCAGAAGGTGGCTCTGAAGAAAGTGCTGATGGAGAACGAGAAAGAGGGGGTGAGTAGCTGGCGGGTGGGCAGGCCGGCCCATCCCCTGGACTCTTGCCTCCTCCCGCGGGGGTGGGGGGCGGTGCGTGTTTCCATCCCCAACTTTGGAGCTTCGAGCTGAGAGTCCACGTGTGTATAGTTTTTTTTTTGGGGGGGGGGGGAAGAGAGACTTTCACGTTCAAGGGATTTGACTTTTAAATTACGTGATGCCTTCAGATGTTCCCGGCTCCTTTCCATTATTAGGGAAACAGCCCCTGGGGAGCAGGAGGGGGAGCTCACGTGTTACACCGAGTCCTCCCCCCTGACTCCGGCATGGGAGCTGATTTCACTGGGAGTGACTTTAAGCTAGAGCACCAAGGGAGAAAAAACTCTGGGGGGTGGGGTTATTCAGTGAGAGAGACCTAATGCCCACAGAGCACTGTTCAGGACCCGCCCACCCCCAGAGTCAGCCTCTCAGGCTGCCCGGATCCCCCCCCCATACCCCCGGAGGACACCGTGGGCAGCTCCTTGGTCTGGTGCTCCGGCTCACTTTTTGGCCTTCCCTTTTGTCTTTCCGCCTAGTTCCCCATTACAGCCTTGCGGGAGATCAAGATCCTTCAGCTCCTAAAGCACGAGAACGTGGTCAACTTGATTGAGATCTGTCGGACCAAAGGTCAGTCTTGCCCCCTCTTCCGGTGGAGGATGAGGCTCGGAACCTCAGACTTGGCATCCCTAAGACCCGGACGCGTTTGAGCTGTCCCTGCCGTGACTGCTTTCTCTGGTCCTTTCATCGTAGCTGGCCCGTCCCCGGGGCCCCGCCGGAGGCACTGAAACCTTTGCTCCCCGCGAGAGGATGCACAGGCAGACGCCGGGTGTCCTGGCACAGGCGGGGGTGGTCTGGCTGCGGGGAAAGCCGGTCCCGCGGGGGGGTTTCTCACTTTCCCCTCTCCCTCAGCTTCCCCGTATAACCGCTGCAAGGGGAGCATCTACCTGGTGTTCGATTTCTGCGAGCACGACCTGGCGGGGCTGCTGAGCAACGTGCTGGTCAAGTTCACGCTGGCCGAGATCAAGAGGGTCATGCAGATGCTACTCAACGGCCTCTACTACATCCACCGCAACAAGGTGGGCGGGGCGGGGCGTGGAGGGGCATGGAGGGGTGGGGCTGGGCGTGGAGGGGTGCAGGGGCGCGGACGGGACCCTCACCCCCGCCCTCCCCGCAGATCCTGCACAGGGACATGAAGGCCGCCAACGTGCTCATCACCCGAGACGGGGTCCTGAAGCTGGCGGACTTTGGGCTGGCCCGGGCCTTCAGCCTGGCCAAGAACAGCCAGCCCAACCGCTACACCAACCGCGTGGTGACGCTCTGGTACCGGCCCCCGGAGCTGCTGCTCGGTGAGGACGCCCGCGCCGGCAGAGGGGGGCCGGGGCTGGGCACGCACCCAGCCTCGCCCCCCCGCTGTCAGGGCTTCTTGAGCCGCCAGCCCTGGGGCCACGCGTCTCAGGAGGCCCTCGGGCTCAAAGGGCCCCCCTGGGGCGCTCTTCTTCCCAGGGGAGCGGGACTACGGCCCCCCCATTGACCTGTGGGGTGCTGGGTGCATCATGGCGGAGATGTGGACCCGCAGCCCTATCATGCAGGGCAACACGGAGCAGCACCAGCTCGCACTCATCAGCCAGCTCTGTGGCTCCATCACCCCGGAGGTGCGTGGCCCCCGGCCCCCCAGGCCAGAGCGTCACTGAGCTCCCAGGGGAGGAGCGGGCAGCGGAGGAGGAGCACGCCCTCCGGAGCGTGGCTGGCAGAGGGGCGGGGCCTGCTCTGCAGGGCCCCCCGGGGTCCACGGCCAGCCTGCGCGGCCTTGGGCGAGGCCGTCGAAGCTCGGCCGCACGCCTTCCTGTGTCAGACGTGGCCCCTGGCTGGTGGCCCGCTCGCTGCTCTGGCGGCTCTTGCCTTGGAGGGTCAAGTTCACTCTCCAGGGCCCGGTGGTCGGGAGCGGATATCCAGGATGTCCCGCCCCCGACAGCACCCGCGCCGCAGGCCAGCCCGACCCCAGCCCCCACGCCCATCCCCCCAGTAACCCCGTCCTCTGCTCGCCTCCCGACTGCCCCTAGGTGTGGCCAAACGTGGACAAGTACGAGCTGTTTGAGAAGCTGGAGCTGGTCAAGGGCCAGAAGCGGAAGGTGAAGGACAGGCTGAAGGCCTACGTGCGCGACCCCTACGCGCTGGACCTCATCGACAAGCTGCTGGTGCTGGACCCTGCCCAGCGCATCGACAGCGACGACGCCCTGAACCATGACTTCTTCTGGTCCGACCCCATGCCCTCGGACCTCAAGGGCATGCTGTCCACCCACCTGACGTCCATGTTCGAGTACCTGGCCCCGCCGCGCCGGAAGGGCAGCCAGATCACGCAGCAGGCCACCAACCAGAGCCGCAACCCCGCCACCACCAACCAGACGGAGTTCGAGCGCGTCTTCTGAGCGCCGCGCGCCGCCGGGACTGCCCGCGGGGGCCGGGGGTGTCTGCATCCCCCCTCCCCGCACACGTTATTTAATCCCTGCCCCGCGCTCTGGCAGCCCCGGCCGAGCAGGCTGGAGGACGTTGAAGAAGTCTAGGAGGGGTGCCAGGCCCCCCTCGCTTTTTGTTGGGCTTTGGGGGCGCTGTCTGGGGGGGGGCCGGGGGGTCTCCAGCCCCGAGGCTGGCAGGGGGTGCGCGGAGAGCCGCCCTCATCCCCAGGGACTTGCTAAGGGTTCTTAGCATCGTGGCAGGAGGGAATGGGTCCCTCTCGGTTGAGAAGTAGAAGTGGGGGCCAGCCGGGAAGGGCTGCCCTTGGTCCGACCTCCCCACGGGTACTGGGGCCGGTCGGTGCTTGGTTTCTCCAGTAGGATTTTACCGCGGGTTTTGTGTTGGGTTGTTCGGAGACTACCCTGAACGCAGTTCGGTCGGTTGCGATTAAAGTTGTCTTTTTCAGTACGCGCGTCCTGCTGTGTCCACAAACCCGCCCCTCGCTACCTGCCTGCACACCCCCGCATCCCTCCTAGGTATTCCCGTGGGGGGCCCGCCGGTCCCGTGGGAGTGTTTGGCAGTGCCTGGGACCGGGTGGTGGCCAGGATTGAGCCCGGGTGGGCCATATGTAGGGCGTGCGTGTCCTCCCAGAACGGTTGCTCACCCCCAATTCTGTTTCTTGTTTTGGGGCCACAGCTGGTGGTGATTTGGGCTGGAGCCCAGGCTCCTGCCCCCAGGTAGCTCTTCTGTTTGTGTTTGGGACACGCTGACCAGGATGCTCAGGGCTTAGACCCGGCGGTGCTGGGGACCAGACCCTAATTGGCTGCTAAGCAGATGCCTTACCGCTCTACTCTATGGCCCCTTAAGGAGATTTTTTTTTTTCTTTTTTGGTCACACCCGGCGATGCACAGGGGTCACTCCTGGCTCATGCACTTAGGAGTTACTCCTGGCGGTGCTCGGGGGACCATATTGGATGCTGGGAATCGAACCTGGGTTGGCCGCATGCAAATCATCCTATCCATTATGCTATCACTCCAGCCCCCTTAAATTATTTTTCCTCCTCAGTGGCGAGGTATATCCAGCAGTGCTCAGGAGTTACTCCTGGTGCTGCACTCAAGATTCAATCCTGGTGGCCCCAGAAAACATGGGGTGCCAGGGACCGAATCTGGGTCAGCCATGTGTAAGATAAGCGCCCTACCCACTGTACTATGTCCCCCAGTGAGACTTGAACAAGGAAGCCTTGGGTTGGGGCCACACCAGCAGTGCTCAGGGCTTACAGGAAGCCTGGGGAACTAGAAGCGGTGATGCCAGGGATCAGACCCAGGTCAGCCACATGCACGGGCCTGCCCACTGTCCTGTTGCTCTAACCCAGGAAGGAGGATCCTGGCGGCCGTGGCGGGGTGGAGAGACGGCCCCGGGGGTGAGGCTCTGCGTGAGAGTGAGCTTTGGCTGGAACCCGGGTTTGCAGGAGAGAGGGGACCCAGGCTGGGAGAGCAGCAGTGTACCCGGGGGAGGGCTGGCAGGCCAGCTAGTGGGGCCAGTGGCCACTCCGGGCCCCTCAGCCTCATTCCTCGCCTCTGCTTCTGTCCCTTTACCGGGAGTGTTGGCCTGACCGGGGGGCGGGAACCAGCCCCACTCCCACTAGTTGGGGTCTCGCTTCTCCTGCCTCGGGGCACGTCCCCTGTGAGGCCCGAATTCTGGTGCGGTCAGGCAGCACGGTTAGAGCTGGGCCCCATGATGAAATGGCCCCCAAAGAACAATTTTGGAGGTTTTCTTCCAGAGAGAGAGTGTGTGTGTGGTTTGGGGGCCACGCCTGGTGGTGCTTGCAAGCCCACATGCGTCGCTGTGGACTCAAACCAGGGATTCAGAGCAGGCTGCAAGGCAAGGCCTTGTCCAGATCCCAGTTCACATTCCCAGAATTCCACGGGGGGAGGCAGAGCCTGTCCTGGTGGTGAGTGGAATGACACCCGAGGGTCTGCTTTCATGAGCTGGAACTCAAAGTTCCTGGGATGCCATTGGCTCCATTAGGGAGGCTTCAGCGCCTCCACCTGGTGACAAAACTTGCAGTTGTGAGCTTTTGGGGGTCCAGTGACGGTGCGGTAAGTAGGTAAGGCGCTTGCACATGGCCCACCCGGCGCCTCCTATGGCCCCCCAGACCCAGCCAAGAAGGATCCCTGAGCGCTGCCGGGCATGACCCAAACCCCCAAAATAATAGCCCACGCGGCGCCCACACCCTGGGCTGCTGGTTTCTAGAACCTTCCTGGCCACCCCAGAGGTCGAGGCTGCCGGGGAGCCCTGCTCTGGACCAAAGCAGCCTCGCACCCCAAAGTGGCGGGGTGGGGGGCAGTGCAAAGCCCAGAGCAGGGCTCCTTGACCCATCTCCGGGGGCTGGCCTGGAGGTGCCTAGGGGCGGGCTGGGCAGGAGTCTCCCACGTGGAGCAAGGCCACCAAGGCCCGTTAGGGGGCGATGGAGAGCCAGAGTCTTCATTGGCTGGGGGGGCTCCCCCGGGGGCCTGGCCTCATGGACTGTCTGGAGAAACCCAGGCTTGCACCCCCACCCCCACCCCGGAAGCCTTGTCCTGCCCAGATGAAGGGCACTCCGTGCCCCGCCCTCCTCGGGTCCCAGCCCGGCCAGCCCCACTCCCCAGGAAGCCAACCCCTAGATCTGGAAGTCTCCCCCGTACCCCGCCCCCAGCACCCCGGCCTGCCCTGCTCACCTTCGACCCTTGCCCGGTTGTTATTTAACTCTGAGGTGACGCACCGGCCCTCTGGGACTGCGGTTCCCGGCACATCCTAGGATGACCTATCAGGTACCTCGTCCCTGTGTGCTGAGGTGGGGGGTGAGGTCTTGGGAACCCCCTGCCCCCCTCTCTGCTGGGTCACGGGCAGAGCTGCCCACGCCGGCCCCTCGCCTCGCCTGCCCGGTGGCAGAACAGGGAGCGAGGGATGAGAGGGGCCAGGTCCCTGGGCTCCTCGTGGCCAGTGGCCGAGAAGTGGCAGGGTGCAGCCACCGAGGGGCCAGGCCCCCCAAGGAGTCCTTGCTGGCCGAGGAGCGCCTCCTTCCAGGTAGGAGGGTGCACTGGGGCGCAGGGTCCCGGGGTGCTCAGGCCAGCAGGAGTGACAAAAACCCCGCACGCGCTTTTCAGGCCCTTGTTGTAAAGGCCTGGGGTGCTCTAGGGCCCCCCCGGGGCTCAGTGCATCTACCCCCTCCCGGTGGGTGGGTGGGGGGCTCCAGGGGAGGTTTTCTAGGGGCGAACAGCAGGCATGTGAGGTGCCCCTGCCCCCGAGGGGCCTCCTGGTGCCAGCTCCCCTTTCAGTGACCAGCTGGCCTCGTCTGACGGGGATGTGTGGACTTTCCTGTGCCCGTGTCCCGGGGCCCCGTTTCGGTCTAATGACAAGGCAGGGCGCATCCTCCCTGCTGGCCCTGAGCCAGCATCTCCGTCTGGGGAGGCCTGGGGCCATCTGGAAGGGCAGTTAGGGCCTTAGGCCGTTAGAACACTGTTTCCCTTTCTACAGGGGCCACACCCTGCTGTGCAGCCAGCCTGGCTGTGCTGGGGACCTCGGGGTGCTGGGGACCCAAGCCTCCAGGCCAGCGAGGCGTGTTCGACCCCTCGAGCTGTGTCCGCTGCTCCCGTTAAACATTTCTGAACTGGGGGCGGAAGCTTGGACTCTGGGCTTCAGCTTGTGCAACCCTCCAAGGACGGGGGTCTTGTGATGTCCCTTCACAGGGGAGGGCTCAGGCCGAAGGGGCCTGCGGGGACGCTGCAGAGCCGCTCCCTGGCGCACCCGCCTGGCTGGGGCAGAGGCGGCCGGGGCTGGGCCCCCTCTCCTGCCCCGCCCCGGGAGTGGAGGCCGGGAGGCTGGCCCCAGAGGCCCAGAGTTCGGCTGTAGGGACCCCAGGAGGTCAGCCAGGTGCCTCATTCACTGGGCTGACGAGGGCGACACGCAGCTTCTCGCCCCGGGGGGAGCCAGCTGGAGCGGGTGCCAGAGTTGGGTGAGATTCCACAGGCTGCCGCCTGCACCAGGCTCCGCCCCCTCACCGCGAGCCAGGAGCAACGGTCACCGTCACCTCCAGGCCAGGGCACTCTGGGGTCCAGCGCAGGGCATGGACCAGACCCGTGAATAACCAAGCAGGCCCCTCTCTCGGGGTCCGAGAAGAGTGGGGGGCGGGTAGGTGTGTCCCCTCACACTGGATCAGTGTCAGGAAAGAATCCGAGTTTAACCAACACAAACCGTTGGCCAGTTCACTGGTGCTGCAGAATCGGGCGGGGACGAGACTGAGCTTTGTAAAAGTATTTTCTGGAGTCTCCGCAGCAGTGCTCAGAGAGCCACGACACTCAGCCTGGTGCAGCTCAGGCTCGGCTGCGGCTTGGGGGACCAGGGAACGCTCCAGCCTCTGCTCCCGCTCCTGGTGACATCTCTGCGGCTCTTAAGTGGGAATTTTTGCACCCTGGCTTGTCACTGGCAAGTTCTCTTGCCCGGACTTCACTGGCCTCACCTGTCTAATGGGCTCACGTGGCCTGGCAGGAAGGCAGCCAGGCGATTCGCACACCCCAGGGAACAGGGGCTGAGGGTGGCAACACAATTGCTTGGCAGACGAGGCACTTTTTTGTTTGTTTTTGGGGGTGCGCAGCCAGCAGTGCTCAGGGGTTATTCCTGGCTCTGCACTCAGGAGTCACTCCTGGCGGTGCTCAGGGGACCCTATTGGATGCTGGGGATTGAACCTGGGTCGGCCGTGTGCGAGGATACGCCCTCCCCACTGCCTTATGGCTCCAGCCCCACACAAGGCACTTGCCTTGCACGTGACCAAGCCTGGACTTATTCCTGGCGATGCACTGGGCCCCAGTCACCACCAGGAGTCACCCCTGAATGTAGAGCCAAGAGTCTTTTTTTTGGCGGGGGGGGGGGGGTCACACCCAGTGATGCTCAGGGGTTACACCTGGCTCTGCACTCAGCAAAAAATAAAATAAAATAAAAATGTTATTTGGGCTAGAGCAATGGTCAGCGGCTAGGGCGCTTGCCTCACATACGACTGACCCATATTGAAGTGACCCATATTGGAGACCTGGCACCACATATGGTCCCCTGAGCCCACCAGGATGATTTAAAAAATTTTTAAATTTTTTTTATTTCTTAAGAAGAAATTTAACATATATATATATATATATATACTTTTTTTTTTTCTCTCTCTGGGTCACACCCAGTGTTGCACAGGGGTTACTCCTGGCTCTGCACTCAGGAACTACTCCTGGCGGTGTTCGGGGGACCATGTGAGATGCTGGGAATTGAACCCGGGTCGGCCGCATGCAAGGCAAACACCCTCCCTGCTGTGCTATCGCTCCAGCCCCCCCCCCAGGATGATTTTTGAGGACAGAGTCAGGGGCTAATCCCTGAGCGCCAGCAGGTGTGGGCGCCCCCCTCAAAAAAAAATACAAATGTTTGTGGGGGCTTGGACAGGTGACACAAAGAACGGAAGGCCTGGAGCACAGGCCTAGCGTGAGTGGCCCCAGGTTCCATTCCCGGCCCCGCCTGCTCCCCAACCATCACTGGGATGGCCCTGGTGGTCCCCAGCACTGCTGTGCCCTTGTTGCAAGTATTGCCAAGTATGCTTGGTTATTCACGGGTCTGGTCCATGCCCTACGCTGGACCCCAGAGTGCCCTGGCCTGGAGGTGATGGTGACCGTTGCTCCTGGCTCACGGTGAGGGGGCGGAGCCTGATGGCTCCTGGGTCCCCTGAGCACTGCTTGGAAAATCCCAAAAATGGGGGCCAGAGAGATAGTACAGGGGGGAGGGCCCTTGCCTTGCACAGAGTTGACTGGGGTTTGATCCCCGGCTTCCTGTATGCTTCCCCGAGACCTGCCAGCAGTGACCCCTGAGAGCAGAGCCAGGAGTAAGCCTTGAGCACTGGAAAAGGAGAACCTCATTCATGGGGCCGGGAGAGAGCTACTTGCGTGCTCAGTGCCTTCAATCCCTGGCAACCCATTGACCCCAGGCAACACTGGACAGTGGCCCCCACCCCCCGGGCACTCCTGGGAGGCCCCCTTCATCCACAAAATAAGTTATTCATTTTGGATGGTTCGAAATTCAAAGGGTAGGATTGGAGCGATAGTACAGCGGGGAGGGCATTTGCCTTGCGCACGGCAGACCTGGATTCCATCCCCTGAGCAGGCCAGGGGTGATTCCTAAGTGCAGATTCAGGAGTGACCCTGAGAACCGCTGAGTGTGACCCCCCCCAAAAAAAAACAATTCAAAGGATGAAAAGAATGTGGCAAGAAGGTGACATTTAAGATCTGGCACCACAATTCAATCAGCTTAATCAATGGCTGAATAAATAGCAGTATCCTGTCACTGTCATCCTGTTGTTGGTCGATTTACTCGAGCGGGCACCAGTAACATCTTGATTACACTCAGCCCCGAGATTTTAGCAGCCTTTCCTTACTCATCTTTCCCAACGATTAGAGGCTCTTTCAGGGACTAGGGAATGAGACCTATAGTTATTGTTTTTGGCATATCGAATACGTCACGGGTAGCTTGCCAGGCTCTGCCGTGTGGGCGGAATACTCTCGGTAGCTTGCCGGGCTCTCCAAGAGGTATGTATAGACCTATTACAGTATTTGGGATATGAATACGCCACAGGGAGCTTGCAAGGCTCTCCCGTGTGGGTAATAGACTCTTGGTAGCTTTTCAGGTTCTCCAAGAAGGAGAACAAGGCTATTAGATGTCTTCCGGGAGCTTGGTCTTACAGTCTCTGGATGTTGGCCGTTGGTGGGATTACACGGCACCGGGGGCAGTTTGTGAGTGTGGCTGCCAGGCTACTGGAAAATGGGGGGTCTGGATGGAGAAGGCTCAGTCCCAATCCGAGCAGGCTTGGAGATCTCAGCCCCGGGTCCCGCACACCTGGGTTCCTCTGCTGGTCCCTTCATGCGTGAGGCTCGTCCGGACGTGTGGAGAGTGGCCTTGAGCATGGCTGTGGCTGGGTTCCGGAGGCCTTCAACAAGACCTTTAATATAGCAGTATTCCTATATTAAAAAAAAAGATCTGGCACCACCAGGAGTTGGTCATGTGTTCTTAGGGGGGAAGAATATGCCAGCGAGGAGTGGGCAGGTCCTGTCCAGCACTCACTTTGAGTAGATTTCCTCAATTGTTTTTTTGTTTTGTTTTGTTTTGTTTTTGTTTTTGGGCCACACTGGGCATGCTCAGGACTTACTCCTGGCTCTGTGCTCAGGGATCACTCTTGGCAGGCTCAAGGGACCATATGGGACGCCAGAGATGGAAGCCCAGGCTGGCCCCAGGCAAGGCCCTAACCGCACGACTGTCTCTTTGGCCACTTTTGCTTTCTCATTTCTTGGTCGTTGTTTTGGGGGCCCACCCAGCAGAGCTCGGGGCTTACTACTGACTCTGGTGGTGGTGCTCAGGTGACCATATGGGGTGCTGGGGATTGAATCCGGGTCAGTCACACTGGTAAGGCTGCCCATCTTCCCGGCCCTGTATGGCGTCTGACTGAGTCAATGCTATGTGTCTCAGTTTCTCCATCTGCATAATCATGATGACGACAGTGCTCCTAGAGCACTTCCTCTGGTACTCAGAGTGAACTTGGGTGCAAAGGACAGAAGCCGGTCAGACTTAGGGGTCAGAGTTTTGAGTTCAAGCATGGCTGCATTCAGTGACCGAAAACGGTTCCCCCACCAGCCGACAGTGACGAATGAATAAAGGAATGAAGGAACAGGGCCATAGCCTGGTTGGCAATCAGTGACTCTTTATTCAAGTCTCACAGCACTAGTTATACAGAGATTGTGAAAGGTGGGGGTACCCATAGGTGTGGTTGAACATTATCATAACAATAAGTAGATATGAAGCCCTTCCTTGAGGGGAATTTTTTCTAGCAGATTAACTCAAGGACAAAATCTCATTGGGAGTTCAGCACTCTAGATGAACTAGGCGATCTGCTCAAGGACAGGATTACGTCTGGGGCATATTGCTTTCTCCGTTCCTCAGCTAGTAATCCATTTATTTCTAGTCATTTTGCTTTTTTTTTTTTTTTTTTGCTTTTTGGGTCTCACCTGGCGCTGCACAGTGGTTACTCCTGGCTTTGCACTCAGGCATTACTCCTGGCAGTGCTCAAGGGACCATATGGGATGCTGGGGATCGAACCCGGGTCGGCCGCTTGCAAGGCAAACGCCCTCCCCGCTGTGCTATCGCTCCAGCCCCTCTAGTCATTTTGTATGAGCACAGTAAGAGATATAATAAGCTTAAAGGTTGGCTCTTCCTGGAGACAGCTCACTATTGATGCCAGACTACAGTCTCAGGCAAAGTTAGTCTTTCCTAACCCCAGCAGGATCCTTATCCAGTTACTTCTTTTTGGGTTATGATAGAGTTTGTCCCATGACTGTGCTCTTAACTTATTATACTTCTTATGGCAATTATGGACTGGAGTGATAGCACAGCCAGTAAGGCGTTTGCCTTGCACATGGCTGACCTGGGTTCGATTCCTCTGTCCTTCTCGGAGAGCCCCGCAAGCTACTGAGAGTATCTCACCCACACGGCAGACCCTGGCAAGCTACCCATGGTGTATTCAATATGCAAAAAAGAGTAACAATAAGTCCCA
This sequence comes from Sorex araneus, assembly GCF_027595985.1. Classification (NCBI taxonomy): domain Eukaryota; kingdom Metazoa; phylum Chordata; class Mammalia; order Eulipotyphla; family Soricidae; genus Sorex; species Sorex araneus. The sequence goes on along the minus strand of NC_073302.1, from coordinate 5,044,712 downwards.
CAATGGAGACATTACTGGTGCCCACTCAAGCAAATTGATGAATAATGGGACGACAGTGCAGTGCTATGGCACTTATCCTGTCCCTTTTCGATGCCAGGGTAGCTTATGACTTGCCCTGGGTCCATCCAATCCCTCACCAGGACCTCCTTTTGGGGGTGTTAGGAAGTACGGGCAACAGAGGCTCAAATCAGGTAAATATGATGGATGTCCAGGAGTAAATATTATTCAGCCAATTAACTCCCATGCTACAAAGGCACAGCATCAACTGTCTTCCTGTGTCTAGACAAAAAGGACATTGCTAAACCATGCAGAGGACATAAAGGAAAGAGAAAAGCAATAAAAGATTAGGAGAGCCTTATGGAATTGGGTGTGCCTCAGGAGCACTGTGGTGGGAGTAACTCGATAAACCTAAGTTCCCTGGGGGAGGAGCAAGGGCAAGCCAACGTTACTGAACAAAAGCGCGGCGGTCAGCAGGGCTGGGGCAGCGGTGAGAAGGCGGGTGAGAGCTGCCTCTCTAGTCACACAGCCTCACTTCCTTTTCCCTCCCGACAGTGGCCTTGCTCCTACCCTCTCTCTGGAGAGTGACGCCCACACCTCTTGTCTCCAGGCGTGCAAGGACTTTCCTTTCTTCTCTCCTCCTGTCCGTGTTTGTTTCTACTATGAATGAACACCCGTGGTCTTTCCATGAACAGACCACAGTACGAAAGAGGAAGTATGTGTGGCTTTCACACACGGCCAAGAATGCTCAGAGCCCGGGAGCGGGTCAGTGACGGGGGCGGGGGGGGGCAGGGTGCAGGCTTGGCTGCTGGAGTCTGGTTCCGGTCAGCATCGCCAGGAGCCACCTCCAAGCACGGAGCCAGGAGTAGCTCCTGCGCACTGCGGGATGGAGCCCCGAGGAACAAGGGTGCTTGGCTTCCTCCTGAGCCCTGGGACCCCCGCCCCGAGAGCCCCTTCCCCCCCGCCCAACCACGGTCGGCAGCCCCAGGGTCGGTTCAGACTTAGTGTTGGTGAGGAAGTGATGTTGCTCTGCGGGGGGAGGAATGGGGCCCCCCTCCTGGGAGACAATGTGATCATTTGTACGAAAATGTCAAAATGCAGGGGTTGGGGTGGGTTTCAAAGTAGTAGTGGGGGGGGGGCTGGAGCAATAGCACAGCGGGGAGGGCATTTGCCTTGCACGCGGCTGACCTGGGTTCGAATCCTAGCATCCCATATGGTCCCCTGAGCACTGCCAGGGGTAATTCCTGAGTGCAGAGCCAGGAGTAACCCCTGTGTATCGCCGGGTGTGACCCAAAACAGCAAAAACAACAACAACAACAACAACAAAGTAGTAGTTGGATGTCTGAGTTACATCACTGGCACAACAGAAATTTAAAAAAAAAAAAGGTTTTTGTTTGTGTTGCACTACACCTAGCAGTGATCAGGGCTTACCCGGCTCAGAGACGCTCCTGGGTGGGAACCAGGGTGGGTCGGCTACTCATGAGCAAGGTAAGAGCCGACCCCCTGCTACTATCTTCCCGCCCCACCCATACAAAGTGTCTGATGCAAATCTTCCCCTCAGTCAGGTACTTCTTGGAACTCGTGTATCATGTCACAGCCAAGTAACAATGTGACAGTTTGCTAAGCACTATCTTGCTGGTGATGACAAGATGGTGGAAACCAACTGAGCCAAGGAACACAGGGCAAAGCACTTGCCTTACACGTGACCACCCCCGTTCCAGCCCGAGGCACTGATGAGAATAACCCCAGCGCAAAGCTGGCAGAGCCTCTGAGCGCTGCTGGTTGTGGCCTGTGTTCCCCCACCCCCAGCGTTGGAAACCATCGTCCATTGGGGGTTGCCAAAGGCACCATAGTTCTTCCATGCCGCTGAGTATGGTGCAACTTTAAGAAAACAAGTTGCCAGGGCTGGAGCAATAGCACAGCGGGGAGGGCGTTTGCCCTGCATGGGGCCAACCCAGGTTCCATCACCCGCATCCCATAGGGTCCCCCTGAGCATCTCCAGGAGTAAATCCTGAGTGCAGAGCCAGAAGGAACCCCTGAGCATCGCCAGGTGTGACCCAAAGAGCCAAAAAGGAAAGCACCTTGCCAAGCACCCAGGAGGAGGGCCTTTCTTCCGGACTCGGAGGGGAATTAGGAAGAAGGGTGGGATGTGAAGGCCCGTGCTGAGGGATGTGCACACGGTGCTTCGGGGAGGAGAGTTGGCTGCTGGGCTCTGGAATGAGGGGGAAGCTCGTCACGAAACACCTTTGGGCGCATCTGTTTGAATGTCATCATGTGTTATCCTCCAAGAAGTATAAGAATTTTTGTTTTGCTGTGTTTGGGGACCATACCCAGTGGTGCTCAGGGCTTAATTGTGCACTCAGAGATCACTACTGGCGGGGCCAAGGGCCATATGGGGTGCCGGTGCTGCGCTACTGCTCTGGCCCAATAATTTGTTATTTTATTTATTTTTGCTTTTTGGGTCATACCTGATGATGCACAGGGGTCACTCCTGGCTCTGCACTCAGGAATTATTCCTGGCAGTGCTCAATGGGCCATATGGGATGCTGGGAATTGAACCTGGGTCGGCCACGTGCAAGGCAAACGCCCTCCCCGCTGTGCTATCGCTCCAGCCCCAAATTTGTTATTTTAAATATTAAAATTGAAGAGCCAAAGAGACAGTAGGGTGGTAGGATGCTTTGCCTTGCATGTGGCTGACCCAGGTTCAATCCCTGGCACCACACTTTGTCCTGGAGTCCCTCCAAAAGGGATCCCCGAGTGTAGAGCCAGGAGTGAGCCCTGTGTGTGTGCCGGTGTGGTGTGTATCCCCATATTAGAATTCATAACAAAAAAAAAAAGCAAGAGGTCAGGGAGATAGTTCTTTTTTTTTTAAAATTTTATTTTCAACTGGATCACCGTGAGATAGTTACAAGCTTTCATGTTTGAGTTTCAATCATACAATGATCGAACCCCCATCCCTCCACCAGTGCACATTGTCTACCACCAATGTCCCCAGTATACCCCCTCTTTCGCACCCTCCCCCTGCCTCCATGGCAGACAGTTTCCCTCATATGCTCTCTCTACTTTTGGGCATTATGGTTTGCAACACAGATACTGAAACGTTATCACATTTGGTCCTTTATCTACGTTCAGCACACATCTCCCATCCTGAACGATCCCTCCAACCGTCATTGTCTTAGCCATCCCTTCTCTATTCCAGCTGCCTTCTCCCCCAGCTCATGAGGCAGGCTTCCAACTATGGGGCAATATTTCTGGCCCTTGTGTCTACTAACCCTGGGTATCAGTCTCATATTATGTTATTTTATATTCCACAGTCCTTCTATGTCTGTCCTTCTCTTTCTGACTTATTTCACTTAGCATGATATTCTCCATGAAATTTGCTTCAAATTTCATGACTTCATCTCTCCTAACAGTTGCATAGTATTCCATTGTGTAGGTGTACCAAAGTTTCTTTAACCAGTTGTCTGTCCTCGGACATTCGGGTTGTTTCCAGATTCTGGCTATTATGAACAGTGCTGCAGTGAACATACAGGTACAGATATCGTTTCTATTGTGCTTTTTTGCACCCCCGGGATATATTCCCAGAAGTGGTACTGCGGGGTCATATGGAAGCTCAATTTCTGGTTTTTGAAGCACTGTCCATATTGTTTTCCAGAAAGGCTGGCCCAGTTGGCATTCCCACCAACAGTGAAAGAGCGTCCCTTTTCCCCCACATCCACGCCTGCACCGGTTGCTTTTGCTCTTTTGAATGTGTGCCAGTCTCTGTGGTGTGAGATGATATCTCATTGTTGTTTTGATTTGCATCAGGGAGATAGTTCTAAAGGTACAAACTTTGCATGTTGAAAGTCGGTCTGGCCCCTGATTTAAGAACCACAGGAGGGGACTGGAGCGATAGCACAGCGGGGAGGGCGCTTGCCTTGCACGCGGCCGACCCGGGTTCTACTCCCAGCATCCCATATGGTCCCCTGAGCACTACCAGGGGTAATTCCTGAGTGCAGAGCCAGGAGTAACCCCTGTGCATCGCCGGGTGTGACCCAAAAAGCCAAAAAAAAAAAAAAAGAACCACAGGGGCATATGCAAGCACTGCCCTAGAGCATGTTGGTGTGGCACGAGACGAGGAAAGAGGGGCTGGAGAGACTGTACAGTGGGCAGGTGCTTGCCTGCACTGCTACACCCAGGTTCACTCCCTCGCGTCTCATAAGTACCCTGAGCCCACCGGGTGTGGCTCTCCACCCCCCAAAAAGAGAAAAGAAGGACGCCAGAGAAGATTGATGAAAAGTTAAGGCATTTGCCTAGAATATGGTCAAGCCCAGTCTGGTCCCTGGCACCACACTGTCGCTCATGTGACCTACCACCGAGCACAGAGACAGGAGTAGCCCCACTGGTGTGCTCTCTCTCTCTCTCTCTCTCTCTCTCTCTCTCTCTCTTTCTCTCTCTCAATAAAAAATAAGGTTAAATCCATTCGGCTCCCTTCTCCACCTAATATTTGATGCCTACCAATTTCCCTATGACACCAGCTATGAACATGGTCCTTATTGGGGTGTGTGGCGGGGTGGGGGGAGTGGAGAGACAGCACGGGGTTAAAGTCTTTGTTTGCTTGGTTGCATACAGCTAACCTCAAATGGTTCCCAAGCACCACCAGGGGTGACCCTCTGAGCACAGCACCAGAATCACCCCAGACCACCACCAGGTATGGCCTGACTGCCCCTATCCCATCTTTCCCCCTTGGCGGGTCAGACAGCCAGAAGCGCTCAGCTGATGCTTTGCATTCAGTGGCCTGGGGTTCGGGCCTTACTTCACCCTAAACACCACCTAGTATGGTCCCAAAGCCAGGCGGTTCCATACCTGACTCTGTTCCAAGCGGGGCTGAGATCTGCTTAATCATCGTCAGCACTGAAAATAAAATCCACTTGGGGAACTTTTTTTTCCCCCCCCCTCAGGACAGAGGAGAAAGAAATCAGTTAAGAATCAGGAAGTGGGGTGCGGGGCTGGAGCAATAGTACAGCAAGGAGGGTGTTCGCCCTGCACATGGTCAACGCAGGAGTCAGGCCTGAGCACGGTGTGGCCCCAAAACAAAAAGAATCAGGAATGTGGGATTTTCGGAGGTGGGGTGGGGTGGGCAGGAATCATGCAAGGCAAATGTCCTGCCACTGAGCCCCATCCCTTGCTAGCTGGTAGGTAGAAGAGAGTCCCTTTCGGGATCCAGGCATTGGTCCGGCCTGCTGATGCCCTCTGCTACGGACGAATCAACTGCAGCAACCAAGAAAAGAAGGGAGGGGGGGATGCTGTCCAGACAGAAGCCACAGCTGAGCGGTATCTGTGATACCCAGAGCGCTGTCGTTGACAAGACAGGGACACACAGGCCTTAGAGAAGAGAAGGGGCCCTGACAGAGGGAGGTGGTTTCGAAACAAAGCAGGAAAGATCTTCATGGTCGTTGCAGAAGGGCAACCCCGGAGTTGACACACAGCTCAGCGTGGGCAAAGGGCTGTGCAATCGACCAGGTGCAGAAGTATGAGCCCCTGGGCACCTCAGACCCTGCTCTGCACTGCCCCATACCCTCCTCCGCGCCTGAGCAGAGAATGCTTTTATTTTTTGGGGGGTGCTGAGCACAATATGCTTTTCTTGGGGGGGGGCTATGATCAGGATTTACTCCTGGTTCTGCGCTCAGGGATCACTCCTGGCAGTGGTTGGGGGACCCTATGGGATGCCAGGAACTGAACCCAGGTCGGCTGTGTGCAAGGTAAGTGCCTTACCCGCTGTACTATTGCTCTGCCTCTCAAATAGATCATTTTTTTTTTTTTTTAAAAAAAGGAAACCAGAACCAGAGAGGGAATACAGGGGTGAAAGCACTTGCCTTGCACCAACTAATCCTGGTTCAATCCCTGATATGACAAGGTCCCCTGAGCAGACAGGAATGATCCCTGAGCAGAGCCAGAGCCTGAGCACTGTGGCCCCAAGCCATATAATACTAATAAATAATATTAATAAAAGGAAGCCAAAGAGCGAGGGATGTCACCACGGCGGGGCTCATGTGAGCAGTAGCGAGTGTTGAGTGGTCAGGCTCCGAGGGCCAGGCAGAGCACCACGGTGGGCTCTCCACCTCAGCACTACTCAGGGTGGGGTGCGCCTAGAACAAACGAGGGGGAAACAATAGAGAGGAAAGGACCTCTATCTCCGTCAGCTGCATGGGGACTCCCAGTAGAAGTGAATGGCAAAGTCTTCCCCACCCATCACTTGCTTATTTCAAAATTAAACAATGGCAGATAAATATTTACTCCCAGTGCCTGCAGGGAAGCGGGTGGGAGGCTGCCCCGTCTTTCTGGACCTGGGCAAAAGAATCTGGAGAACTGGTGCAGTGGGGAAGGAGCTTGCCTTGCATACAGCTCACCCCGAGCCGCCCACCAGGCGTGATGCCTGAGTGCAGAGCCATAAGGAAGCCCCCCAAATCACTGGCGTCCTTTCCCCGTGCAAGCTATCAGGAGGGACACAACACTGGCACAGGAAAAAGTTCTGAAAACTCCAGGACCAAGGGCGGTGCCCAAGCAGTGGTGACTGCCACCTGCCCAGGGGGGGCTTCCTGTTCCTTCTCGGGACAGGAAGCCTTTCAAAGGGTCCACGTGTTCGATCTTGCCGTTCTTCCTTTTTGCGTGCGCGTGCGTTGGGGGGTGGGTGGCGGCGGGGGTGGCTGAGCCACAGGTGTGCCTTCTCCGGCCGTAGGGTTCAGGCCCTTAGCCGGGGGAGGACCAGCGGCCCCCCACACCCCGGCACCCGGGAGCCTGCCCGTTCAGTTGGGACGTTTCCGGCCGGACAGATCAATGATCTCCACCAGGAGTCCGCCGGATCTCTCTATCCCGTCTCTTTGGTTCCGGCCTGGAAACAGGCTGAGAGCGGCTCGGAACTGGCTCTTCGGCGGAGCGCGGCCGGGTCCCGGGGAGGAGCGTGCGGGGGGGCTGGGCGTGCGGTCCCGAGAGCAAGGCCGGGAGGCGCTTCCCGGTCCCCGAGTGGCCGGAGCGTCCGCCCCGCCCCGGGCCGGCCCTCGCGGATTCCTATTGGTGCAGAGGGCGCCCTGGGCGGTGCCGACTGGGTGCCGACTGGCGGAGATAGGGGGCGTGGCCTGAGGGGGCGGGTCCGGGCCGGCTCGGGGGGAGCCCGCGCGGATTCCTATTGGTGCGGAGGGCGCCCTGGGCGGCGCCGACTGGCGGAGGTCGGGGGCGGGGCCTGAGGGGGCGGGGCGGGGCGGTGTCCGCCGCAGGCCCCGGGATCCGCCGCCGGCGCTGCGACTATGTCGCGGGCCCACGGCCACCTGCGCGCGGCACTGTCCCTGGCGGGGCTCTCTCCGCGCGGCGCAAGGAGCGGGGCGGCGGCGCGGCGCGGCTGCAGCGCGTGGCCCGCGCCGCAGGAACCGGGCATGGAGTATCAGGTACCCGGCGGGGGGTGTCGTGCGTGGGGACACGTGGGCCGGCCTGAGCCACGCGTCGGGGCCCCCCCGCTGCGGGAGGGACCGGGGCCTGGACTTGGAGGCTCAGGACAGGCACATCTTGGGCGTCCGGAGTGGGAACGGGGCACCCGGAAGTTGCTGGTGAATCCTGAGACAGAAGGGGCCCGAGGGAGTGCAAAGGGTCCCCCCCGGGAAGACTTGGGACCCAGAGTCCCAGGGCTTCCGCAGCTGGGAAGTGGGGAGGGAAAGGGGACTTGGGAGTTCCTGTCTGAGACCCAGGCCCGTGGATCCGGGGCTGCGGTCTCCAGGAGTTAGAAGATGGAAACCCAAGTACCTGGGATTCAGGGCTCAGGAAGGAGTCAGGGCCAGTGGGAGGGGGCAGGGACCTGGGAAGCCAAACATTTCCACCTGGCTCTGTGCCAGAGGCCAGAACTTGATGCCTGCCAGGGCTGGTGGCACCGGTTTGATGGGGCAGGCAGGTAAACAGCACCCCCAGCGTGGACGCCCCCGAGGCTGTCCCTACCAGCCTTCCGGCTGAGTAACCCCAGGACACTGCTTTCTCCAGGCCGCTTTCTCTTCACCACCTGGTTGCTTTCAGCAGCTATTTCCTGGGCCCCGATGCTGATGCTCAGGGTTGTCAAGGAAGCCTCAGGATTGGCTCATTCTTGATAGTAAACTAAGGCAAAGACAACCCCTACGTCCCCTGCACCCCATATTTTGGGCCTGAGAGCCCAAAGAAAAGCCAGGCTGGGCTCTTAGTCTCACCGTCTCCTTTCCCTGCCACTCCCAGCGTGGGGCAGACCTGCCCCTGGCCCCCATCCTGCCCGGGCTGGTGACCGCGAGGCTGTAGCCACAGGACGGGCTTGGCGGGCGGGGAGCCCAGGTGTGGGCTGCCCCTCTGGCTCCGACTGAGCGTTCCTGTGCTCTCCCCCGGGACCGGGGTTCCCAGGAGGCGGTACGCATGCTCAACACCCTGCAGACCAATGCCAGCTACCTGGAGCAGGTGAAGCAGCAGCGGGGAGACCCCCAGACGCAGCTGGAGGCCATGGAGCGCTACCTGGCCCGGAGCGGGCTGCAGGTAAGCAGGGTGCGGCTGGGGTCTGCCCGGCACGGCTAGCCCTGAGAGCCTGCAGAGGCCGCGACCTCCTTCCGGTCTGTCGGCTGCAGGTGGAGGACCTGGATCAGCTGAACATCATCCACGTCACCGGGACCAAGGGAAAGGTGAGGGGCAGCGTCCAGGCGAGGGTGTCCCCGGGGCCTGGGAGGGACTGTCCAGACAAAACCTGCCTCTGCAGGGTTCTACCTGTGCCTTCACCGAACGCATCCTCCGGAGCTATGGCCTGAAGACAGGATTCTTCAGGTACTGGGCCGGGGAAGGAGGCGGTGTCCCCTCGGGATGCGGAGGCGCCGGCTGGGCCAGGCTACCCTCAGGACCTTGAGGAGCGGCTTTCTGCTCATTTATTTATTTATTAATTTTTTTGCTTTTTGGGTCACACCCAGCGATGCTCAGGGGTTACTCCTGGCTTTGCACTCAGGAATTACCCCTGGCAGTGCTTGGAGGACCATATGGGATGCCGGGTATTGAACCCAGGTTGGCCGTGTGCAAGGCAAACACCCTACCTGCTGTGCTATCGCTCCGGCCCCTCTACTCATTTATTTATTCTGCAGATTAGCCCCTAACAGAGCGTCATGGCAGTCTTTGATTTTTTTTCTTTCTTCCCGCCCCCCCCCCCGCCTTTTTTCTTTGCTCTCTCTTTTTATTTATTTATTATTTCTTAACTTTTGCGGTGCCAGGGATTGAAAACCCAGGGACTCACACATGCGAGGCCGGTGCTCTACGCTGAGTGTCAGCCCCTGGCCCCAGTCTTTAAATTTCAGAATAGAAAAACACCCAGGGAGGGGCAGTGATTTGAGCAGATTAATTACATAGCAGGACAGTCAGATGTCTTTAAAAAAAAAAAAAAAAGAAATGAGTTGATTACTGAGTCCATTTTTCCCACTCTGAAAAAAATAAAGCTGGGCCAGAGCAATAGTGCAGCGGGTAGGGCGTTGGCCTTGCACTCGGCCAGTCTGAGTGTGTCCCCCGTATCCCATACAGTCCCTCAGTGTCCCTCAGCACCGCCAGGAGTAATCCCTGAGCACTGCCGGGTGTGACCCCAAAAGAAACAATAAATAAATAAAGCCCAGGCTGGTGTGGTGGTACAGGGTGAGGCTGCTGGCCCTGCGTGCTGCCAGCCCAGCTTCATTCCCTGTTGTCCCGTAGGGGCCCCTGAGCACTGCACCACCGGTATAGTCCCAATGCCCCCCCCACCCAAAAAAAAGAAAAGGAAAGGGCAATTGAAATAACATTGGTGGATAACACTAGTAGGAAGCTGTCCATTTGTTGATTCTGCATTGTTTTTTGTTTGTTTGTTTTTTGTTTTTTGGATCACACCCAGTGATGCACAGGGGTTACTCCTGGCTCTGCACTCAGGAATTACTCCTGGCGGTGCTCAGGGGACCCTATGGGATGCTGGGAATCGAACCCGGGTCGGCTGCACGCAAGGCAAACGCCCTCCCCGCTGTGCTGTTGCTCCAGCCCTTGTTTTTTTGTTTTGAAAATCACATAGGGACAGTTACCATTAGGAACAGAGAACCCCGTTTTTCTTTCTTTCTTTTTTTTTTTTTTTTGCTTTTTGGGTCACACCCAGCGATGCTCAGGGGTTACTCCTGGCTCTGCACTCAGGAATTACCCCTGGCCGTGCTCAGGGGACCATATGGGATGCTGGGAATCGAACCCGGGTCGGCCGCGTTCAAGGCAAACACCCTACCCGCTGTGCTATCGCTCCGGCCCCAACCCCATTTTTCTTTGCCACTGTGTGGAGGCCTCGCCACGCCCCTGGCCCCTCCTGCCCGCCCAGCTGCCCTCTGCTTTGCTGGAGGCAGCACCCTGTGGTCACACCCAAGCACAGCGACTCGCACCAAAGGAATCTCGGGAGGGGGTTTTGCAGCCCAGGGTGGGAATGTGGGTTGTATGAGAACTCGCCGAGATGTGCCGAGGGAAAGTGGGGCAGGGGAGGCGAGAGGCCCTGGGTTAGAAAGGGGGTGTGTGGGGGCTGGAGCGATAGCACAGCGGGGAGGGCGTTTGCCTTGCACTCGGCCAACCTGGGTTCGATTCCCAGCATCCCATAGGGTCCCCTGAGCACCGCCAGGGGTAATTCCTGAGTGCAGAGCCAGGAGGAACCCCTGAGCATCACCGGGTGTGACCCAAAAAGCAAAAAAAAAACCAAAAACGGGGCGGGGGGGGGAAATGGGGGTATGGGGCCGGGAGGTGGGAGCAGGGAAGCCCAGGGGTGTTCAGCAGCAGTGACGGGGCGGAGCTGCGAGGGGGCTGGGGTGCGGGGGGCAGAGTCCCGTGACCCCAGGTGTCCCGGCAGCTCTCCGCACCTGGTGCAGGTACGTGAGCGGATCCGCATCAACGGGCAGCCCATCAGCCCTGAGCTCTTCACCAAACACTTCTGGCACCTCTACCACCGCCTCCAGGAGACCAAGGTGCCCCCTCAGGGAGACGAGTGCGGGGGCGAGGTGGCGCTGGGGTGGGGGGAGCCGGGGCTGCAGGCTCGGCGCTGACCGGCTCCTGCCTGCAGGACAGCAGCTGCGTGTCCATGCCCGCCTACTTCCGCTTCCTCACGCTCATGGCCTTCCACGTCTTCCTCCAAGAGAAGGTGGGTGCCCAGTGCGCCTGCCGGGTCTGGGGCCTGCAGGGGACTCGCGACAGGCTGGGACCTCCGGGCGTCCCATGAGCCCGTGCTGTGCCCTTGGGCCTCTGCAGGTAGACCTGGCCGTGGTGGAGGTGGGCATTGGCGGGGCGTACGACTGCACCAACATCATCAGGTGAGCGCGGCTGCGGGGACGGACAGAGGGAGGGCGGGCGGCCAGGAGCCCGGGCTGGCTCTGGGTGGGCACCTCATGGGCCCTCTGTCCCCCCGCAGGAAGCCTGTGGTGTGCGGGGTCTCCTCGCTGGGCATCGACCACACCAGCCTTCTGGGGGACACGCTGGAGAAGATTGCGTGGCAGAAAGGCGGCATCTTCAAGGTGACAAGGCAGCAGGGGGATGGAGGGGCGTGGGCGGCCTGGCCTGGCCCTGGCGCCTCAGGAAAGGGGACTGGACGGGGCTGAGGGTGCCCTGTCCCCGAGCCAGGGGGCAAGGTCTGGCCTCTGCTCTGCTCTGCTCTGGGGGTGACTGTAGTTAGCTGAGTCTCCCCGTCAGAACAGGCAGGACCAGGGTTTCCGCAGGCCCCGGGCAGAGCGGGTCGTGGCTGCCCAGACCCGGGGCGGGCAGGAGGGGGGGTTGGGCAGGAAGGTGCCCCCTTGCTCACACCGGTCTCCGCAGCCTGGCGTGCCTGCCTTCACCGTGGCCCAGCCCGACAGCCCCCTGGCCGTGCTGAGGGACCGCGCCCAGCAGATCTCTGTGAGTCAGGGGGCAGCGCCCAGCCAGGAGCCCCTCCTTCCTTTCTGGCTCTTCTGTGCGGCGGGGCTCCGTCCGGGTTCTGGGAGCGGGAGGGCTCGGAGGCTTGCGGATGAGGGCGTCGGAGAGGGCGTGGCGCTGGCAGGGCCCTGACCGGCTGCATCTCCCCCCGCAGTGTCCACTCTACCTGTGCCCGCCGCTGGAAGCGCTGGAGGAGGGCGGGCCGCTGCTGGCCCTGGGCCTGGAGGGGGAGCACCAGCGCTCCAACGCCGCCCTGGCCTTGCAGCTGGCTCGGTGCTGGCTGCAGCAGCAGCGGGACCAGCAGGGTACGAGGAGCCTGCCCTGGAGGGCCCCGGGCACCCTCGGTGCCGCCTGTCCCTCTCTCCCTCCCTCACCCCCGTCTCCTGCCCCCCAGACGTCGGAGAGCTGAAGGAGTCCGGGCCGCGCCTCGTGCGGCAGCTGCCCCTGGCGCCCGTGTTCCGGCCCACGCCCCCCATGCGGCTCGGTGAGCTGGACCCTCCGCCTGTTCGTGCCTGTGGGGGCGAGAGGAAGGTCTCTGCGGTCAGTCAGCTTAATTCCCGAGCTCTGGCTGAGCCTCAGTTTCTCCCTCTGCTCGGAGGTGGTGGGATCTCCTGTCTCCCCGCTGAAGGGTCATCACTAAGGGGCGGGACCCCGGCACTCACTGTAATACCAGCATGGTCCTCCGGCCAGGGTGGTTTTCTGGCTTTTGTATTTGGGGGCTCCTCAGGCGGTGCTCTGGGTCCACACGGACCAGGGATGGAACGTGGCGCTGTTGTGTGCAGAACCTGCGCTCCAGCCTTTGCTCCACCTCCCGGTCCACCAGAACCACAAGATTCTTTTAAAACTTTTTTTTTTTCATTTTTAAATTTATTTTTGGTTTTTAGGCCACACTTAGCAATGCCCAGTGGTTACTCGTCACTCCTGGTGGTGCTCAGGGGACCAGGTGGGATGCTGGGAAATCGAACTTGGGTCTGCTGCGTGCAAGGCAAGCGCCTTACCCGCTGCCCTATTACTCCGGCCCCAGGACCACGAGACTCTTGACGGTGGCCCGGTTCCCAGTCGCCCTGAAAGCCTCTGTACACGGTGGATGCTCAGGGCTGGTAAATTGGCGTGTGCTGTTGCTCAGTCCCATGTTGGGCTCTGAGACCTGAGCCCGTCAGATCCTGGTCCATACCCCAGCTCCCTAACCTCACCTCTGAGAAGGGATGTAACAGGAGTAGCCGACAGTAGGCCCCTCCTGGGCTTCCAGAGGAACCCCCACCCCCACCCCCCCACTCCCCCAACCCTTATCTGGTGGCTAGTAAAGGCTGCTGGGTTTCTGCCTTGGAGCTGCGGCCAGGTTGCCGGAGGGAGTTAAGTTAGGGCTGGTGGGGCTGGAGCAATAGCACAGCGGGTAGGGCGTTTGCCTTGCACGTTGCTGACCCGGGTTCGACTCCCAGCATCCCATATTGTTCCCTGAGCACCGCCAGGGGTAATTCCTGAGTGCAGAGCCAGGAGTAACCCCTGTGCATCGCCAGGTGTGACCCAAAAAGCAAAAAAAAAAAAAAGTTAGGGCTAGGGTGGGAGAGATGAGGGCTTCCTTGGGGCACGCCCTAAGGGGCTGTTTTGCCCCCCTCTCTTAGGGCTTCGGGAAACAGAGTGGCCTGGCCGCACGCAGGTGCTGCGCCGTGGACCGCTCACCTGGTACCTGGACGGTGCACACACCTCCAGCAGCGTGCTGGCCTGCACGCGCTGGTTTAAGCAGGCGCTGCAAAGTCGCAAGAGGCCAGGCGGGTGAGTGGGACAGGAGCATGGCCTGCCGGGGGCGTGGCCTCCTACGAGGGGCGGGGCCTTCCAGGGGCGGGGCCTCCTGGGTGGGGCGGGGCTGGGAGGCTGGGGCGGGGCCTGCTGGGAGGGGCGGGGCCGGGAGACCCGTGGCGTGGCGGGGTGCGGCTTTGGCGAGGGGCCCGTGCGGTCCCTGACCCTTCCTTGCCCCTCCTGCAGCGGGCCCGAGGTGCGAGTCTTGCTCTTCAACTCCACTGGCGACAGGGATCCCGCAGCCCTGCTGAAGCTGCTGCAGGTGAGGGCCCAGAGGGCCTGGCATGCCTGTGTGACCCCCTCCTGTGCCTCCTGTTTCTCTCCGCTGTGAATCGGAGCCGACGTCCTGCACCCCGTGATTGCCCTGAGAGTGTGTGGGCGCAGGGGCGGGCTCAGGCCGCTGTCCACCCCTCTGGGGAAGACTCAAACCCAGAGCTCCCAGGACCCCTGGACTGGCCTGGCACCTGCGAATAGGATTGCCAAACACAGGGTGGGCCGTGTGCCGAGCCTCAGTTTGCCTCTCCAGGTAATGGGGTTGTTCCTCACAATGACAGCTGCCTAGATTTGGTTTAAGGTGTCAATTGTGAAGCTCCCACCCTGCTCTGCTGGGGAAACTGAGGCTGCCGGGAGATTACCAGGTCTGAAATCCCTCCCGAGTCCCGAGTCCCACTTCCCAGCCAGCAGGCGGAGGCTGGTCTTCAGGCCCAGAACCCCCATTTGTGGGAACAAAGCCTCTTCCCCGGCTGGCTGACCTCCTTCCTGCTCCCCACACCGGCTGTTCCTTGTGGCCTGGATCCCAGACTCCGTTGAAGTGGAAGTGGGGCTTGGGGGTGCTGCGAGGGGGTGTCTGCAGACTCCCTCTGTGCTGTGGGGGCCAGGGGTGGCTGCAGAAATGAGGACCCTTTGTGGGCCCAGGGGTGCTGTGTGCGGGTCGCATCCTCAGTGTGTGACCCCGAGTGTGTCCCCTTGCCCTCCAGCCCTGCCGTTTTGACTATGCCGTGTTCTGCCCGAACCTGACGGAGGTGTCGTCCACAGGCAATGCGGGTGAGTGGCCGGCCCGGTGTGGGGGACCCCTCTCCCGGGAACTTGGGCGTCTTCTGAACAGGGGACCTGGGGCAGGAGGTCGATGTTTTTTTATACACTAATTCTTCATACAATAGTTTGAATTTTGTGCAGGGAGACAGAGCAGGTAGGGTGCTTGCCTTGCATGTGACCGACCCGGGTTTCACCCCTGGCACCTCATAGGGTCCTCCAAGGCCTACGAGGAGGGATCCCTGAGCACAGCCAGGTGTGGTCCCCCAAACAAACAAAATTCAGAATCTTGCAAGGTGGGCCTGCCCAGGTGTGGACGAGCCCTCGGGGAGGGGTCTGCAGTCAGGGCCGTGGGCGAATAGCGCCATTTGAAGCAGGGCCGAGTGGGAAGTCCCGCAGGCCCCGCACAGGGCTGGGGTGGGAACTCCCCTCGGAGGTGCCGCTCCTGGCACGTGGTGTGAGAGGGGCCTGGGTTGCCCTGGGAACCTGCATTCCAGAAAAGCTGCAGCGTGGGCCAGGATGTGGCCCATATCGTAGAGCACAGACCCTGCCTGTTCCAGGCCTGGGCTCCGCGCCCCCCGCCCTGCCTGTCCTGCAGGGCCCAGCACCACGAGTGCCGCCCTGTGGGCCCATACTTGGAATTGTAAAATACATACATATATATATATATATATATATAGAGAGAGAGAGAGAGAGAGAGAGAGAGAGAGGGCTGGAGCGATAGCACAGCGGTTGGGCGTTCGCCTTTCACGCGGCCGACCCGAGTTCGATTCCTCTGCCCCTCTCGGAGAGCCCGGCAAGCTACCAAGAGTATCGAGCCCGCACGGCAGAGCCTGGCAAGCTCCCCGTGCGTATTGGATATGCCAAAAACAGTAACAATAAGTCTCTCAATGAGAGACGTTACTGGTGCCCGCTTGAACAAATCGATGAGCAACGGGATGACTGTGACAGTGATAAAGAGAGAGGGGAGAGAGAGCCGCCTGGCACCTGGGCAGAGCTGAGGGACATCGTGCCTTTCTGGAGGCTCAATACACAGCTGGCCAGGGGCCCCGGTGGGCATCAGTTTTCCAGATGCATCTATTGAGGCCAGCGTGGGGCAGCACCCAGCCCGGAAGCCAGCCTGCCCAGCTCTGCCCGCACCCTTTAAGCCTCAGTTTCCCCCGGGGGGCCCCTGGTCTGACTGAGCACCCGCCCCCGCCCCGCACAGATCAGCAGAACTTCATGGTGACGCTGGACCAGGTGCTGCTCCGCTGCCTGGAGCACCAGCGGCTCTGGGGGCGCCTGGCCGAGGAGCAGAGCGGCCTGCACCTCTGGGAGCCCCCCGCGGCGCCGGAGCCTGGCGGGCCCGCCTCCCTGCGGCTGGCCCCCCGCCTGCCCCCCGCCCCCCGGCCCAGCTCCCTGGTCTTCAGCTGCATCTCGCACGCCCTGCAGTGGATCAGCCAAGGCCGGGACCCCGTGTTCCAGCCGCCCGGGCCCCCCCAGAGCCTCCTGACACACCCCGTGGCCGAGAGCGGGGCCAGCGCGCTGCGGGGGGCGGTGGCCGTGCACGTGCTGGTCACCGGGAGCCTGCACCTGGTGGGCGGTGTGCTCAAGCTGCTGCAGCCCACCCTGTCCCAGTAGCTCGGGGGGCCGGGGGCGCCACCCCCTGCCTTCGCTCCGGGAACTCCTCCCATCTGCGGTGCCTTTGGTTTCCAGCTTTCCCGACTCCGCGGGACCTGCCCCGGTGCCCGCGCCCTGGACACGAGTGGGCGCCCCCACGGGAGGCCAGGATTAGCATCCTTTATCTCTGAGCCCCCGGCCTCCCCTTCCTGCCCGCCTGCCCAGACAGGCAGGGGGCTCCCCAGCGTGACGGTGGCAGTCTGGTGGCAGTCGTGTCCCCTCCGACCCCGTGCTTCCTGGCTCAGGCCCAGCTCATTGTGTGAGAGGCCTGGCCAGGCGGGGGTCCTGCCGGGGCTGGCTCATCGGCTTCCTCTCCCTGGGACCCCGGGGACAGCGGGTGGCCGGAGGGGAATAAAGCCTGGAACTTTTTTAAGTGTTGTCTCCTGCCGTCTGAAACCTCCCGCAGGCTCTGGGGTGGGCTGCAGGGTACAGCCGCCGGGTGGCCGTGGACAAGGCCCTCCCCGTCTCCTGCCCGCCCCAGGAGCCCGTCTGTGGCACAGGACACCGGGCACGTGTCTGCAACATGTACAGGACGGGGGGCGGGGGGGCCGCCTGGAAGCCCCTGTCCGCCTCGATCCCCGAGCAGCCGGGGGCGGGATTCGAACCGAGAGCTGTCACCCAGCTCTAGTGCCGGTGCCCATCCAGCCCGGCGTGGGTTTCAGAGTCTGATTTATTGGTGGAGAGTATATGGGGGTGGACCCAGGGCAGGCGGCGGGGGGCTCGGGGCGGTGTTCGCAGGAGGGAGCCGAGCCCCTCTGCCCCCGGGCCTGTGCGTCCCGCCGAGCCGGGCCAGGGCTGACGCCGTGGGCACCCACTCCTGGCGCCCTGCGTGATGCTCTCCTGCCGCCTGGAGAGGCCCCCGGGTCGTCTGTTCTCCCCTCCCGCCCTGCCCGGTCTCGGGGCTGGGTCCGGGTCCGAATGGCAGAGACTCGGTCGCGGAGGGCAGCGCTGTCTCTCTCCACGGCGCCGGCGGCCTTAGCCCTGGCACGCTGGGTCTGCAGGTCCGTCGGGGCGGGCTGGGGGGTGCCCCGCAGTGTTCCAGGCTGGGGCCGCTGCTGCCCCACAGGCGTCGGAGGGGGGGGCGCTAGGCCATGCTGCTGGTGGAGCAGGGCGTGCTCTGGGTGCTCCCGATGCTGGGGTTGGTGCTGCCGCTCTCCGACGAGGCCGGGGCAGCCACCGCCACCACGGGCTCCCGCTTGCCGGGGGCACCTGGGGGCAGGGGCGGAGGTCAGGGCCCCGGCCAGGGCTCCCCACTCCCCCCGGCGGCGGCGGGGGCCCGGGATACTCACGCGTGTGCGAGTAGATGTACCAGAGCGCGGCGGTGAGCAGGGCCCCGATGAGGAAGGCGCCGAAGGTGATGCCCAGCACGGCGGGCAGGACGAGCGTCTTGCCTGTGCCAGCGAGGGAGGTGCGGCCTGGTCAGCACGCGGCTGTGCCCGCCCTGCCCGGACCCCCCCACCCTGCTGTGCGGGCCGGGGCACAGGACAGGTGCCTGCCCCAGCTTAGCCGGAGTCCAGCTTGCCTGGACCTCAGACCCCTCCCCCCGGAGCCTGGCATGACTGCCCCCTGTCCGCCAGGGACAGGACGGTGGGCCCAGCCAGAGTGGACGCTGCTCCAAGCCCTGCAGCCAGTCCCTCCCCTCGGAGCCCTGTCCCGTGGGGGTGCTGCCTGAGGCACCCGGGGGCTTCCTCAGGCCTCTCGCTCCTTCTCGGCCTCTGCACAGCCCTGACTTCGGGTGGACAAACCTCACGGGCCTGCCCCGCCCCCCACACACTGGGGTGTCAGGGCTCTGCCGGCTGAGGCCTCAGTGGGGTGTGCTGGGCCGAAAAGCCCACCGCACACACAGTGCCTTCTGCAGGTGAGGCGGCACCACCCCAAGGGTCTTTCATCCTCCCATGCCCGCCCCCGCCTCCGTCCTAGCGACCCTGGGGCTGGGTCCAGCGAGGGGACTGAGGAGAGCTGGACTCTGTCCCCTGCAGCCTCTGGGGGTAGCCAAGAGCTCTGCAGGAGCAGGTGCAGCCGCTGGCCAGCGCTGGGGACCACCCTGTGTGTGCTGAGGTGGCGCCGGCCCCTCTGTCCACTCCCAGTCCAGCCTGCAGGGAGGCGCGGGTGCACTCACCAGGCAGGCCCGGCCCGATGATGTTCAGGCGGATGGAGGCAGTCCTGAGCACGTCCTGGAGAGGGCGAGAGGTGAGGGGACGGCCTTCAGGGGACGCTGCCAGCGCATTCCCCCACCCTCCACAGGCCCGCCCTGCTCCAAGGCCCTGGCTCGGAGTCCTGGTGGGGAGGTGCGGAGGGGTCCTGGGAGATGCCCCCCTGGGGGATGACGGGGACCTTTGCTGGAACATTCCCGGAGAGGGCCCGGGAGGCCCCGACTCCTGGCTGCGGCTGCTCCCCTGGGAGGGTCGTGCAGGGCAGAGCCGGGTGGGCCCCAGCAGTTTGTAACTCCGGAGACCCTTCCATGGGAGTGGCCGGTAGTGGCCAGGGCAGGGAGAGCCACTGGAAGGTGATGCGGCACGGCCAGCAAGTGCTGACGGTCACCGTAGCGCGGCTCTGCCTCGACCAGCCCCGCCCAGGTGCGCTGCTGACTGAGATGAGGCGGAGATGGAGTGGCCGGTGATGGGCAGGCGTGTCGGGGGGGGCGTGGAGAGGGGGACAGATGGATGGACGGGGAACGGAGCAGCAGAAGGGTGATGGATGGGAGGCTGGTAGCAGGGGGGACAACCGGGCAGGAGAGATGACGGATGGTGGACGATGTGGATGGACCAACAGAGACAGATGGACCAACAGAGACCAACAGAGACAGATGGTGGATGTGGGTATGGACGGAGACTGGGTGGATGGGTAGCGGGTGGGTGGTGGATGGACAGATGGATGGAAAGATGGCTGGCTGGCTGGGATGGTGGCTGGATGGATGGTGGGTGGGTGGACAGATGGGTGACTGGGTGGATGGTGGGTGGGTGGGTGGGTGGATGGGGTTTGGGTGGCTGGGCGGGATGGCTGGTGAATGGAGACACGGGTGGGGACGGACGGACGGATGGGTGACTGTGGGAGAGGAGGCAGGCAGCTGTGTGCAGCTACAAGTCCGAGCTAAGCCACAGCAGGGTGGTGGCAGCAGGAATGCCCCCGGGAGCCCCCCAGCCACAGGGCTGACTGGCTCGGCCCTGGTGAGCTGGCCCCCATCCCCCTCCCCCGGTCACGTCCTGTCCTGGAGCCCTCGACCCACAGCCGCTGTCGAAGCCGAGTCTGGCCCAGGCCCCACTCACCACGGACCAAGCCCTGGGGCGGAGGGCGATGGAGCAGGTGAGGGTGCCCACCGTGGGCGTGGACACCATGTAGCCTCGGAGGAGGAAGCTGAAGCGCTTGTCGCCCTCGGGGCTGGGGGACAGCAGGTTGACGCAGCTGCCCTTGGCGGCCTGGTTCTGGATGAGGTCCACTTTGTCTCCGTCAGACCCCAAATCCAGCTGGCAGCTGTCGAGCTGCGGGGTGAGCTCGGGGATGGACGGAGACATGCTGACCTGCCGGGGTGAGAGCAGGGGCGCGTGGTCACCCCCAGCCCCGCACCCCTGCACCCCGCCGCTCTCAGGGACCCCGAGGGAGACATTCTGGGGAGGATGGGCAGGGGCCACCCCCCACCCCGGCTGGCGCTCCTCCCGCTCATGTCTGCAAAAGCGGGGGCAGGGGGCCCGCGCGGGGCGGGGGCGGTACCTGCACGAAGCCCTGCTGGCCCAGCTCGATGGTGTTGGAGGCCTGGAGGAAGTGGGGGCTGAGGTAGAGGCCCAGCTGGAAGGAGAGGCTCCCCAAGTTGACACAGTGCACTGTTTTCTGCGGGAGAGGGGGGACTGGGTAAGTCGAGGCACCCGGGGGGTGCGGGGGCGACAGAGTCGTGGTCCGGAGTGTCCGGAACCTGAACCTCACCCTCACCTGTTGGTGGGATGCAGGGGCTGCTCCTAGCTCTGTGCTCAGGGTGATGGGGACCCTATGGTTGAGGGGTCCCCCAGGGGGTCAAACTGGGCAGCGGCCTGGCAAGCGCCTCGCCCGTGGTCGCCTTATCCTCACCCTTTAAAAAGTGTTGTGGGGCCACACCCAGCAGTGCTTGGGGGGCCACCTGGGTGGTGCCCAGGACACCAGGTGGCGCCGATCATCACACAACTCCCCTGGCGCTGTCTCCCCAGCCCCCAGCCTCTTCTTTCCTTTTGGATTTTGTTTTTCGTTCGGGCTGTACCCCGCGATGCTCAGGGGTTACTCCTAGCTCTGCACTCAGGAATCCCTCTAGCCGAGTTCAGGGAACCAGATGGGATGCCGGGAGAACCGGGTCGGCTACATGCCAGGTAAGCTCCAGCCCTAATTATCCTCCTCTTGTTACATTAAAGTTTTTGCAAGTGAAACAGTTTTCTTTAGAACAGTGGAGGGAGAAGTCTGCATCCAAGATAGTGATGGGACAGCAGAGAATGCGCCTCACATTAAAAAAAATAATAATAAGGAACCATGAATTTGGGCGCTGGAGAGCTAGTGCAGCAGGTCAGATGCTGGCCTTGTTCACTGCTGACCCGGGTTCGATCCCCAGCACCCCGTATGGTACCCTGAGCTCTACCGGGAGTGGTCCCTGAGTGCAGAGCCAGGAGTCAGTCTGGGCAACACCAGGCACCAGCCCCAAACCAAAACCACAAACGCCATGAGGAACAGTGAATCTGGGGCTGGGAGCCGCTCAGGGGGCGGGCACCTGTTTCCCATGCAGGAAGGGTCCCGCCCGGCACTGGGTGGCCTCCCGAGCACCCTAGCAGTGGCCTCCAAGTCAAAGCTGGAAGTATCCCCCGACCATTGCAGATGTGGCCCTCAAACCAGGAAATAAATGAGCAAAAAAAAAATGAAAATAGAAAAAGAAAATAAAAATAGGGGCCAGGGCTGGAGCTATAGCACAGCGGGGAGGGCGTTTGCCTTGCACGCGGCCGACCTGGGTTCCATTCCCAGCATCCCATATGGTTTCCGAGCACCGCCAGGAGTAATTCCTGAGTGCAGAGTCAGGAGTAACCCCTGAGTATCGCTGGGTGTGACCCAAAGAGGAAAAAAAAAAAAGAAAGAAAGAGGGGCCGGAGTGATAGCACAGCGGGTAGGGCGTTTGCCTTGCACACAGCCGACCCGGGTTCGATTTCCAGCATCCCATAGGGTCCCCTGAGCCGCCAGGGATAACTCCTGAGTGCAGAGCCAGGAGTGACCCCTGTGCATCGCCAGGTCTGACCTAAAAAGCAAAAAAAAGAAAAAATAGGGGCCAGAGCCATAGTACAGCGGCTAGGGCATTTGTCTTGCACACAGTCAACCCGGGTCCAATTCCCGGCATCCCATATGGTCCCCCAAGCACCACCAGGAGTAATTCCTCAGTGCAGAGCCAGGAGTAACCCCTGAGCATCATCAGGTGTGGCCCCAACAAAAAGAAAAAGAAAACACACTTGGAGCTCACTCTGGGATTAGAATCACAATAGGGGGGATGAGAGAGAGAGAGAGAGAGAGAGAGAGAGAGAGAGAGAGAGAGAGAGAGAGAGAGAGAGAGAGAGAGAGAGAGAGAGAGAGAGAGAGAGAATGAGAATAGAACACGGGTGAAGGCATTTTTCTGGCACGTGGCTAAGCCTGCTTTGGGTTTCTGCGTGTCACATCCGGCAATGCTCAGAGCCTCTGAGCTCAGGAATCACTCCTGGCGGTGCTCTGGGGACCACATGGGATGCCGGAGATCAGGCTCAGGTCAGCCGCGTGCAAGGCAAACGTCATCGTTGCTGTGCTGTGCTGCGGCTCCAGCCCCAGCTAACCTTGCGTTGGTGCCTGGCACCGGCACCGCATGTGGTTCCTGAGTGCTGCTAGAGAGAGCATCCCTGCGTGGCCGCGGGAGCAGCCCCGAGCGCCACCAGGTGTCGCCCAGAAACCAGGAAGGAGGGAAGGTGGGCGGGGAGGCCGCTCACTCCGCTGCATGGCCCTGAGCTCAGCTCTGGAAGCCCCAGGCAGTGAGAAAAGGGGTGTCCTTCCTTAGGGCCCCCTCCCCGTCACAGAAAGGACCTCGGGGTCCAGGAAACCTAAGTGATTTGCCCCAGGCCAAGCATCCTGCTGACTTAAGAGGCAGAGGAGGGAGCCTGAGCTCTAAATGGCGCTGCTCCCACTGGATGGGGGAAACTAAGGCACACTGGTGCCATGGCCGGGACCCGGGCTTGAGTCTCTTGAGATCCCTCTGGGGTTCAGAAGGGGCCCCGGGACCCCTGGAAAGGATGCTGAGCACGTGACAGCCAGCTCACCCGCTGCGGCGATGAACTTGCCAAGAGGCTGATGACCACCTGCAGGAAGAGAGGGGAGGAGTGGTCAGGGCCGGCAAGGCCCCCAGGGGCTGGGCTCGTCCGGTCCTCCGTCCCAGTGCCCTCGCTGTTCCCCCCAGGGGTCCCTATGTGGGCTGGGGGGGGGGACCCACCTGCCGCGGGCCCCGGCCCTCACCTCGTTCCTGGCCATGTTTTCTGTCACTTCCATGCCACAGTCGGAGTAGGTGCTGTGCAGGACAAAGTGGTCACCTCTGTCCTCAGCCTGGCAGCCGGCGTCCCTGAAACTCATGCTGGTGATGGCGCAGCCCAGCTTCTAAGGCAGGGGGAGGGGGGGCATCAGGGGCCAGCGTCGGGGCCTGTCAAACCCACCCCGGGCCCCCAGGCCTCCTGCTCCACGCTCTCGCACTCAGGAATGACTTCTGGAGGTGCTCGGGGGACCATGTGGGGTGCTGGGGACAGAACCCAGGTCGGTGCAAGGCAAACGCCCTCCCCACCCTCCTCTCCAGTTTTGCTAGAGCTCATCATCCTACGCCATTTAAGAATGAAGCTCTTTGGGGCTGGAGCGATAGCACAGCGGGTAGGGCATTTGCCTTGCACGTGGCCGACCCGGGTTCGATTCCCAGCATCCCACATGGTCCCTTGAGCACCGCCAGGGGTGATTCCTGAGTGCATGAGCCAGGAGTGACCCCTGTGCATTGTCGGGTGTGACCCAAAAAAAGCAAAAAAAAAAAAAAAAAAAAAAAAAAAAAAGAATGAAGCTCTTGGGGCCCAAGAGCTAGTACAGTGGATAAGGCGCTTGTCTTTGACGCAGCCGACATGGGTTCGATCCCTGAGTGCAGGAGTAAGCCCTGAGCACCACTCGATGTAAGCCTAAAACCAGACAACCCTTGTCCTGGAGAGGTGGCTCAGGGGGATGGAACACCCGCCCTGTGTCCACGCCAGCACCACACGGTCCCCTGTGCACCACCAGGAGGGACACCCCCCCCTCCCAAGCACCAAACCAGGCGTAGCCCTGAGACCAGCAGGTACAGCCCCAAACAAACCCTTCCCTGAGCTCCCCCTGCCCCCTTACCCTGTGCATGACAGGAAGATGTGAGCACGAACACGGCTTAGCTACTTTGTGCCATTTATTTATTTATTTATTTATTTATTTATTTATTTATTTATGCTTTTCGGGTCACACCTGGCGATGCACAGGGGTCACTTCTGGCTCTGCACTCAGGAATTACCCCTGGCAGTGCTCAGGGGACCATATGGGATGCTGGGAATCGAACCCAGGTCGGCTGCATGCAAGGCAAACGCCCTCCCCGCTGTGCTATTGCTCCAGCCCCTGTGCCTTTCTTTTAATGTTATTAAAATAGATGCCAGCTGGGGAGACACTTGCCTCGCACCCGGCCAACCTAAGTTTGATCTCTGGCATCCCATATGGTCCCCTGAGCACTACCAGAAGTAATTCCCCTAGTGCAGAGCCAGGAGTAAGCCCTGAGCATGGCTGGGTATGGCCCAAAACCCAAAGGGAGAGGAAAAAAAAACAACCCAGTAACATAAGTGCAGGTGGGGGCTGGGATGATCAGTCAACAGGCAGAGCATTTGCCTCGTACACGGCCCACCTGGGTTTGATGCCCAGTGAGCCATCGGTGCCCGAAGCCCGCCAGGAGTGATACCCGAGCAAGGGGCCAGAAACAGGAACTGAGCCCCACTGGGTATGGCCCAAGTCCCCAAATATGTAAAACTTCAACTGGATGCAGGTGGACTTTAATGCAC
The DNA here is from genome assembly GCF_027595985.1 of Sorex araneus. Classification (NCBI taxonomy): domain Eukaryota; kingdom Metazoa; phylum Chordata; class Mammalia; order Eulipotyphla; family Soricidae; genus Sorex; species Sorex araneus. Next base: position 5,020,260 of record NC_073302.1, on the reverse strand, counting down.
ACATTTGCCACGTTCCTAAGGGCGCACACCCCTGCCGGCCAGCCAATTCCAGACACACGGACTCCAGGGCTGGGCTGGTCGAACGGCTTTTTCTCTTCTGTTTTGGGGTCACACTGGGCCATCTAGCCCCAGCACCAGAGATGGTCCCCTGAGCCCTTCCAGGAGTGACCCCTGAGCGCCGTCAACGTGCCCAACGCCCCGGCCCGCCTCACTACCCACCCTCCACACAACACAAAGAACCAGACGGTAATTGCTGGGCTCTGCAGACCACGTGGTCTCCAACTTTAGGAAAGCAATCCAGGACGTCATGCGGATGTGCAAATTGAGGGCCGTGGCCCTCGTGCCAATAAAACTTTATTTACACAAACACACAAGGAGGGCCATTGTTTACCCTCCTCAGAAGAATCAAATCAAGGAATTCCTCAGTCCCACTCGGGATCGAAGACCCTCGGGGGCTTAAGAGTGGCCATCGGAGGGGCCCCTTGAGTCTGGTCAGCCTCCCAATTCCCGCTCCAGTACCCCGTCCCTGACGGCTACTGCTGGCCTCAGTCCTGCCCACAGAAATGGCTCTGGATGACCCCTATGCCACCAGGTCCTGAACGCAAGCGCTACACACAGACTGGTCACCTCCGGGGAGGCCGGTGAGCTCCGAGGGGGGCGTGAACCTGCTCGGACCTGGATCCTGGTGCTCCCTTCTTTGTCTGGTTTGGGCCCTCACTGGAGGGTGCTCAGGAGGAGATACTCCTGGCTCAGTGCTCAGGGCTGTTCTGGCTGCGCTCCCAGGGACTGGAACCCAGGCGGCCCCCACACACCCGGGCTCGGTCCGCTGAGCCCCTCTCCCGCTTTGGGGCCTGGAGGAAGGGCAGGAGTGCAGACCCCCAGCGCCAGGAGCGTCTGGCCTCAAGTCCAGAGCCCAGGACCTCCCTGCACCAAGCACAGCCCTGCACCCCTGCCGTCTGCCACCCCCAGGTGGGAGCGTCACAGAAAGGGGCGCAGCCTCCGGTGGTCCCCACAAGCAAAAGCTGCACAAGTGGCATGGCCAGGACGTGTCTGTGGCCCTGACCCAGGTGCCTCGGCGAAGGACGCTCGCCTGGGGGTGCTCGCTCGTACGCAGCGGAGACCCCGGGGAGACAGCGGCCGAGGGTGAGGCCCCGGCACGGAGCACAGCTACGAATGTGGGAGCCCCGAGGCCAGGTCACACACACCCCACCCCCGTCAGCTGCCACCTCCACCACCTCTGGACTCGGGGAAGCACGACAGTGGCTGCCGTCAGAGACAACGCTCCGGCCCTGCGGGTCCAGAGGCAGCCCCGCCTCGCCCCTGCACTGTGCTCAGTGTGCAGTAATGCCCGTGGCTCAGGTCTCTGCATCGCGTCCTCCGCCCTCAAGCAGAAGAAGGGGTGTGTCGTGGAGGGGGGCAGCACCCGGGGGAGATGACTAGAGGTCCCTCCTCTCACCCCCAAATTCCCATACGAACCTAACCACAGAGGTCAACGTCACTCTGAAACTCCCTGAGAGGGGGCTGCCGGGATGGCACGGCGGGCAGGGCGCTGGCCTTGCAAGTGGTCGACCCGGGTTTGATCCCCTGGACCCCATACAGTGCCCCACGGCCCACCAGAAGTGATCCCAAAGCCAGGAGTCAGCCCTGACCGCCACGGGGTGTGCTCTCCCCTCAAAAAATATGTTTTAGTAAAGGGAAAACAACTCCTTGAGAATATGGGCCGTTTGTCAGGGTTCTGGAGAGAGCATCTTACTCAGAAAGGACAGAAGAAATGAAAAGACCCTAGAAGGGCCCTGGGATGGCCCCACGCTTGGAACACGCAACAGGTTTAAAAGCTCAATAGCTGGGTACAGGGGTGGAGGGTGGCTCAGAGGGTTGGCACCTAGCAAAAACCATAAAACAGAACCAAAAATATACTCTGGGGGCCAGAGAGTTCAGTGGGTAGGGCGCTTGCCTCTCAAGCCCTGGTGTGGCCCCCAAACAAATACTGCTGCCCAAATGACAAGAATCCTAACAAAGAATCAACATTCAGCAAGAATGTTGGTCAGTAGTTGGAGAGACAGAACAGCGGGCAGGGCACCACCCTCGCACGCTGCCCACCCAAGGACCAACCCCCAGCACCCCATATAGCTCCCTGAGCACTGCCAGGAGCAATCCCTGAGCTTAAGGCAGAAGTAAGTCCTGAGCACTGCTAGGTGTGGACCCAACAAAGACAGAATAAAGATAATGTGTGTGTGTGTGTGTGTGTGTGTGTGTGAGAGAGAGAGAGAGAGAGAGAGAGGGAGAGAGAGAGAGAGAGAGAGAGAGAGAGAGAGAGAGAGAGAGAGAGAAAGAGAGAGAGAGAGACTTCTCTTCTAAATTTACAGTGAAAATCAGACTCATCATTTGGAAAGTGGAGAGCGTCGGCAACACAAAACAAAACTTCCAGAATGTTCACCCATGGGGACCCAGCAGTCTCAATGGAAATACAGTACTAAGTGGAAATCTACCCCATGACAATAATCCTAGGCAAAGGAAAAGTTCACACACAGCGGCATTTTCCACGTCGTAGTAACATTACAGAACTAGAAACAACCTAATGCTAACGAGATAAGTCAGAATATCAATAATATTGATATGAGCAATACCATCTATTAACCAATGTACCATTTTTATTCCTAATGATATCAAATACATCTCAACTTTTTAAGTGCTCAATGATTAGAGGAGGAGACAGACAATTGTCTCTGCTATTGTTAGATCATCTAAGAAACATACAGAGAGAATTCCAAAAATAAATATCAAAATTTTGGTAGCAACTGCCCTTTAGTGGGAAAACTGATTTTTTTGTTTGTTTTCAATTTTTTCATATTAAAAAAATATCACTTTTGGGGCTGGAATGATAGCGCAGAGGGTAGGTCATTTGCCTTGCATGCGGCTGACCCGGGTTCGAGTCCCAGTATCCCATATGGTCCCCTGAGCACCGCCAGGGGTAATTCCTGAGCGCAGTCAGGAATGACCCCTGTGCATTGCCAAGAGTGACCCAAAAAAAGCAAAAAAAAAAAAAAATCACTATTTTGTTTTGGGGCAACACCCAGCGATGCTCAGGGGTTACTCCTGGCTCCGCACTCAGTAATCACTCCTGGCGGTGCTCAGGGGACCCCATGGGATGCGGGGGATCGAACCCGGGTTGTCCTTGTGCAGGGCAAGCCCCCTCCCTGCTGTTACCTCTACGTCCCCAGTCGCTGTTTAATTAAACTGGTCAGTGGGGTGCAGCTGGGCTATACCCAGCAGTGCTCAGAGGCTAGTTCTGGCTCTGTGCTCAGGACTGACCCCTGCCAGCACTCAGGGGACCGTGTGTGGTGCTGGGAACCAAACCAGGGTCAACGGCATGCAAGGAAGGTGCCTTAACCCCTGGACCACCTCTCCGGCCCAGGCCTGTGGGGTTTCGTTTCAGGTTCTGGGTCACCCCTGGCTGTGCTCAGAGCTTCCTCCTGGCTCTGCACTCCTGGTGGCTCTCGGGGGACCCTGTGAGACGCTGGAGATGGAACCTGGACGGGCTGCCTGCGAGACAGTGCTCTCCCTGTGGTGCTCTCTCGAGCCCAGTCTCTGTGATTTTTCTACTAAAATCTATGATCTTCGATCACATGTGCATGATGGCCCAGATCAGCTCCCGTTCAGGATAATGCTGCCCCCGCCCCGCCCCAAGCTTCCCTGAGGCCGGGGCCCAGCGGCAGAGCCCGTGTGTCTGTGCGAAGCTGCTTCCGTCCCTGACTTGGGGGACATCAGTAAAAATTCTGTGTCGTAGCACTCACCAGATGCCGCAACAGCCTCAGGGAGCAGACGGACCCACGTCAATCCCACCTCAGTGCAAAGGTCATTATTAACCCCATTTTTGGGGGGATTTTTTTGGGGGCCACACCTGGCAGTGTTCAGGGTCACTGTGCTGTGTCGGGGATGGACCCTGGGGCTCCGGCAGGCCAAGCATGCGACCCCCCTCTCCACTGAGCCGTCTCCAGGCCCCCAGCCCCGTTCCCGGAGAGGGAACACTGAGGCCTGCGGAGGCGTGGCCCCTGCCTGGGCTGGGGGGCCCCAGCGCCCAGAGCTGGCCGAGTCCCCACCACGGCGGAGCTGGGCACTCACCTCGATGAGCTCCTTCTTGAGCACTAGGGTCATGCTGTCCTCCGCACACGAGGGCTGGACGAGCGACAGCAGCAGCATCTGGTCACACATCTCCCTGGAGGGGGTGGTCTGCACCGGAGCGGGGGTGGTCTGCAGCCTGCTGCCTGTGGGGGGGCCAGTCTGAGCACTTGGGAAGCGAGCTACGAGCACAGCCCCCTGGAGGCAGGCGGGCACTCACCGCAGCTGCGGGCAAGCAGGGACACCTCGCTGGCCAGGGGCAGCTCGGCGAAGGTGGCGATGGTGCTGGCGTTGAGCCTCTGGGCCTCCTGCAGCAGGCCCTGGGGCGTGTCCGGGAGCTTGTAGCCGGCTATGCTCTTGTCCGGGAAGATCTTGATGGAGTATTTGCCAGTGGTCTGAGGCGGGGGAGGCAGAACCGGGGGCCACACGCACCGTCATGGGCCAGCCACGCGCCTCCACGCCCCGTCCTGCGCTCTCCTCTCTGTTTTCCCTGCCTGGGACACCCTTTCCAGAAAGGGCTGGCTCCTCTTCCTCCCCAGGAGTCTCCTCTGACCCTGCGGGTTGGCTTAGGGACCTTTCTAAGGGATCCGGGCAGGCTTCCTGGAGGAGGTGCTTCCCTGGAGGTTGTCTGCCTATAGGGCAGTGCAGAGGCAAAGGGGGGGTGGGGCACAAAGATCATCACATGGGAAGGCTCCAGGCGGAGCTGGTAGTGCAAGAAATCTGGGGTTTCTTCTTGGGAAGAGTGGGGGAAGCGAGCGTGGTGGGACCCCTGGACCTCGAAGCCAGACTCACCCATATTTGCATGTTGTGGTTGGAGTCGATGAGCCAGGACACGTAGGGCGGGCCCTGAAGTATGAGCACGGCATCGGGGTCCCCGGAAGGGCAACTCAGTTCCACCTTCACGGTCACTGTCTGGGGCCTGAGAGGCAGGAGCGGGCTGGTGGGGTCCCAGGGCCCGCTCCAGGTAGGGTGGGGGAATGGGGGTGGGAGTGGGGTGGGGCTTAAACCCACGGGGCGTGGCCTGCACAGATGGGCGGGGCCAGGGAGGACTGTGCAGTTGGCCTATGAAGATAGGCGGGGCCTACGCGGACGGGGCGGGGCCGAGAGCAAGGGGCGGGGCCGGGCAGCCTCACCTGGCCTCGGGTGCAGGCAGGACCCTCAGGATGTGCGCCTCCTTGTGGCCGGCCACCCCTTCCAAACGGCAGCGCTGGACGGGGATCCCGGAGCGAGGCTGCCACTCCAGCGTGCGGCCCATGTCCACGTGGGGCTCCAGATGACAGGACGGCGGTGACCCCGGGGCTGCGGGGACCAGCACGCCTCAGCGCCCCGCTGAGCGGCCTCCCACGGAGGCCCCCTCCCACCCACAGCCCAAACAGGGGTTGCGGGATGGAGCCCCCGAGTGCGGGGCCGGGGTGGAGGGTCCCCCTTGCATGCTGCGGGCCCCAGGCCTGGCCTGTCCCGGCTGTCAGTGAGCCCCGGCACAGACCAGGGGCGCCGCCTGCGGGCACCAGCAGCTCCGCCCACTCTGCCCAGACCCGCGCGCGCGACAGGGGTCATCACTGGTTTGTCATCTCCCCCCAGGGACAGCTCCAGGAGCTCGGGTCTGGCTCTGCCACAGATCCCGCTGTGCCCAGCACAGAGCCTGGCCCTAGCAGCTGCACAGCAAGTCACAGAGAAGGGCCGCTCTGAGGTCAAAGGACTAACCCAGGCGAGTTTCTGTGGCTCGGTCTCGAGTGTGGAGTGTGGTGAAGGAGCCAGTACTGTGCGGCCTGGGGGGGCAGTCTCTGTCCCTCATGGAGCCTCACTGGTCACATCCGGGGAATGGGCTTGCAGGCCACTCCCGAGGGCAGCCCTGAACTGAAGGAGGCACAGGGCACTGACCTTGGTCCAGCCGGAGGAGGATTCTCTGAGGATCGTTCAGCTGGGCCACCGAGGCCACAGGGCCCTTGGCAGCGGCCCAGGTGACCAGCTCCTCCTTGGTGGAGAAGGACGGCAGCGGCGTGCGGCTGACTCCTGAGGGTTCATGCAGGATGACCAGGGGGTCCTGGGGAGGCATGTGGAGGCTCAAGGCGCAGCTCCCGGGCCTCAGACACTCAGACCCAGCTGAGCACTGACACTGGAGACTCTGGGCAGTCTGGAACCCCCCACCCCCACCCCCAGAGTCAGGCCTGCCCCTCGCTGTGCCATGGGCGTCTCGCTCAGTCCCCCACAACTGATTACATCTCGTGGCCGCCATGTCCCCTGACCTCTCCACGGGTCTGTGAGCAATGACAGGAGCCCTGCTGAACCCTTCGGGGACAGCCTGAGTCAGCCTCATCCTCAGGTCTGGCTTGAGGCGGGAAGGGAAGACAGAGGAAATAAATGGATGGATGGATGATGGATGATGGAATGATGGACGGATGATGAATGGATGATGGATGGATGGGAGGATGCTTGGTGGATGGATGATGGATGGATGGGAGGATGCTTGGTGGATGGATGATGGATGGATGGGAGGATGCTTGGTGGATGGATGATGGGTGGATGGGAGGATGCTTGGTGGATGGATGATGGATGGGTGATGGGTGGGTGGATGATGGACGGCAGAGGTGGGCCTCAGCCTGGGAGAAGCTCAACACCCAGAAACTAGCCAGGCCTCAGCTTACGGGAACAGCGGAAGACAGGGGTATTTTATTTAGCAAGACACAAAAGAGCAGGACAGGTCCCCTGGTGGGCCTGGGAGGGGAACAGCTCCAGCCCCCAGCCACCTCCAATGCCCGTGGCTCAGGGCAGCCTGTGGGCAGCAATCAGGGAGGAGTTCCTGGTGGAGGTGGTCAGATACAGGTGCTCTGAGTTCCCTCTCCAAGGCCAGGAGCACTGCACTGAGGGCTGCAGGACTTTCCACCAGGGGCAGTCGGTGACTGCGCACCTGGCCGGGGGCTGGACCTTAACAAGGGGGTAAAGGGATGGCCAGTGGGGCGCAGAACCCCTGGTCCCGTGATGGAAAGGCGGGGGCCGGGCCGAGGCCCAGAGGTGGGGTGACTGCGGGGGCCGGGCACCAGCTGACTCTTCAGCAGCAGCATCCACAGTGGCCCCATCACCGGAGACCCCCATCACAGACCCCGCGGCAGGGCCCCGACACAGGCACCTGAGCCTGGCGCGGGGCCCGCACCCCCGACAGCTGGTGCTCTGTGCAGGCCCCCGGGCCTCTCGCTCGGCGCCAGCCACGGCTCCGGTCACTCCGCCCCAGTCTGGGTTTTCTTGGCCCAGAGAGGAAGGTGGGCAGGAGGCCTGTGACCTTGCACCTTCCTTCCCGGAAGGGGCCTGGCCGGAGGTGGGGTGAGTGCTCCCTCCCGCAGGTCAGGGAGGCCACTGGGCTGGTCCACCTCAGCCTGGAGCTGGGCTCGGCTATGTCTCTGCCTCAGGGCCACCTGCTGGCCACGCCCGTCCATCTGTCCAGCTGTCGTCCGTCTGCTGTCTGTCTGTTGCCCAGCCTGGACTCCTCCCCCACCTCCTTCCTCACAGCAGCCCTGGGGCCCGTGTCCCAGCCAGCTGGGGTCTGGGTGCTGGAGCCCCCCCTCATCCTGCCTCCCCCCACCCCCGCAGGCCGCCCGCTCTCCCCTGCACTCTTCCGGCTGTGGCCCTCTCAGTTCTCCCTTCCAGCTTCTGCTTTCTCTTTCTTTCCTTTTTCGTTGGCCACACCCAGTGATGCTCAGGGCTGACTCCTAGCTCTGTGCTCATGAATCCCTGAGCTTGTCAGCTCTGGGGGACAAATGAGATGCTGAGGATCGAACCCAGGTCGGCTGCACGCCAGGCAAGCACCCTCCTTGTTGTACTATCGCCCTGGCCCCTCGGGCCTCCGCTTTCTCAAGCGGTAACGACAGCTGTGCCTCTCTGGGGGTGCCCCATCCACCTGAGGTCACATGCTGGGGCCACTGACCTCTGCTCTCTGATGGAGCGCACTTCAAGGTGGAGTTTTTTTAGAAATTATTTGTTCGGGGGGGCCGGAGCAATAGCACAACGGGTAGGGCGTTTGCCTTGCACGCAGCTGACCCGGGTTCGATCCCCAGCATCCCATAGGGTCCCCCAAGCACCGCCAGGAGTAATTCCTGAGTGCAGAGCCAGGAGTAACCCCTGAGCATCGCTGGGTGTGACCCAAAAAAGCAAAAAAAAAAAAAAAGATTTGTTCAGGGCTGGAGCGATAGCACAGCGGGTAGGGCGTTTTGTCTTGCACATAGTCGACCTGGGTTCAATTCCCAGCATCTCAAACAGTCTCCCGAGCACCACCAGGAGTAATTCCTGAGTGCAGAGCCAGGAGTCACCCCTGTGTATCGCCAGGTGTGACGGACGGAAGGAAGGAAGGAAGGAAGGAAGGAAGGAAGGAAGGAAGGAAGGAAGGAAGGAAGGAGAAAGAAAGAGAGAAAGAAAGAAAGAAAGAAAGAAAGAAAGAAAGAAAGAAAGAAAGAAAGAAAGAAAGAAAGAAAGAAAGAAAGAAAGAAAGAAAGAAAGAAAGAAAGAAGGAAAGAAAGAAGGAAAGAAAGAAAGACTTGTTCACTGCAGCTGATCTCACAAATCACGCTCAGCACGGAGACCCAGATGTCTGTCCCGGCCCTGTCCCTAAAGGCCTGCTGGCGCCGTGGGGGTGACCCCAGGCTCCTTCCCTCGTGTGAAAAGATTTCCAAAGGGAAGAGTCTTATCACAGCAGCAAGGTGACTGGAACATCCTTGGGCCCCCTGCTCCCCCTGGATGGATGGGAAGACTGAGGCTACGAGTGAGGAGCAGGGAGGGCGAGGGCTGCCAGGCCCTGACCCCACCTCCGTCTGTGTTTGGGCCAAACCCGGCAGTGCTCAGGGCTTCCTCCTGGCACTGTGCTCAGGGATCACGGGGGGGGGGGGGGATCAGATGTGGTGTGAGAGATCGAACCCGGGTCGGCTGTGCACAAGGCATGTGTCCCACCTGCTACCCCATCCCTCCGGCCCTGGTGCAGACTCTCCCCGAGAGCCTGGGGCCTCCCCGGCAGGGCCCCGGGGAGCCACACGCACCGCAGCCAGCTGGAGTGAGATCCCGGGGGCGCGCAGACGCAGGTAGACGGACTTGGTCACGCTGAGCACCAGGAGCACTTCTGGGGAGCCGGGGCCTTTCTGCTCTGACGGCTGGACAGTCAACTCCAGGTCGGACACCTCCTGGGGTGGGGGGGGCAGGGCAGAGACAAACAGACGGTCACGGGGCCGCCGGCTGTAGCCCAGGGAGCACACAGGCTGCTCACTGGCCGCTCACTGGCCACTCGCCGCAGCCCTGCGGCCGGGGACTGCCTGACCCGCCGAGTGAATGAGGGATGGGTGCTGAGCGGACCCTAGAGGTGGGGGGAGGGGGAGGGGGCGTCGGGGAGAGAGCTCACGGCTGGGTCCCCGAGAGCCTGGCCCTGGGGCGCCATCCCTGCGGGCAGTGGAGCCCTCCACCCCCCAAGGGCCCCCCCCAAATATGCCAGGTGCCTCTCTCCGGCAGCAGAGCCGGGTGTTTCCTGAGCCCCTGTCTCGTCCCCGTCCAGCAGACGCGCCCTGAGCCCTTCTCAGGCCCCGCTCCGGGCGGCTGCCCGCCCTCCTCCGGTATTCGAGTGGCTCTGAAACGTCTGTGTCTGTGGACCTAATAACACAGTCTTGATACTGTCTAAGAATGTGCGTAAGTGCACATATGTACTTACATATATGGGGGGGGTTAGGTCACATGCAGCTGTGCTCAGGGATCCCTCCTGGCAGTGCTCAGGGACCACTCCTGGCAGTGCTCAGGGCTAGGGTTAGGGTTAGGGTTGGGGTTAGGGCGCCGGGATTAACCCTGGGTTGGCCACATGCAAGACAAGTGCCTTGGGGCTGGAGCGATAGCACAGCGGGGAGGGCGTTTGCCTTGCACACAGCCGACCCGGGTTCGATTCCCCGCATCCCATATGGTCCCCTGAGCACCGCCAGGGGTAATTCCTGAATACAGAGCCAGGAGTGACCCCTGTGCATCGCCGGGTGTGACCCAAAAAGCAAAACAAAAAACAAAAACAAAAACAAACCAAAGACAAGTGCCTTAACCGCTGTGCTGCCTCCCCGCCCTCCGCAAGAGCCCATGTTCAGCTCTCAAAGAGCTGACATTTCATCTCAGCTTTTAAAAATTTCTTGTCTGGGGGCCGGAGCGATAGCACAGCGGGTAGGGCATTTGCCTTGCACACGGCCGACCCGGGTTCGAATCCCAGCATCCCATATGGTCCCCCAAGCACCGCCAGGGGTGATTCCTGAGTGCATGAGCCAGGAGTGACCCCTGTGCATCGCCGGGTGTGACCCAAAAAGCAAAAAAAAATTTCTTGTCTGTCTCTGGCCCGCACACGGTGGTGCTCAGGGATTCCTCCTGGCCATGCCCTCGGGACACAGGGACAGTAACTCCTCCTGCCGGCGACACTGGCCCCGGGCTGTGCCGGGCACCCCGAGAGCCGCCGCTGCCCTGGGAAGCAGCTGCTGGGGTTTGCACTCAGGGGAAACTGTGCTCCCCGGATTCTAGGCCTGACCCCACCTTCCAGGGCATACACAGCTGACCAATTCCCGAGGTTCAGAGCGGGGGGCTGTGCTGGGGGGAGTGGGGGATCCTTTCCTCATGGTGCCCGGGACCTGGAACCAGGCTGTGCCCCAGAGCAGCCTCTACTCTGCTGGCCAGACGCAATACTTTTTTTTTGCGGGGGTTGGGCTACACCCCGCGATGCTCTGGGGTTACTCTGCACTCGGGCATGTACTCCTGGTGAGGCCCGGGGGGCCGTACGGAACACAGGGGGTCGAGCCCAGGCTGACCACGGGGCAAATGCCCTCCCCACCGTACTATGGCTCCGGCCCCCCAGACGCAGTTTCTGTTGCTGCTGGTTCTTCCTCTGCCGCCCGCCCGCCACCCACCCCGCTGCGGAGGCAGGGGAGCAGGGGGCAGGGACGGGGGGCACGCTTGGGACAAAGGCACCAGACACCCAGCCCGGGGGTTCGGAGGCCGGGCAGGCTCTGCAGAGTCCCCGCGGAGGGTTATCAGAGAAGGAGACGGGTATTCCAGGCTGAGAACACGGGTGGAAAGTTTTGGGATTTCGCTCCTAATTATCTCCTGGCCCTCTCCCCAGCGGCTGTCACGAAGCCCTCTTGGGCTGAGGCTGCTGGAAAAATCTGCGCGGAAATATTTCCGGTCTCAATCATGACACCATGCGGCCTCTTTGTTTGGGACTCTCTGCTCCTTAAAACAAACAGAAAACGAGCAAAGCGTTGCTGAGTTCATTTTCCGCAGTGCCCGCCCCCTCCGCCCGTTTTTAAACTTCTCGCACTCACTGGAGTTTGTTTTTGAATGATCGCTGAATGCCAATTTACAGGGAAGTGATCTGCTTTCATAAGTGTATGTTCGTATGCATTTACAGTTTTGATTATTTACCGGGGGGGGGGGGGGCCCACAGCCTGACCTCCAGCTCTGAGCCATCCTCGATTCAAGTTTCCTTTTTTCTTTTCCCCTTTTTTTCTGAACTACACTCGGGCTTGTTTCTGGCTGTGCGCTCAGGGATCAGCCCCGGCAGGGTCAGGGGGCCTGAGGCTGGGAACTGAACCCGGGTCGGCCGTGTGGAGGCGGGCGCCCTGCCCGCCGTGCTGTGCTCCTCCTCTTGACCCCGCTGTGCTCCCAGCCTGTCCCCAGGCCCCCCTCGCTGCCCAGTCCCAGAGGGAGGAATCTGGGGGCCTACTCTTGGCGGCGGGAGGGTGGAGGGGGATGAGTGAGAGACATCGGGGTCTCTGGCCAGCTCTGGCCCTTGGCGGACCCCACCCCCGGGGCCCCTGGGGGAGAGAGGTCTGTGCCTCGGCATCCCCACCTGTGTGGGGGGAGTCATGGAGGTCGAGCCTGGCCCTGCCAAGAGCAGGGGACAGGGAGAGAGACCCGAGAACCGGAAACGAGCCCCCAGGAACAGCGCGGGGGGCTGGGCAGGGATCTCTGGCGCCCAGGCCTGGCGGGGCCGGCCGGGCCTGACTCACGCGCACGGCCCCCCACACGCACGGCCTTCCCGCTGCCTCCCCGCCCCCCGCCCCCTCTGCCCGGGGCATCCTGGCGAGCCTGGGAGCCCAGTGGCAGCCAGGCGGCCGGGAACCCCCTGGCCCCCTCTCGGGCCGGCGGGCGGGACACCGCGTTGCTATTTCTGTCCCGTGTCCCCACAGATGCCATTGTTGGCCGGAGAGGTGGCGGGAAGGGGATTTTGCTGAGGAGCCCTGAGGAGCCGTGGCCACTTATAGAAAGTCGCTTCCAGCAATTCTTCTAGGAGTGGAGCCCTGGGGCTGCGGTACCCCCACCCTCCTGGGGCCGGCCGCGCCCCCCACCACCACTTGCCCGTCCACGCCAGCCAACTCGGGTGGCCGGTGTGGGGTGGGGGTGAGGGTCCTGGCCAGGCTGACCTAATATTAGTATTAAATGCCGGCCCTGGCATTAGTCCCAACCCCAGGCAGTTTCTTCCCCGCTTGGGGCCTCAGTTTCCCGATCTGGAAAATGGGTTTCAACCCCCACACCGCTGATTTCCCAAACCTATGAGGATACGATGAAGCCCCTGTAGAGCAGGTGGGTCAGGACCCTGCTGAGGTGTCTAGGAAGTGAGGGGCCTTTGTCCCCTCAGTCCTTCCGAGGCTCTCCATATCCACTCCTGGAGAGGGACGCCATGGTTTGGGGGTGGGAGATGCTGGGTGAGTCGGGCAGGGGTTTGCTGGAACTGGGACAGGCCTCTCTGGGGTGCCCCTGCTCCGGCCTCAGTCCTGAGGAGATTCTGGTGTTGCGTGGCCCCGAACACCAGCCCGCCCACTGCCGGGCCTGAGTGTCAAACATCTGCAGGCTGTGGCCTTCTAGAACCCGCTGAGAGAGGGGCTGCTGTCCCCAGCTGAGGGAGCACTCATTTGAGGGGCCGGTGCCAGGCACAGCTCGGGCTCATCCAACAGGGAGAGAAAGAAGGCACAACTCCGGGGCTGGAGCGACAGCACAGCTGGGAGGGCGTTTGCCTTGCATGTGGCCGAGCTGGGTTCGAGTCCCAGCATCCCATATGATCCCCTGAGCACTGCCAGGGGTAATTCCTGAGTGCAGAGCCAGGAGGAACCCCTGTGCATCGCCGGGTGTGACCCAAAAAGCAAAAAAATAAAAATAAAGGTACAATCTGTCCTCCAGGCATCGGTGCAGGCTCGGGCCAAGGCTGCCATCGGCCAAGGAGCAAACAAGTGCTCACAAGCGCGTGTCCACTGGGCCGGCCTTCCTTGCACCTGCCCACACACCCGCGTCTCCGCCTTTCTCTCTGCATCGCCCATCACCCGCCCCTCCTGCCACCCGCCTTTACTCAGCCCGGCCCTGTCCACACCCTGGCGCTGTCAGAGTGCAGAGGCAGTTCCCACCCGGCCCCTCGGGTCCCCGGGCTGGCCCCCACGCGCAGCCTGGGACAGGAACACGGACGGGAGCCCCTCTGCCCCGTGCCACAGCCCAGGTGCCCGAGCTCCGCCCTGCCCCAGCCTGAGTCAAGGCCCCCCAGGCTGAGACCCTCAGGGCGAGCCTCCGGCCACGCCGTGTCCCTCGGATGATGGGAGGATGAGAGGGTGCCCGGGCAGGCGGCCTCCCTGCACCTGTGCTGGGGCCACCCAGAGCAGGTGTTTGGGCAGAGGAGCCGGGCTGGGCACAGCCCTTCACAGAAGCAGAGCCCCCCGCTGGAACGGAGACGCCCCTAACTGAGGGGGGCAGTGCCCAGGATGCTCAGTGGGGGGTCCCAGGACCCTCTGACCGTCCCTGTGCCCTGAACAGCCTCACCTGCCCCTTCGCCGGTCTCGGGGTGAGTCAGGACCCGGACGGGGGCTGCTGCTCAGGGCGGGGCACCCCAGCTCCCCGCGGCTGCCCAGAAAAGGGGTGAATCAGCGGCTGCCGGCTCAGTTCTGGTCAGGAGGACAGCCGGGAACCGCTGAGACACCAGCCGGCTTCCTGTCTGCGGGTCAGGATGTGACCCCGGCCCCCTCCCGGAACCCAGGCTCCGGCCTGCCCGTCGGGGGCCCGGAGATCGTGCCCCTGCCCGGCGGGCGCCCGCTCTGCCCACCAGCCTCCCCGGTGGGCACACGGCTCTGCCACCCACACAGGAAGCCGGGCTCCGAGCGGGTGCCGAGGGCCGGGAGGGTCGGGGCTGCGGGCCGGCTCGGCTCTGGGCTCCTGCCTCCAGACCGCAGCCCTCGCCGCCTCTCGGGGCCCCCCCATCCCCAGGGCGCTGCTCAGCGTCCAGCCAGCACAGGTGGGCACGAGCAGGCCTCAAGGACGCGGAGCCCGGGGTGGGGAGACGGCTCCAAGGGCCGGAAGCACGCGAGGCGCGAGGGGGCCCCGGGACCCCAGTGCCCCCCGAGCACTGCTGTGAGTCAGCCCCAAGCACTGAGCCAGGTCTGGCCCCCAAGGAAAGACCAGTGAAGGGTCTGATGGGGAAGCGGGAGAGAGCATGTGTGTGGACGCCCACGTATGTGCATGCATGTCTGTACGTGTGGTATGCGTACACATGTGTGAGGCCTCCCTCCTCTGACCGGCCTCTGCTGCCCCCTCAGAAAATGGGTCTGTGCGGGTAGGGCGTTTGCCTTGCACGCAGCCGACCCGGGTTCGAATCCCAGCATCCCATATGGTCCCCTGAGCACCGCCAGGAGTAATTTCTGAGTGCAGAGCCAGGAGTAACCCCTGTGCATCACTGGGTGTGACCCAAAAAGCAATACATAAAAAAAAATAAATAAATAAAAAGAAAATGGGTCTGTGGCCTCTGCCTGGGTTCCCTGCTGGGCACCGGAGTGCGGGCTGCCAAGAAGGGCGTCGGTGGGTGACAGGGCCACCAGGCCCCCCCACTGCCGCTCCAGGCAGCCTGACATGGCTCTGTCACAGCCACCCACCCCCAGAGCTCGCTCCGAGCTCCTCCTCCACATTCCCTTCACGCAGCCCAGGGTGAGGGCCACGGCCCCGGGGCCACCGGCAGAAACCAAGTTCAGTTCCAAGGCCTCTCGGGTCTCTCCGTGCTTGCATTCATTCGTGCATTGTTCGCGTTTGTGCCTGCGTGCATTCAAGCGCCATTCAGTCATGAATCCATTCATTGGCGCGTGCATTCACGGGAGCGTGCATTTATTCGTGCATGCATTTGAGCGTGCATGCATTCGCGCACGCCTGCGTTTGAGCCTGCATTTGTTCGTGCATGCATTCATTCACGCGTGCATTCATTCATTCTGTATTTGACAGACTCTAGCATATACTCACCCTGGCCAAAATCTGATTTTTTTCTGGAAGACCCAGAACCCCCCCAAAAAAAATGTGTCTAGGGGCTGGGGTGGGCAATGGGACTCCAAGGGCTGAGTGCATGCAGGGGTCCCGAGACGGGCCCTGTCACCGCAGGCCTGAGGGCCCCAGCTCTGCTGGCCTGAGCACTGGATCTGTAAGCCCCTCCTGCTGGGCCATGTATACTGCGAGTAACCCTTAGGGCCCCCTAAGACGGCCCGGAGGGACCCCCAAACGTGCCTCTGTAAGGAGGCCCCTTACATGGGAGGTGCAATATGAGGGTCCAGCTGGGCAGTGGGGGTGCACTCTGCTCGCCCGATCCCCATCCCCGCCGGGACGGGCCGCCCTGGGAACACTGCGGGAGACGCAGGCAGGGATGACCTAGTGCAGCACCCCGTCCCTGCCTGTCCTGCGGCCCTGGGGACGTCCCCATCTCCCCAGCCCTGGCCCAGGGACACCCCAGATCTGCCCACACAAACCTCCCAGGACCCATCGAGGCACTCCCCAGTGCTTCCCACCGACCCCTGCCCTCAGGGCTGCCCGTTAGCCTCACCCAGGACGCCTGATACCCCCGGTGCAACCGGGCACCCCTCCCTGGGCGCCCCCCACCCCACACACCTGCCACTCGCTGGTCCTCACCTAAGGGGTGGTGCCCCCCTTCCTCCGCCTGGCCCAGCGTCGAGGGACGGTGCTGGGGGGCCCCGATCGCCCCAAGGGGGCCCAAGACCTGAGCCGGCACAGCGAGCTGGGGGGTCCCTTGCTGCTCCGTCACCCTTGAACTAATGACAATGGTCACGAAACCGTGAAAGCACACGCCCTGCGCCGGGCTCTCTGCCATCCGGAGACTATCGAGGCCCACAGTCCCGGAGCCAGGCCGGGCGGTGGGAGCAAGCCCCCCGACACTGGTGGTGTGGGCACCGTCTTATCACCGCACAAATGTTGGGTCAGCCCCGACTTCACCCTCAGGCGACTCCCCCACATCACGACCACGATCGACCAGCGTTTCCCGAGAGTCCAGGGGCACCTGCGGCCCTGGCAGGGTTCCACCTCTCCAGGCCTGCCTCAGTTTCTCCCTCTGGGAAGGGGGGTAGTGACAGACTGCCCCTCGAGGCCTGGCGGAGCTGGAGCGTCGTGGCCGGACGCCAAGGTCAGGCCGGAGTCATCTGATCCACACACAGACGAGGCTTCTCAAGGTCACACCACCCCAAGGGGGTCCTGTCAGGGGGGTGCCAAGCCACCACCCACTGACACTCGTCCTCTCGCTCACTGGCCGAACCCCGCCCCGGGTTCCGGGTGGCATGGGAAACTCGCTCCGAGCTGCCCCTGAAATGCCATCCCCCTCCCCCCGCAGGGACCCCCTGGGAAGCCGCCCCTGCCCTCGGGACTCACCGCCAGGAACTCCAGGAAGAAGACCCGCGTTTCCAGAGACGCGCTGGAGACCTGGGCCACGCAGCCTTCGGGCACTTGGCTCGTGACGTATGTCACCTCGCTCTCCGCAGGGTCCACGGGATGAAGGTTACAAAGGACTGTTTCGCCAAGACCTGGGTGGGGAGAGACAAGCAGTGAGGCCTGGTGGGGGGGTGGCGGCAACGCCCCCACTTTCCCGGACTGTGAAAGCAGGGGAGCTGCCACAGGCCCTTTGCACCCGGTGTTCACACTGAGAAGCCAGGCAGGGCCAGCGAGCCAGCTGGGGCCCTGCTTGAGTCACGCCCGAGCCCACACAAGTGCTTTTGTTGTGTGGCCACCCCGGGCACTGCTCAGGAGTCACCCCTGGCTGTGCTCAGGAATCACCCCTGGTGGCTCGGGGAACCGCATGGGAAGTCGGGGATCGAACCTGGGTCGGCCGCAAGCAAGGCAAGTGCCCCGCCTGCCGTTCTATCTGTCCAGCTCTGTTCTGGTCTAGTATGTTTTGGGCTCACACTCAGCACTGCTTGGGAGCTACTCCTGGCTCAGTGCTCAGGGATCACGCACTCCCAGCGGTGCTGGGGGTTCGAACCAGTGCCCCGGAGAGGCGAACGCTGTACTCAGCCCGCTGTGACATCTCTCTGGGCCCCCACCCCAATCGGAAGTGTCGTTCTATTGTTTGCTTTTGGGGGGGACCACACCCAGCGAGGGCTCAGGGATTACTCCTAGCTCTGTGCTCAGGGATCCCTCCTGGCGGGGCTCAGGGGACCCTCGGTGGTGCCAGAGATCGAACCCGCGTCAGCCGTGTGGCAGGCAAGCACCCTACCCTCTGCACCACCTCTCCAGCCCACCCACCCACCCACCCACCCACCCCGGCGAGTATTCTGAATGTCTAGAACATGGGACATGTGTGCTCTTAAAAAGTTTCCCTTGTTTATCTGATGCTGGAATTGAATAGGGCAGAGAGTGAGTGTGTGTGTGTGTGTGTGTGTGTGCGCGCGCGCGCGTGTGTGTGTGTGTGCGTGTGTGTTTACTCCTCCATCTGGCTACCCCGTCTGTGCCCGGGTACAAGCCGTCCAGGCGGGCTGACCCCTAAGGAAGGTGAGTGTGGATCGACGGAGGGGTCTGAAGGAGAAGGCACACGTGGGGTGCGTCTCCCCCGTGCCCTCCCCGCCCCCCCGGACGGCGGGAGCCAGGGGGGCCCCCCGGCTCTGGGGGCTGGCGGCAGAGGAGGCCGCGGAGGCCGGGCCGGCCCCGCCCGGAAGCGCGGGTCCTGAGGGAAGGGAATGGAATTTCACCCTGACCGGGCGAGGAGGAAGAGGAAATGAGGCCCCTACACCTCGGCCTCAGGAATGTGCCGGGGCTGGGGGGGCCGGGGGGCCGCTCCGGAGGAGGGAAGGACGACAGCGGAGGGGAGACTGTTTGGAAGTTTGTGTCTCCATCTTGTCGCGCTCTCTTCCTGTTTTCCTGGAGATCAAAGATGGGCGGGCAGGGCCCGGCCACACGTCCAGCCGACGCCAGCCCCGGGGAGGCGCACGGGGAGGCTGCGCCCCCCTCCCCGGCCGCCCGGCCCGGCTGGACTTGGCCCCCAAGGCGGGGCGGGCTGGACGTGGCCGCCGCGGCCTTGCTCTGGCCATGGTGGGGGGACAGGGACCCCGATGAGGACGGTCACCGCTGGGCTTCTGCGTCCTTCTCTTCCCTCCCTAAGGACGGGAACCCACGACCCTGCACGGGCTGGGGAGACGCCCGCCGGGATTCTCTCCCCACGACGGGCAGGGGTGGGTGGTGGAGGGACGCAGGGGCACCTGCAGGGGTGGGGCCCCTGAGCGGGGCCAGGGTGTCTCGGGCCAGCAGATGCCGCGCTGCCCCTGCTTCTGCCCCCCCCCCCCCCGGCCAGCCCCTTCCCAGCGGACAGGCCTGCAGGCATGGGGTGCCGGCTGGAGACGCAGGGGGCGCCCCCTCCCCAGCACCCCTGCCCCCGCATGACCCAGGCTCCAGCCTTCAGATCACACAGTGCCTTCCTTGGACTTTCCCTGACCCCCTCCCCAGACTTCCAGGAACCCCAGTTCCTCCCCGACGTCGGGGGCCGCCCGGGCCGCCTCCTCCAGGCGGGCAGCTGGCGGGAGAGGCCACGGGCCTGGCCATTATGTAATGATCAGATAACGGCCATGCTGGGAGATCAGATAAGAGGCCCATTTATTTTGGGGCCTTTTCGGATCCTGGCTGCCCCCGCCCCGCAGACGAGAATGGGGAGACAGGGAGTGTGACGCCCGCCCAGGCCTGTCTCCGGGAGCCGGGGGCGGGCCCACGCGGGAAACAATCCGCTGGCACCAAGGGCAACGCCGGGCCTCCCGGGACCCTGCTGGAGGAGGCGCCACTGCGGCCGGGGTGACAGGCCTGAGTGAGCGGCCCCGGGCGCCCGCTTCCCCCTCCCCCGCCTGGCCGCCCGACCACAGCCCCTGGCCTCGGGGGTCCGCAGAGGACGACGGTGGGGAGTGAAGCAGGCCAGGCCCGCCTCGCCCCGTGCCACCAGGCCCCCGCAAACACCGCCCTCTCCGTCCAGCCTCCCTTCTGTATGTTTGGACTGGGGGCCATGCCTGGAGGTGCTCAGGGCTGACTCCCAGCAGTGCTCGGGGCGGGGGGGGGGACCATCTGGGACGCCAGAGATGGATCCCGGGTTGGCCATGCGTGCGGCAAACGCCCTCCCGGCTCTACTCTCTCTCCCTCTCCCTCTCCCTCTCTCTCTCTCTCTCCCTCCCTCTCTCTCTCTCTCTCTCTCTCTCTCTCTCTCTCTCTCTCTCTCTCTCTCTCTCTCTCCCCCTCCCTCCTGCGGCGTCCCCAGCCCCCACGCTCGCAGGGAGCCGGGTCTGAGCACTTCGAGATGCTCTTTATGCCCGGGTGATGCGAGGCTCGGGAGGGAGCGTTGGCCAGACGTCGCCCAGCTGTGTGGGTGGGGCTGATGACCGGGAGCCTGTCCAGGGGCATGAGGACATGCCGTGATCGGGCACGGGGGCCGCGGGGCCGAGATTTCATTCTGCCCACTGGCCTCTTCCAAAGGGACTTTTCTTTTTTCTTTGCTTTTTGGGTCACACCCGGCGATGCACAGGGGTTACTCCTGGCTCTGCTCTCAGGAATTACTCCTGGCAGTGCTCAGGGAACCCTACAGGATGCTGGGAATCGAACCCGGGTAGGCCACGTGCAAGGCAAACGCCCTACCCGCTGTGCTATCGCTCCAGCCACCCAAAGGCACTTTTCAAAGTGAGCCCCCAGTGCCCTCGGCTCATTTTATTTGATGTATATGGGGGTGGGGGCATGTGGCCCACTGCTGGCCGTGCCTGAGGGACCCACGGTGATGGGCCCCACGTGCGAAGCCTGCACTCTGGCCGCTGACCCTCTCCTGGGCCCGGGCCTGGTTTTTTTTTTTTTTGCTTCCTGGGTTACACCCGGAGATGCACAGGGGTTACTCCTGGCTCTGCACTCAGGAATTACTCCTGGTGGTGCTCAGGGGACCGTATGGGATGCTGGGAATCGAACCCGGGTCGGTCGCGTGCAAGGCAAACGCCCTCCCCGATGTGCTGTCGCTCCAGCCCCCCGGGCCTGTTTTCTCGTTCCTGTCCTGTTTTGGTTGCCTGGGCTCACATCAGGGCTCACCCATAGCCTCCGGGGTCTCCCAGGGAGCACAGCCCAGCGGGGAGGACCCTGGGATTGCAGGTGACAGACCCAGGTTTGATCCCCTGCACCCCAGAGTTCCCCAAGCCCTCCAGGGGTGACCCACGAGGGCTGCCGGGTGCGGCCCCCCAAACAGAAACTGCATCTCCCAGTTCCCACCCCTCAAGCACAGCCCCCCGGGGGGGCCGCCTCCACCTTCCCGGCACCTGCCATGTGCACGCCACTGTGAGAAGGACTGTGTCGGGGGCTGGGGAGCACTCAGGGGCTGGCGTTCAGGGGAGGGAAGGGGGGGCTGGGTCCACACTTGAAGCTGCAGGTGCCCCCCCGCCCACCCCACATCACTGGTAACTAGCCCCAAAGCCAAAGAGCCGGAAGCGCAGGGGGCTGAGAGCCCTGGGGCCGCTCCTGGCTTGTCTGCTGCCTGCTGGGCCTGGCGTCGGCTGAGAAGCAGGGCGGGGGTGCTCCCACCCCTCCCCGAAGTGAGACCCCCTGTCTCAGGTGAGGGCGGCCGGGTGCCAGCAGCAGGAGTGGGGTCCCAGGGCTCAGCAGCCTGGGGGGGTGGCGTGGGGTCAGACACGCAGAACTGGCAATCCCTGTCCTGACACTTCACGCCCAGCACGTGGGGGCACGGGGGCCTCTTTTCAAGAGCGACTCGTTCCCCACCTCTGCCGTGTCCCCCCAGGCCCCAGCCACCTTCTATTCGGCCTTCAAAGCCCCCTGCTGAGTCTCAGCAGGACGGAGCCCTTCCTTCCTGGGGTCACCGTGCCTGAATGCCCTCCCAGACCCCCACTCAGGCAGTCCCGCCTGTCCACACTGCCCGGGGGAGAGCACTGGGTCCCAAGCACGCGGCCCAGACTCGGGCGGCTGTGGACGGGGCTGCAGGCCGCCCCCTCGGGCCCGCTGGCCGACCTGCCTCCACCCCCACCACCGCTCCGTGTCTCAGCTGCCCTACGCGTCCAGGGAACAGGCCAGAGAGACGGAGAGGGCAGCTCCCCCGCGGGGGTCCATTGGGAGCACTGGGGGCCCGAGATCCCGTAAGGCCTGGCTGGGACGGACAGCCTGGTGCGGGGAAGGCACCAAAGGCCCGGGGCAGGCAGATGTCTGGTCACCAGTTCTCGTCACCTCCCAGTGGCAGCACACGGCCTGGTCAGGGCACAGGCAGCCACGGGGAGGGCTGTGACGGGCCTGCTCTGACCTCTGCAGAGGGTCTGCACCTGTAACAGGCCCACTGCAGGGTCGAAATGAACGTTGGGGGGGGGTAATCCTCTCCATCCCACCCCGCCCACAGCCTCGGAAAGCCCCCCTCTGCCCCCGTCATGCAGCCCGGCACCCAGGGTCAGCTCAGTGGGCCGCAGGCCCCAGCCCCCCAGTCCATGGGGAAGGGTCCACGGCGAGGGGCAGGCGGCCGGGGCAGGGAGCTGGACCTGCCTCTTGCCCCAGATTCAGGTTTTTTCTTTTTTCTTTTAAGATTTTATCATTGTGGGCTGGAGCCATAGCACAGCGGGGAGGGCGTTTGCCTTGCACACGACCGACCTGGGTTCGATTCCCAGCATCCCATAGGGTCCCCCGAGCACCGCCAGGGGTAATTCCTGAGTGCATGAGCCAGGAGTAACCCCTGAGCATCGCCAGGTGTGACCCAAAAAGAAAAAAAAAAAGATTTTATTATTGAAACACTCTGAGATGGATCTTTACAGAGCTGCTCATAAATCATAAATCTGGTTCCGGCCGCACGGTGTTCCGACACCCACCCTCCGCCAGTGTACATTCCCAGCGTCCCCAGGGCCCCTCCCATCCCCTCCATCCCAGCTTCAGTTTTCTCATCAGTGAAATGGGCCTGCAGAGAAAGCGCTGCCCGCTGCCCCCAGGGCACGGGAGAGGGGATCCCGCCTGCCCACGGGGGTCTGCAGCGACCCGGCTGTGACCGTCCCTCCCTCTGCTCCCCCTTTCGTGTCACCTTCAGTCCGGCCTCAGCCCTGCGGCCACTGGCCCGAGGACCTGCCTTCCCTATTCCCCGGGGCTCCTGGCCCAGCCTCTGAGACATGGACATTTGTTTCGTGGGTCCCTGCTGGGATCCCTCCCGGTGTGGTTCAGGGGGGCACAGGGGGTGCCAGGGGTCGAATCTGGGTCAGCACTGAGTGCGAGACAAGAGCCCCCCCCCCATCTCTCTGGCTCAAGAAACAGGTATTTGTCATCTCTGCCCAGCACCACTGCCCCTTTCTAAAGAGTTCCTCCCCCCCACCCCAGGATGGAAGCAGAGGGGAGGCAGCGGCAGGGAGGGGGCACTGGGCCCCTCACTCCCGCCCTCCACCTTCTTTAATCCTGGCTGTCCGGCAAACGCCAGCGCCCCCACCCCGGGAATCCATGTAACCAAATTAACCCCCCCCCCCCGATACAGGAAAAAGCCTGAAAATGTGTGTCAAGGTGGCATTTGTAACTCAAAGGGGCACCAAAACAGTCGAGAGGAGAGGATTCACAAGGAGAGAACATTCCAGAAGTGCCCCTGGGGTGGCTCTGGAATCTACGTGACGACACAGGAAGTTTGGGGACCTAAGAAGAATATGCGAGTTCCCAAATGGGGACCCTCTTGCGTTCCAGGGCTGTTGAGGCCGGAGCCACAGTGCTCGTGCCACAGGGCGCGTGCCTGGCATGTGGCCAACTTGGGTTGGGTGCCCGGCACCCCAGACGGTCCCCCCAGGTGTGCCAGGCGTGACCCCTGAGTGCAGAGCCAGGAGAAAGCCCTGAGCACCGTGGGGTGCGGCCCCCAAACCAACCCAAACCCAAAAATCTCGGCTGCAGAAATTGTACAGGGGTGAAGGCACTTGCTCTGCACGTGGCTGAACCCCGATTCCCAACCGTGGCCGGGTCAGTCCTGCCGGCCCTGCACCCCGAGATCCCCAGCACCACAGGGTCTGAGGGCTACCACGGTCCAAGCCCTAGCGCTGAATCGCCGGTCCACCTGGCTGAGAATCGCCGAGGAACCCTGGGTGTCCCGAGCACTGCTTGGGAGACTCCCCTGGCACCTGCGACTCGCAAAAAAAAAGAAAAAAAAAAGAAAAAAAAGGCTGAGCAAAAAGCAGAAAGCAACCTGGCCGCGTGCAAGGGACCTGGGAGGGAATCTCCCCTCTTATCTGTGCGGAGCAGGGGCTGAAGAAAAGCCGTGGTTAAACTGCAAACACCTCCCCGAGCTGTTCTTTACAGAATTAAAAAAAAAAAAAAAAAGGGTGGAGCAATTGCACAGCGGGTAGGGTGTTTGCCTTGCACGCAGCCGACCCGGGTTCGATTCCCAGCATCCCATATGGTCCCCTGAGCACCGCCAGGGGTAATTCCTGAGTGCAGAGCCAGGAGTGACCCCTGTGCATCGCTGGGTGTGACCCAAAAAGCAAAAAAAAAAAAAAAAGGGCCAATATGGGGGCTGGAGAGACAGTTAAGATGATAAAATACGGGTCTTGCACTGGCTGGCCTGGGTGTGAATCCCGGCACCCCACAGGGTCGCCCCGAGTCTCACCAGGAGCAACCCCTGAGCACAGAGCCAGGAGGAGTGATCCCTGAGCACCACCAGCTGTGGCCCCCAAACAACAGCAAAGTAAAAACAGCGGCCAGGTGGCTAACTGCGCATGCCCAGCGGGCACGAGGTCCTCAGATCGACCCCCAGTGCCGCCAAGGGTGACCCCAGGGCCCCCAGCACAGATGGAATGCGCCATCAGGCCTGAGCCACCAGGCAGGTCTCAGAAGGGCACCGGGACCCCAGGTGGCGCTGGCAGAGCCCCACTTAGGGGCCGGAGGGAGCGAGAGCAGCAGGCAGGCGCCTGCCCTGCGAGTAGCTTACCCAGGCCCACCCTCTGACCCCCCACGGGGTCCCCCAAGTCTGCCACCAGTGAGCCCTGAGCACTGCTGGGTATGGCCCGAAAATTAACAAAAGGGGGGAAAGGAAGTGTGGGCCCTTGGAGAGCAGCTGACCGGAGAGCACCCTTTCCTCTCAGAGGTGGGACCCCTGCTGTCGGGGCACTGACCAGGCCCCCGACATCTGCCCGCACCAGGCCGGGCACTGCCCAGCACCCACCGCAGGGCCCTCTGTTCACGGAGACCACGCACCGGACACTCGCGTTCGCAGGGTTGGGGTCAGTGCAGGGCCCCTCCTGGTACAGTGCTCGGGGGCTCCTGGCCGTGATCGGGGACCCACACGATGCCCCGAGGGACGGCCCGGGGCTCCTGCTGCCAAGTCTAGGATGGGCCCTGGGGGTCTCTCCCAGGCCCCAGCGCTGGGCTGGGTTTTTGCTACAAAACCAGGGCCCACAGCTGGCAGTGCTCAGGAGCGACTCCTGGCTCGGTGCTCGGGAACCCCAGGTGGTACTGGGGAGTGAACCAGGGCTGGCCACTCTCGAGGCTCGCACCACAGCCCTGCACCGTCTCTCCACCCTGGACCACGCGCAGTGTTTACTTTTTGGTGTGTGTGTGGGGGGGGGGGGGGATGCTCAGGGCCCGCTCCTGGCTCCGTGCTCAGGGATCATTCGCTCCTGGTTCCGTGCTCAGGGATCATTCCAGATGGCGCTTGGGAGACCGTACACTGTGTCAGAGTTCAAACCCGGGTTGGCTTGAACCACTTGTACGATCTCTCCAGGCCCGGGATCTGCATATCTGGACAAAACCAGGCCAGCAGCGATGCGGACCGACCTCAGGGGGCCACAGACAGCTCAGCTTCTAGAAGGTTCTGCCAAGCTGCGTGGAACCTGCTCTGAGAGCTCACCACGTCCCCCCCCCCCCCCAGCCCTTGCCCACCGCAGAGACCTGGGCCCACACTGAGCCCACACACTCAGGGTCCTCCTTGGCCCCCGCTTCCCAGACGGTCAGTGAGCTGGGCCGGGTGGCATGAAATGCCCCAGCGCCCCCAAGTCCCTGACATGCTCCCTACGCCCCGTTCCTACCCCGCTCTCGGGAGCAGACCCCTCGAGGCCCAGGATGTTCGAAACAGCCGGAATCAGACATCTCACCTCATAAACTCCCAAGGAAACCAAGTGTGCACTCTCTTCTTGTGTTTGGGCACACCCGGCGATGCTCAGGGGTCACTCCTGGTGATACTGGGGGACCATATGGGATGCCGGGGACCGAACCTGGGTTGGTCGCATGCAAGGCCAGAGCCCTGCCCGCTGCCCTATGGCTCCAGTCCCCAGTGATGGATTCTTCTTTTGGGGAGTAAGAGGGGGTCAACCCAGTGATGCTCAGGGGTTACTCCTGGAATTACTCCTGGTGCTGCTCGGGGGACCCTATGGGATGCCAGGGACTGAACCCGGGTTGGCCGCATGCAAGGCAAACGCCCTCCCCGCTGTGTTATGGCTCCGGCCCCAGTGATGGATTCTGAAAGGCAGTGACAGTACGCTCACGCCCTCCCCTTACTCCTCTACATTCTGTCATTGTCTGTGCCCGCGAGACTATCACGCTGATCGGTGGGGTGTAAGCACCAGATAAGGGGGTGCACTGTGATCTGCCGGGTGGGAACATTTCACCCCCCGTGGAAATTGACAAAAGCTAGCCCGCCCTGGCTACTGATTATTTATCTGCGCGTCAGGGCCTTCCAGCCCCTAGGAACCAGACCCCGAAGGGCCGAGATGCTTCTCTGAGCGAGTTATCGCACCCAGAAACGGGAGGCGGGCAGGAGAACGGCCGGGCGCGGGCTCCTCCTCCCCCTTCCCTGTCCAGTGGGCCGTCACGGCAACCGCCTTGAAGGCCCAGAGAGAGGGGGCCCAGGGGGGGCTTGTGGACCCCACAAGGTCGGGAGCAAACATTCCCCGAGCCACAGGCCGGGGGTCAAATCCCTGCGCGGCTTCAGACTCAGTTTCCTGCCTGCCTCGGAGCCGCTAGTGTTAGCGGCCGGGGAGTGAGGACTTTTTAAAGGCTGAAGGTAGGGTCAGGGGCGTCAGGCAGCGACCCCCCACCTTCCTCCAGAGCCCCTGGGGGTTCCTGAAGGCAGCAGCCAGCGAAGGGGCCCAGGGGTGCCCCGCGGCCTGGGGGGGGAGGGGGCAGGGCCCAGCGAGGCCCACCGTGAAGGCCACGAGGGGCCGGCAGGCCCCACCCCACAGCCGGCCAGTCCTGCAGGGCAGCCGAGAGCCGGAGACACGTCGGAAGAAGCCCCCCGTGGAAGAGAGACCCCTGCAGCACCCCAAGCCCAGGCCTGAACCCCGAACCCTCCTGAGACAGCGAAATGGGGGTTCCGAGAGGGGAGCAGAGGGGGTCAGACGGGAAGGTGACCCAGCTCAGAGCCCGGGGGCCGCCCTGCCCTGAGCCTGGAACCACCTTCCCCGGCTGGAAAATGGCCCAGAAACGGCAGGCGACTGGCCCAGGCCTGCACAGCACACGGGGACCCAAGCTTCTTGGGGCGACGAGCCGGGGCGGGGGGGGGGGTGTTGCTGAGGGAGGAGAGTGAAAGTGAGTGCAACTTTCCTGGGCAGCCGGGACCCGAGTGCGGGAAGCCGGAGGGTCTGGGGAGCCAGCTGGGGCCGGCCACACCGCCAGGCGGGCGGTCCAGCGGGCTGAGCACGGGCAACAGGCCTGGGGCAGGGACCCAGGCAGGGGGGCACCTACCTGTGTGGCTGAGGCTGTAGAGGGCCAGCAGCAGGGCCAGCAGTGGGGGGCGCGGGCGGCGGTGCATGCTGTCCAGCCGGGCACGGCGTGCGGGGCCCTATCCGGTGTCCAGGGGCAGGGCCGAGGGTGGGCGCGGGGGCCGGCGGGGGCTCTCGTGGGGACGCAAGGGGAGCAGGCGGCCGGGGCGACGGCGTCCCTGCTCCAGCCTTCTGAGGGGGCGGCCGAGGGGTCAGGAGAAGTGGGCACCAGGGCGCGGGGCCAGGCCGGAGGGTGCGGGCGGGCGGGGATGCCGGCTCCCGTGGACGGTGGCGGCTGCGGCGACTGTCCGGGCCTGAGGGTGCAGCTGGCGGCCGGGGTCTGAGCGGCTGCCGTGGGAGCTCGGGCTCATCCAGCCGGGCCAGAGGCGGCAGGAAATGCGCTTCCTTAGAGAAGGGGCCGGGCCAGGCCGCCTGCCAGGCGGGGAGAGGAAGTGCCACAGGCTTTGTCGCTGGGTGGGGGCCCCCCCCACACCGGGCCGGGGGTGGGAGGGTCCAGGCTCCAGCTTGGTCTCCCCACACCCCCTCCCCTCCCTCCCCTCCCGCCAGGGCCGGTGGTGTGAGGGTTGGGGGTGCAGACCAATGCTGTTACCACACTTCCCTCCTGGGGCCTGCTGGGGACCGGGTCTGGCAGAGGACGGCGGCGAGCACTAAGCCCGAGCCAAGGAGTGCGCCCCTCCGGCACATGGGCCAGATGGTGGAGCTGGGGTATGCCCAGGCTATGCCCTGGAACAGGAGAGAAACTGAGGCCAGGGATGGGCAAAGGTCATGTCCACCCGGGCATGGACTGGCGCTGGGGCCGAGGTCTAGGCCACACACGCTTTGTCCCTTGGAGGTGGGGGGGGGGCGACACCTCCCAGTTCAAAGGCGAAACCGGGATCCGCTTAAGGTACTTCTGCAGCCCAGCATGGCTCAAAGCCTGCACCCCACGCACAGCGGGGGGGCCCCGGGCAAGACCCCCACCCCCGGTAGGCACTGTGGGGCGTTCCTGGCCCGGCAGTGGAGTTTCTGGGGGTGGGGCAGGGCAGGGGAGGCCCGGCCTCACGCTGGCTGAGGGCCGAGCAGGAGAAATGGAGGTACAGGGCGCGGACCCCGGGGGAGCAAGGGTGGGTGTGGCCCCTTGGGTGGGGAAGGGGCAGCTCCCGGCCCCGCCCAGACACAGCCCTGCCTGCTTCCCGCCGGCCTGGGCGTGGGGTCACGCGACCATCCTGTGTCAGGGACCGGGGACCCGAGAACGGGAGGTGGCCCTGGAGGTCAAGGGTCACGGGGCAAAGGGGCTGCAGGAAGGCCTCCCGGGTGCCCTGTCCCCAGCAAG
The DNA here is from genome assembly GCF_027595985.1 of Sorex araneus. Lineage (NCBI taxonomy): Eukaryota > Metazoa > Chordata > Mammalia > Eulipotyphla > Soricidae > Sorex > Sorex araneus. The sequence goes on along the minus strand of NC_073302.1, from coordinate 4,991,868 downwards.
GAGGGCCAATTCACCCCCTGCCCCCGTCTCACCTTTTTCTTTCTTTCTTTTTTTTTTTTTTTGGCTTTGTGGGTCACACCTGTTGATGCTCAGGGCTCACTCCTGGCTCTGAACTCAGGAATGACTCCTGGTGGTGCTCAGGGGGCCACATGGGATGTCAGAGATCAAACCCAGGTCCGCCGTGTGCAAGGCAAACGCCCTCCCTGACGTCCCATCACTCCAGCGCCCTCCCTTTCTCTTTCCCCCTCTTTCCCTCCGCCTCCTCTCCACCAGGCACTCACCTGGTCAGCTCTGAACCTACGGCCGCCCCCCAGGTCTCCCTGAAGGGAAGGGAAGGTGACCCCCGGCTGCACGACTGTGACCCAGGGCTGCTGGCCCCCAGCTTGGCTCCTCTGGATTAGGGAGACACAGATGTCAGCCGGGAACACAGGTCTTGGGGGCCCTCACAGGAGGCTCATCCCAAGCCCCCCCCACACTGCACCCACCCCCTCATGCAGGAGCCCCCTGTATAAGGGGAAGAACTGGGGGCTCCAGGGAGAGAAGACCCTCCAGGCAGCCTCCAAGGGCCTGGGGCCCCCGAGACTTCTGAGAGGCCCTCCCACTGCCAGTGGGGAGGTCACCCCACCCCGAGGGGGTGCTGGCACCTCCTGGAGGGTCCCCCACACAGACCCCAGAGGGCGCCGTGGCCTTGGGGTGCTCCCTGGAAAGCTCCTATGCTGGGCAAGGGGTACCCATGGGCTGAGTGCAGGGGGCCCCGATCCATCCTGGCACCACAGAGACCCCCCAGCCCCTCAAACAGAGCAGCCGCCCCCCCCGCCCCCCACCCCGAGTAAAACAAGAAAAGGCCCGCAAGGACGCAGCAGCAGAGGGAAACTGAGGCTCAGGGAGGCAGGCCCTGGCCTCTTGGGAAGAGGCTCATCCCGGGCCTCCCCGGGCTTCTAGAACATTCCTGTGCCCTGATGGTCAGCCTGCAGAGTTGGGGTTCCTCCGCTTGCCCCGCACATGGCTCCTCTGTCCAGCTGGACCCAGATCAGAGAGGGAGGGGGGGGGAGCAGGAAGAGCGTGAGGGCTTCCAGCTCCCTCCTCTGGGGGTCCCTGGCGGTCTGTGGGCTCCCCCACCCAGGCCCTCCAAGCCCCAAGGGGCCAAGCCCAAGCTGCCACCGCTCCCTGGGCGGCCCTGGAAGGAGCCCCCCTGCAGACCCCCACACGAGCCCACGGCAGGCTGGGGGCCAGGGCAGGCCCGTGTCCCGCCCCCCGGGGGCCACGCGAGGCTTCCTCCCTCCCCCCCCCACCGGCCGGGGCCGCAGGAAGAACCACAGCACGTCGACCCTGGCCACCGGCCACTGCAGGAATGTGAGGCGGCCCCCAGAGGGCCCCCCCCAGGCGGCCGTCCGACTCCAGCACCGGCCTGGAGCCAGGAGCCACTGGGAGGCCCAGGGCCAGACCCCGGGGCCAGGCCCGACCTCCCGGGTGCCGGGCTCGGGCGGCGGCAGGCCTGCGGGAGCTCACGTCTCTCTCCAGGCGGGGACCACTGCACCCCACGCACCTGCCCAGCCCTGGCCAGGGCGCCTGCGCGGGCTGTCCGCTCCGCAGGAAGGGAACTGAGGCAGGGCGGTGGGGAGGGGACACGCAAAGGAGAACGTGAGTCTGGCCTTGGCTCTCCTCCTGGGGCTTCCAGAACATTCCGTCCTGGTGGCTCCGGCTGCCTCCTCGCCCTCCCAGGCTTGGGCCCCTCTGCATCACCCCCACTCCCCAGTGAGGTTACAAGGTTACAACCCCCGCCCCGGGCAGAGCAGCCCTGGGGCTCCGGCCCACGTGACTCACACCCTTGCCTCTGCGACGCCGGGCGGCTGTCCCGGTGGTCTGTTTTTTCTTTCAAAGGCAGAGGCCGGGCCGAGAGATAGCCCAGGGTCAGTTAAGGAGACCCGGGTTCGATCCCGGCACTGCATCGCCCCCACCCCAGCCCCGCCAGGGGCGATCTCTGAGCACCACCAGTTGCGGCTATAAAACAGAACAAGAAAGTTAACGAGAGATCACAGAGCGGGGGAGGCCACGACAAGAGTCTGAACCCCGGCACCACCTGCCCCCCGGCCGGGTAGGGCCCGGGGACAACGCCCCGTCCTCGGGCCGAGCCCTGTACTGCCCGGCCTGGTCGAGCGTGTCTGGGAGCCGCGTGCGCGCCGCAAGGAAAGTCCCCCCAAACAATGCAAAAAAGCGGGGTCCTTACCCCCAGAATCCTGGCCATAAAACGTGGCTCCCGGCTCAGTGACTCCGCAACTGTGCTCTCTTCTGCCGCTGACACTCGAACCCAGCACCGTGCGGGCAGGGGTGCGGGCGCTCCTGCGCATGCGCACGGCTGACCACGCGCACATCCAAGCCCCTCCCCGCCTGGCCGAGTACTGCGCATGCGCGCCTCTGAGACCAGTGCATGTGCACGGCTTGCGACCACGCACGAACTGCACACGTGCGCGTTTCGACGACCACCCTCTAGAAACGTTCTCTAGGGCTGCTCCCGCACGCGCTCCGGCACCCTCTGCGATGCGCTGCCACCTCGCAGAGCTCACCTTGCCTCAACTCTTGCTTCAACACATTTATTTTCGGGGGGGTGGGGGGAATGGGGCCCCCAAGCAGTGCTCAGGGATCCTGGAGCTCCTTGTAAAGATACTCATCTCACTAGGCCCTGCGATGCCAGGAGCCACCCTGCCAGTGCTGGGCACCTCTGGGGCACCCAGCAGTGGTGTCGGATTCGAACTCGGTTTCCGCCATGCAGAGCAAGCAAGCCCCCAGAACAGCCCTTGGCCCAGTGCGGGGGGCCACTGCGCGGTCCCCACTGAGTTGAGCCGCCCTTGTCCAGGGTAAGAGCCGACGCCCCTCAAACACCTGCTGGCCCTCAGCTTCTCCCCACTGGCGCCCCCCATCAGCGTCTGATTTCCTTCCTGTTCCGGTGCCCCAGGCCTGTGCTCATGGGGTCCGCAAGGCTGTCCCCCCACCCACAATCGACCCAGAGTCGCTTCCCTGGGGACGTACCGCCCCCAGCACCCCTGGATCCCATGTTCCTATTTGCCTGGCTCTCCAGGACAGACGTTTTCTAGGGTGAAACTGTGAAAGGGCCTATTGCAGGGGTCTCGCTGCTGGGGCCTCCGAGGTGGTGGTCCTGAGTCCCCGGGGAAGGGGTGCTGGGGGCACACAGCACTCAAGGGGCGATGACCCCCACTCCCGGTGTCTGAGGAGGCTTCCAGACAGGGCTCTGTGCTCCGGGGCCCGGTCCCTCCGGAGGGCCCCTCCCTTAAGTTACCTGCCCCCCAACATCCCAGAGGACCCTCCCCGGCTCCAGAACCCTAGAACATGGTTTGCTCTGTTTCTGAGTCCCTCGAAAGGGAAACCGAGGCCCGTGAGTGCCAGACACTCATTTGGGACCCCATAAGCCATGCGAGTGGCAGGTCAGGGGATCCCAACCGGGGAGCCCCAAGAGGCAGACAGAGGGGGGGTGGGGCCCTCCCTCCCCATCCGGTGCCCGGGGAGGAAGCGGGGTCTCCTAGCTGCGCATGTCCTGGGCCGCACCCCCTGCCCCGCAAAGCCCCCCCACGGTGCAGCCGCCAGGCCTTCCTGTTTACCCGAGGCCCCTCTCGCGGCTGGGAGGCGACAGTTTGGCCTCCTCTGCTCCCCGCTTCCTTCCTCTCCCACTTCTGCGCCTCCGGCCAGGACCTTCCAAGCCCCTGAAGCCAAGACTTGGGGGCGCAGTCTGGGGGGGCATCTAAGGCCACCTCCCAGGGGGCCCTCTCTGGAGCCGGGCTCTGAAGCCCCGAGGTCACAAGGTCTCCCTCCGCCCTCGGCTTGGGGACAAGGTTCTGGCTCCTTGGCTTCTGGCGGAGACGCGTCCCTGCCCCCCCCAAACACACACGCAGGTTCCCGCTCAGCCCCCCAGCTGTGGCCAGACCTCCGCCCAGGGCCGGACCTGCTGAACCAGAACCAGTCTGGAGGGTTTCATTGTGTGTCTGTCAGACTGGGGTCCGGCCTCCCGCCTGCCTTCACGCTCTTCAAGAATCTTCGAGGGGCTGGAGCAATAGCACAGCGGGGAGGGCGTTTGCTTGCACGTGGCCGACCCGGGTTCGAGTCCCAGCATCCCATAGGGTCCCCCGAGCACCACCAGGAGTCATTCCTGAGATGCAGAGCCAGGAGTAACCCCTGAGCATCGCTGGGTGTGACCCAAAAATAGAAAAAAAAAAATCTTCGCTCTTCGATTTCCTGGCCCCAGAGGCTTAGTCCAGAATCCACGAAGACTTTGCGAGAATTCCCAGGCATGAGAAACCCGTGGGGTGCAGGAGTGAGAGGGAAGGATGGTGGGTTGGAGCCATGACCCAGGCTGATAGCAATGAGAAAATGACACGTGCTCGGATTCTTACGTTATCTTGGTGCTACTGAAACGTGATTATCTAGGAAAACTTCCTAATTCCTGAGGGGACCTCGCCAGCAGTGCTCAGGGGTCCAGGGGCCCACTTGGGTAGTCCTTGGCCCTGTGGCCCCACTAGGGCCAGACCTTGTGCCACCAGGCAGGGAATGAGGGAAATAGGGGTGCTGGAGACCAAACTTGGGACCTGGAGCCTGCCCTGCGTGCCCGCCCTCCCCTGCTGTGAGCCGTCTCCCTCACCTGGAAAACATGAGGCTTAAAACGACCTCAGCATCTGCCCTACTAAACTTACCTGTTGGAGGTAACGTTCTTTTGGACTCTGTAATTTACTTCCAAACCCTTTGACAAGGGCCGGGGATGTGGCTCAGCGGTTGGGCCCCGGGCTGGATACATAATACATAAATAAAATACTCGGACAAAACGGAAACTGAGTTTGAAGGAAGGCCACTCGCTAAACACGGGAGACGGTTTCCACCTGCCTCTCCTGGCCGGTGTCTCTGCAGTGGCCTGTCCTCCGTCCTGCCCCGCCCCCGGACTCCTGCCAGCAGGGGGCGCCCCTGAGCACTGGGCTGGTTTTCAGATGGGCCGCAGTGCCGGTTGGGGGGGTGGTGTTTCCCCTCAGCCCTACGGGGCTTACTTAGGCACTGGGTCTTGCCCTCCCTCCCCCCACCCCCGCCGCCACGCCCTGAAGCTCCGCAGTTCATCAGACACTCCCCCAGGGAACCCTTAGTTAGGGCGGTTGACACTGGCTGCTGTGATAACGTCTGTTTTTTCCCCCAAAGGTTTCAGGTGTTCCTTTTTTTGTCAGGAAGGGGGGCACCGCCTGTGTTGTTCTCCCACTGCGGGTCACTCAGTCCTCGCCCTTGGGCTCTTCTACTGTAGCACTGTCGTCCCGGTGTTCACTGATTTGCTCACGCGGGCACCAGTAACGTCTCTAATGTGAGACTTGTTGTTACTGGTTTTGGCATATCGAATACGCCACGGGGAGCCTGCCAGGCTCTGCCACTCGGGCGGGACACTCTCGGTAGATGGTACTTTAGAGAGAACAAAATGATTCCGTGGGGAAAACATGGAGGACACTGACGTTCCTGTGAACTAGGGCATTTGCACGTGAATGGCGCCTGAAGAAAGGCAAGGGGGGCTGGAGGGGGGCGTCAGGCCCCTGCCTCAAGGCCCAGCATGTGGCCGGCTGGGCTGTCATCCAAAGCACCACCTGAGCACCACCAGGTGTGGGCCCCCAACAAAACAAAAACCCCAAACTCAGAAGCACAAATAAAACTTCAAAAGTGAATAGGGAAGGGCCTAAAGGGAGGCCCTGGGTCCCAACCCACCCCGGCAGATGGGTAAGAAAAAAAGCTAATGTTGGGGCTGGAGAGACAGCACAGCGGGGACGGTGTTTGCCTTGCGTGTGGCCGACCTGAGTTTGATCCCCTGCACTCCATGTGGTCCCCTGAGCACCGCCAGGTGTGACCCCCAGACCAGAGCACAGCCGGATGTGACCCAAAACACCAAAAAGAAAGAAACTCCTTCTGACAAAACTTCTTTTCCCTTTTCTTTCTTGGTGGGGACCACAGCTGGCTGTGCTCAGGGCTCACGCCTGGCCTTCTGGGATGGGATGCTGAGGATCAAACTGGGTTCATCTGCATGGAAGGCAAGCAAGCGCCCCTCCTGCTGTACTGTCTCTCTCTGACCCCGACAAAACCTGCACCGTTAGATCTCTCTGGGGTGCTAGGGTAGGACTCGGGGCTGCCACCTGCTGTGCGTCTCTCTGATGTCCCTCAGGAGCACCTCTCTGGGCTCTCAGCCCTCTGACTCGGCTTCATCCTACACAGGATCTCGACAGCCTTCAACAGAATTGGCGTATGTGTTGGGGCCGCAACAGGGAGGACGTTTGCCTTTCACGCGGCCGACCTGGGTTCGATTTCCGGCATCCCATATGGTCCCCTGAGCAGTGCCAGGAGTAATTCCTGAGCGCAGAGCCAGGAGTAAGCGCTGAGCATCGCCGGGTGTGGCCACAAAATAAAAAGAATTGGCGCGTGTGTTTGGCCAGTGCGACGCCCCCCGTCCAGACGGCTCACTCTGAGTCACCCCTCAGTCTCCGTCCTCTCCTGGCCCCCCGGCACCTAGCAGTACCCTCCTGCTCAGGCCCGTCTGCATTCTCCGTGCCGTTCCAGGATGGGCCCAGGGCGTCCCGCTCTGCCGCTGAGCCCCCGCCCGGCCCGGCCCGGCCTCACACCCTCCGCTCCCCCCGCCCATCACCTGAACACATGTGTTTGGAAGAGCAAACACAGGTGAAGCCAGTAGCTGGGGATCCCTCGGGGCACACGGACCCTCCACTTGGTTTGTGGCCCCCCAAGGCTCTCTCGGTCCTCTGTGAGCCCTGAGAGGCTTTGTCCACGGGGATGTCCTCTGGGTGCAAGAGGACAGGAAAAGGAAGCTGGTTCTCCCCAGGATTTCGAGGGTAACCCCAAGGCCCTCTGGCCCCGCCTGGCAGCTGACTACCTCCGGCTGCAGGTTTGGAAAGGGGGTCAGAGAGGGCAAGTAGGGGAGCTGCTTGCTTCACGTGTGACCCGCCGGGGTCTGGGTCAAACCTACCGCACTGCACTTGTCCTTTGAACCCCTCTAGGAGTGATCCCTGGAGTGAGCACAGAACCAGGCGTAAGTGGGGGAGCACTGCTGGGGCTGACTCCCCCCAAACCAAAAATTAAACAAAGGAGGGGGCCCGGTGGAGCCCGGCCTGGCCCCACAGTGAGAAAGCCCCCCTGACCGGGACCCCACACTCCCCTTAGGTCTCAGAGCCCTCCGTCACCCTCAGAGCTTCTTGTACAGAGAGGCTGGTCCCCGCCTCAGAGCCGCTGTGTCCCCAGGGGGCCCCTGGGGTCCGGGACCTCAGACCCCAGGCGGGAGCCGCGTGCAGGCACCGGCAGAGGCCCCAGGGGACATGGCCAGAGCCAGGGTGCGGGGTGCAGGGGGGCAGAGGGCCCCAGGAGGCAGGGGCGAGGCAGGGGCCGGGACCCCCGACCACACAACACAGGCACCGACTCTGGCAGGAGCAAAGAAAGAGGAAGACGGAATGTCCTTGACGATTCCTTTAGTGCTGTCGGGCCTCCATGAAAACAGGATGAAGTGGCTTCCTCTGTCTGTTCCAGCGGGCCTGGGCGGCGGCCGGCGAGCCCCGGGCGGGCGGGCGGGCGGGCGGGCGGGGTGCGGGTGGGGGGCTGCGGCCGCCCTACTTGAGCTGGTCCAGGTGGGTGCAGATGTCCTTGAAGACCTCATCGGGGGAGCCCTCGGCGTTGATCTGCGGGAGAAGGAGCCCCCGTGAAGGCGGAGCCGGGGTGTGGGGGGGGGTCTGACCCCCACCCCCCCTCGGGCCGGCAGTGGGGAAACTGAGGCTGCGCGGGCTCCCCGGGCGCCCACCTTGCGCACGATGCCCCGCTTCTCGTAGTGGGCGATGACGGGCTCGGTGGCCTGGTAGTAGGTCTCCAGCCGCTTCTTGATGGTCTCCTCGTTGTCGTCCACGCGCCCGCTCGTCTCCCCGCGCTTCAGCAGCCGCTTGGTCATCGTCTCGGCGCCCGCGTCCACGTACAGCAGCAGCGTGGGGGGGCCGATCTGCCGGCCGGGGCCAGTCACCCGGGGCCAGCCCCCAGGCCTTCAGGCCCGTCCCCAAGGCAGCCTGAGCCCGGGCGCCCCCTTCCCCCTGCCACAGCCTGCCCCCCCCCCAGCTTCCTCCATGGCTCCCCAGCACACACAGGAGAAGTCTGTGCCCTCCGACCCTCCAGCGCCCTGCCTGGCAGACTCGCTGCCCAGTGCTCCTCGGTGCTCAATGCTCTCTCCTTGCTGCCACCAAGCCTTCAAGCACGCCCGCGCTTCTGAGCTCACAGCGCCAGTCACCAGCACCCCCGGGACACGCTCTTCCAGACCCTCCGCTGTCCCCTGGGAGGGCTCCGGCAGCCCCTTCTCCCCAGTCAAGCCAGGAGCCCCTGGGCAGGACGGCGGCCGTACCCCAGGCCTGACCCTCGCAGCCCAGGGAAAGCAGGGAGGCGAGGAGGAAGGCTCTGGCGCCCTCTAGTGTCCAGATCCCAGAAGGCCACCAAGAAGGTCTTACAAAGCCACGCAGAGTCCCAGGAAGGAGCCTGATTTTCTTTCACCCCTTTTCCTAGGTGTGGCCCTGAGGGCGGGAGGTGGCATCACACCGCAGGTGCCAGGGCCGGCCTTGTCTCGGGGCTGCCAAGCCTCTGACCAATAAGCTCCATGGCCCCCACTTCACAGACAGGAAAACTGAGGCCCAGAGCAGGGTAGATACTGGCTGGAGGTCTGCAGCCCCGGGGAGGTCAGGAGAGGCAGGCGTGGGGCTGGAGTGATAGTACCGTGTGCAGGGTGCTTGCCTTGCCCACGGCCAGCCGGGTTCATCACCAGGAGCAATCCCTGAGCACAGAGCCCAGGAGTCAGCCTTGGACATGACGGGTGTGGCCGAAAGCAAAGTTGCCAGACATGCAGGGCGGTAGCTGTGCGGAGGCTGAGAGCGCAGGAAGGCAAGGCTGGCGCTGGACGGTCCCTCACGGGGCGGGGGCTGGCGGGGGCCTGGAAGGAGCCCCCCCTTTCCTGGGACGGCCCATGATGCCGCCTGTGCCTGTGTCTGCACATGCATGTGTCCTTGTATCACACACGTGGACACGTATTTCCGGCCATGTGTACACATGTGTCTATGTGTGCATGCCTATATCCCGGCACTGCACACATGCATATGTCACCAGCAGTGTGTGCATGTGTGTGTGCACGTGTGTGTGTGCATGTGTGTGTGTATGCGCAGCTGTGAGACCCATCCCTGTATGCGTGCCTTTGCTGGCACGTGTCTGGTGTCCCGTGTGCACGTGTGTGTGTGTGTGTGTGTGTGTGTGTGTGTGTGTGTGTGTGTGTGTGGCACCCACACAGGGCTCCTAAGGGCAGCTGTCTGAGGGAGTCTGGCCACGTCACTCTCCAGGCCGGCTCTGCAATCACTCCGAGGGTCCTGGAAGGAGCCAGGACACCCCCCTCCACTCCTGACAGCATCAGGCCCCGCCTGACCAGAACCTCCTCCCCGGGCTCAGCCCTGGCCCCCGCCCCCCGCCCCACTCCTCTGCACAAATTGGCCCTTTCTGGCCCCCTCCAGCCCTGGCCCTGCTCTCTCTGCCCCTCGGGCGACGTGTGCCCACGAGGTGCCACTGGGTGTTCACCCTCCACCGTGCTGCTCCTCAAAGCAACTGTGTTTGTCTCCCATTTTGCAGAGGGGGCCACCGAGGTGCAGAGAGGCAGGATGGTGGGTTCGGGACCCCAGTCAGGGAGCTGAAACCTGCCTCCAGCTGGGAACCCCGGAGGGTCCTGTCATCCAGAAAGACTTTCAAAAACACTTCCCTGGCTTCCTCCTTTCCAGCAGCTCTGCCCTGCCGGCCTGTCAGCCCCCTCCAGCCAGAACACCTCAGCCCCTGCCTGGCCGTGCCCGTGCCTGGCCCCGGGCGACCCTGCCTGGCCGTGCCCGCGCCTGGCCCCGCGCACCCCTGCCTGGCCATGCCCGCTCCTGGCCCCGGACGACCCTGCCTGGCTGTGCCCATGCACCCCTGCCTGGCCGTCCCCGTGCCTGGCCCCGGGCACCCCTGCTTGGCCGTCCCCGTGCCTGGCCCTGGGCGCCCCTGCCTGGCCGTCCCCGTGCCTGGCCCCGGGCGCCCCTGCCTGGCCGTCCCCGTGCCTGACCCCGGGCATCCCTGCCTGGCCGTCCCCCTGCCTGGCCGTGCCTGCTCCTGGCCCCGGGCACCCCTGCCTGGCCGTCCCCACGCACCCCTGCCTGGCCGTCCCCGTGCACCCCTGCCTGGCTGTCCCCGTGCCTGGCCCTGGGCACCCCTGCCTGGCTGTGCCCGTGCCTGGCCTCGAGCGCCCCTGCCTGGCCGTCCCCGTGCCTGGCCGTGCCCGCGCCTGGCCTGGGCACCTCACCTTCCGCTCGAACTCTTCCCCCTGCTTGACCTCCCGCGGGTAGCCGTCGATCAGGAAGCCTTTGGAAGTGTCCACCTTCGCCACCATGGCGTCTCGAAGCATGTCCAGCACTGTTTCCTGGGGGGAGGCACACGAGGGGGCACTGAGCCCCTCTGCCCACACCTGCCACCTCCTCTGGTGCCAGCCCGGCCAGGCCGCCCTCACCGCACGGGGGAGACCCGACATGTTCACAGACCCGTCCCTTCACCCACGTCTTTCTTTTTTTGGTTTTTGGGCTACACCCGGCAATGCTCAGGGGTTACTCCTGGCTCTGAACTCGGGGCTCATTTCTGACCCTGCTCGGGGGGACCATGTGGGATGCCGGGGATCAAACCCAGGTTGGCCGTACATGCAAGGCAAGCGCCCTCCCTGCTGTACCATCGCTCCGGCCCCCGTTCAGTCATTTCTTCATTTCTCCATGATGCCGGCTGAGCCCTTCGCCCACCCCACCCTGCTCCTGTCCTGTCCCCGACACTACTGGCAGACACAGGTGACTTATCTGTGTCCAGGCATGACACGGGGTGGGAAGAAGCGAAACACGAGGACGTATAAAATGAGTAGAAGGGGTGATCTCAGACCAAATCTGAGACATCAGAACTGCAAGCTGCGCAGGAAAGAACCTTCCAGGCGGGCGGGAAAGTGAGGGGTGGGAGGGCCACAGAGACCCCGGCCAGGGGGACAGTCAGCTGGGCTGGGCCGAGGGTGGGTGCGGCTAGAGGGTGGGGCTTGGCAGCTTCTGGAAAGAGTTTGCTGCCAGGGGCCGTGGAGGCCCACCAGAAGGTCATGGTCAGCCTTGCTGGCACTCAGGGCCACTGTCCCCCCAGCGCCCACTCACCAGCGGGACCAGCTGGCCCTTCTCCATGATCTCCGACAGCGTCTTGCCCCGGTCCGAGCCGGAGCTGACCTCGGCGCGCAGCAGGTCCCCGGTGGAGAGGTGGGTGTAGCCGTACTTCTGGACCATCTTCTCACACTGGGTGCCCTTGCCCGAGCCGGGCCCCCCTGAAAGGGGGTCCCCCGAGGGTGAGTGTGCGGGGGCGTGGGAGGGGTCCCCAGGCTCTGCGCACACCCCCTCCCCCGCTCGGCCCTGCTTGTACTCACCCACCACAAAGATGATCTTGGTTTTCTTCAGCTTCTCTAGGGGGGAGCAAAGGGGGGGCACAGTCTGAGCCGCAGGGCATGCCTCGGGCGGCCGAGGACATCGTGACAGGCCCCAAGAGGGAAACTGAGGCCTGTCGCACCCAGCCTCCCCTCTTCTTGGGGACACCCCCACCGCGTGGCTTTAGGGAAGAATCCCAGGGCCGGGGGGAGGGGGGCGGCAGGTAAGGCCTTGCAGGGGGCCCACCCAGCTCCGCCCCCGCACCCACTGGGTCCCAGAGCACGGCCAGGGGTCACTCCTGAGCACAGGAGTTGCCCCTGAGCACCACTGGATGTGGGTCTCCCCAGAAATGGGAAAGGTTCCCAGCCCTGCCCCCCGAGACTGGGCAGTACCAGGCCTCAGGGTGGGAAGACGGGGCGGGGTCCCGTCCCCCGAGTGCCAGACTCAGACGCTGGGGCCAGGGCGCAGCTGAGTGGCTGCGGGGGGTGGGGGGGACTGGTCTCAGGCGGCGCAGACCGGCGGCAGCGGGCAGAGGCGTGGTGCCAGGGGTGGGAACGGTCATGCCACCAGGAGCCGCGCCAGCCGGCACCCGGCCCGCCCCACGTGCCCCTCCAGCCCCAGCACCCGAAGCCAGGAAGGCCCAAGGCTTCCTCAGGGCCATGGACCGGGGACACCAGGGAAACTGAGTCACAGAGAGCCCCAGGCACTTAGAGTGCACAAGGCCAGAGCAACAGTGCACCAGGCAGACGCTGCCTGGCACGGGGCCAACCCGGTCGATCTCCAGTACCCAATGGGGTCCCCTGGGCGTCCCCCCCGGAGTGCTCCCTGAGCACTGCCAGGTGTGGTCTAAAAACCAAAGCGGCAAAGAACCCTCAGGGCCTCCCCCACCACCACCCCCCCCCCCCGCCAGGGCCCCTCGCCCACCCTCTCCAGCGAGGCAGGCGCTCGGCTCTATAAATACCAGCGTGGGAGGTGAGCGCGTTTAAAATGACACTGGGGGCTGGCACCACCCCGCGTACCTTCCATCCTGCGTCTGTGCCCTCCGGGGGGCGGTCCAAGTCAGCGCTCTGCAAGACACGGGCACGGCGGGCTCAGGACGCGGCTCCTGCCTCCCCCGCAGAGGCTGCCGGTGTGTGTGTGGTGGGGGGACTGGAGGGGCCCACGGGGGCAGAGAGGCCCCGCGGGGTGCACGGCTGGGGGTGTCACCTCGCCCGTGTCCTCTGCGGTGGTCAGGAGGCAGGGGAGTGCCCCCCCCAGCGGCCAGTGTCGGGACGCAGGGGATGGCTCTGCGTCCCGGGCTCCGTGGCAACGCTCCCCAGGGCCGTGGCCGCCCGGCTGAGTCCCCCGGGGCCCAGGCTGCCACAGAGGCCCCCGGGGACACAGGCCCCCCCCCACGAGGAAGCGCCGGACTCAGCCCTTTAGCATTTCCCACGGGGGGCTTAGGGCCCCCGAGTGGGCTCATCCCACCACCCGCACCCCACAAACTTGGCTCAGCTGCCCCCACCCCTCTCCTAGGCCCCCTGTAGACCCCGGGAGCAACAGCGGGAATCTCCCCAAAGCCACGGATCACTGCTTGAAACCCCGCCCCGTGGGGCCCTCTCTGCCAGTGAAACTGCCTGTCCCTAACAGCGGGTGCCAGGGCCTGGAGTCTTATCAGTCACTGGAACCGCTGGGGTCCCCAGGACAGGACGGGGCTGCCTCCAGGGCCCCGGGCTTGTGGCAGATGCTATCTTTTAGGTTTGCTTCAGGTATCGCCTCTGTCACGGAGGCTTCCTAGATTTTGCCCAACTTGGCTCTCCACTGCTGCGTTCTGGGGGGCTCCTGTCACCCTTGGCAGGCCGGTGCCCCCCTGTGACCACCAGAGGGCCCGGCCCACCGCGGAGCACGGGGCTTGCGTGGGGGTGGGGGTTCCCTCCATCCTCCCAGCCTCTCTGGGCTGGGGGCCGAGACTGGCTCCTGGCAGGGCTAGCTCCTGGCAGGGGGCTGAGCCTGGGCCTGGCACGGCTCCCCCGTGCCCGGGCCTGACTTGCAGCCTCCGGCTTGCTTGGGGGGTGCTGGCGGCGGGGCAGGAGCTGGCAGGGGGACAGCCTCCTCCGGCCCCACTCTGCCCACCCCCTCCTGTAACCCAAGTCCCCCGTCCTGTCGGCACCTGCCGCTCCACCGAGCCAAAATAACTCAGGGCAGCGAGGCGGCCTGCGGGGACCCAGGGCCCGGGGCAGCGTTGGGTTACAGGCACGCACCGGGCCTTATAAGGGGCCGCGGCCCTGTCCGGCTGTGGGTCTGCCGCGGGCCCCGGCTGAGGCCCACCCACGCCGGCAGGCAGCGCGAGCGGGTCCCGCAGAGGCGGACCGGCGACCGCCAAGGGGGGTCTTGGGCAGCTGCGGCGCCCCCATCCCGGGGGCCCGCACCCCCAGGCCGCGTCCTGGATGGGGGCGGGGGCCGCTCCGGAGAGACCCCCAGGCAGTCGGGGCTGGCGGGGGCCGGGCGGCTCCTGCCCCAGGGGCTCCCCCGGGGCCACGGCGGGCCGCGGGCGGGACACGCCAAGGGCAGGGGCCGGCGCCCCAGGAGGGCTGGCCGCGGGACAAAGGGGCCACTGTCCGCGACACGCCGCGCGCACACACCCACGGCGGCACACGGGGACGCCGCCGGCCCGGCCGCGCCCGCCCGGGGACACGCCCGGTAACCGCGGGGACCGCGCGCCGCCGCCGCCGCGCCCCCCGCCCGCGCCCCGCCGCGCCCCCGGCCCGCGGCCCGCCGCCCGCGCGCGCACTGACCTGGGTGCGGGTGGGCGCGGGCGCCGGCGCGTGCCCTGCCCGTCCTGCCGCCGCCCGCAGAGGCCCCTATTTATAGGGCTGTCAGCGCGCGGCATGCCGGGAGGCGGCGCCGGCGGCGGGAGGGGCGGGCGGGCGGCCCGGGCCGGCCCCCCCCCCCGCCCGCACCCGGCCCCCCCCCCCCGCCCGCCCCTCCCGCACCCGGCCCCCCCGCGGCGCCCGGCCCGCACACTCCCTGCACCCCCCAGCCCACACCCCCCAGCGCCTGCACCTCCCCCCGCACCCGAAGCCCCCCTCACACCCACACCTTTTCCCACCCCCCCAACCAACCTTCCAACCCTTCCGCCCCTAAAGACCCAACCCCCCCACGCCCCCTTGCAGAGGGCTCTCACTACCTGCTCCCCCTCCAGGGGCAAAGGATGGGCTCCCCGCAGGGCGGCCTGGCCCGGGCCTGCCATGGCATCATCTGGGTACCAGCTGGGGCTGGAAGGAAGGGCCGGTGCCCGAGCAGGGGCCAGCCTGGACTACACCGGCTCCCGTGGGCTCAGCACAGGGACGCCTGCCCCAAGCCACTGGAGGCGATTCCACCCTTCTGGGGAGGAGACCCTGAGAACTCATTCCTGAGTGATTCAAAGTGCTCCTGCAGGAATCTGCATGCTGTGCTGGAGACCCAGGTCCAGCCCCCCTGAACACCCCCCCCCAAACCAAACTAAGACTTCCCCGGAACTTCCAAAGATCCCTGATACCCATCACCCACCTGAGTGGTTGCGGAGATGAAAACACTTAGCCCTGTGCGCGGGAACGCTAGCGGTAGGGCACGGGTTCCAACCCTGTGTCAATCACAGTGCCCCGGGCACAGAACCAGCAGTAAGCCCTGAGCACAGGCAGGTGTGAAACCCCGAAAAAAAAAAAAACCCAACTCAGCTCTGCGCCCCCTTCTCCCCGTGGAGGTGAGCCCAGGCCTGGGACATTCAGAGCACTGTAGGAGCCAGATGGGGGCCAAGGATCCCGATGTGGAAAACAAGCACCAACTCCCATTGGACCTGGGTACGGAGCTGCGTGAGTGATCCCCAGCACCCCCAAGCACACTGGAAGCAACCCATCCCCCCCACCCCCAGCACCATGCCAGGAGCGCCCCTGAACCCGACCGAGCCCACCTGGTTAGTAAACACTCACCTGTGGGCTCTGGGCTTCAGCCACCCCTGAGACCCTTTCAGAGCGACAAGTGGAGGGAGAGTCTCATCTCTCAGACAGACGGCCCGAGGCTCCCCGGGGAACATGATGAGTCTGGCCCTCTCGACAGGAAGAGCAGCATAGGCCCAGGAGCGGGTAATGAGGCCGGCAGCTCAGACCCTTCACTCCAGCCCACACTGTGAACGTGGTCACGCAGACGGGGGGAGGCCTGTCTTTTTCTCTTTTTCCCTTTTGGGTCACACCTGGTGATGCTCAGGGGTTCCTCCTGGCTCTGCACTCAGGAATCACTCCTGGAGGGTCTCCGGGGATCCCATGGGATGCCAGGGATCGAACACGTGTGCAAAGCAAACGCCCTCTCCACTGTGCTATCACTCCAGCCCGGAATTCAGAATTTGTCTCCTTGGCACGAGGGGACCCTTGGAATGAGTCTGAGCGGTCCTGTAAGAGGGAGACCCCCAGGGGGCAGCCAGGACACCGGGAGCTTGGGTCGGTCCCAGCTCTGTTTCCTGGGACTTCACACAAGAGTCTATTTCTTCTTTATCGGTTTGTTAGTGGCCACACAGCAGCAGCGATGCTCAGGGGTCTGCACTCAGGAATCACTCCTGGCGGTGCTCGGGGATTGCTGGGGATCGAACCCGCGTCAGTCACATGCAAGGCACGAGTCCTACCCACTGTACCATCTCTCCAGCCCCACGAGCCTATTTCCTGGGACTCGAGTTTCCCGTCTGTGGGAGAGCGGGGCCTGCACTGGAAATTGTTTCATTTGGTTGGCTTTGTTTGGGGCCACACCGGCAGTGCCCAGGGCTGACTCCTGGCTCTGTGTTCAGGGATCAGTCCCGGCAGGCTTCAGGAAATCAAAAGCGGTGCCGAGGATTGAACCCAAGCTGCCAACACGCATGGCAGTGCCCTGCCCGCCGTGCCACCTCCACAGCCCCACTGTGCAGGGTGTCTGAAGGACTTTCTCTCGGGCTGCAGATGGTGCGTATTTTGGTACAGACTCTGGGGAAAGCAAGTGTGCGGCACCGGTCACAATCACTGCTGTTTGCCTTCTATTTTCGGATCCCACACGTGGGCACCAGTGTGTACAGGGTGACTCTCTGGCCAGTGGGGACACACGAATGGGAGGAGGAGCGTGGTACTGCCAGGTACGGCGGGGATCCGGCACAGGGACAGCGGAGAAGGGACACGGGGGCCTGTGGAAGGACGCTGAGTCCTGTGTGACTGGCAACAGCTCCTGGGCTTGAATGGATGAGAAATGGGCAACACGTGAGCTGTGCCCGTCGCTCCCGCCCGCCTGCCAATCACTCTCAATGCACAGAGCGTGGGCCCCTGGAAAGGCCCTTTCCAGTTTTCTTTTTGTTGGTTTGGTTTGGTTTGGGGGGGGCACACCCAGAGGCGCTCAGGGGTCGGGCCTGGTGGGACTCAGGGGACCCTCCGTGGTGCCAGGAATTTGAATCAGGCTCGGGGCGTGCAAGGCCGGCATCGACTCTCCCATGTTCTGTCTCTGGTCCACAAGACAATCCATTACTTTATTCTGGTACCATTTTAACACTGTACCTTGCAGGCATTAAGCCGAGTGAAATAAGCCAGCCAGAAAAAAGGCAGAGTGCGGGCTGGAGCGATAGCACAGTGGGGAGGGCGTTTGCCTTGCACGCAGCCGACCCGGGTTCGATTCCCAGCATCCCATAGGGTCCCCTGAGCACCGCCAGGGGTAATTCCTGAGTGCAGAGCCAGGAGTAACCCCTATGCATATGCACCCAAAAAGCAAAAAAAGGAAAAAGAAAAACGGCAAAAAGGCAGAGTGCATGGTTCTACTTACCCAAAGCACTCGAGTCAGTGAACAGAATGTGGAATGCTGGTTACCTGGGCCAGGGGAGGAGGTATCCCCCAGAGGCGAGGGGCTCAGAGATAAAAGAGGAAAGTTCTAGAAATCTGTTTCATAAGGTAAAACTACTCACTGGGGCCAGAGAGACAGTACCATGGGTGAGACCTTGCATGGGGCCAACCCAGGTTCAGTTCTGGCACTGTTTAGGGTTCCCCAAGCCCACCAGGAGTGGACCCTGAGCACAGAGCCAGGAATAAGCCCTGAGGACCCATGTGTGGCCCAGAAACCAGGAAAAATAATCAAAGAAATCTAAATTCACTTTATAATGGTTAAATCGAACCCAGTTCGGCCGAGTACAAGGCAAACGCCCTACCCGCTGTGCTATCGCTCCAGCCCCGCTGTTATTATTTTTTAAGAATTTTTTTCTTTTCTTTAAATTTATTGAATCACCAAGTATTATTTTGGAACCTTAAAAAAAATACCTGTAGCAAAAAAAAAAAAAAACCTGTAGCACTGTTGTCCATTGTTCATTGATTTGCTCAAGCGTGCAGCAGTAACGTCTCCATTGTGAGACTTGTTGTTACTGTTTTTGGCATACCGAATACGCCACAAGTAGCTTGCCAGGCTCTGCCGTGTGGGCGGGATAGTCTCGGTAGCTTGCTGGGCTCTCCGAGAGGGATGGAGGAATCGAACCCTGGTCAGCCACGTGCAAGGCAAACGCCCTACTCGCTGTGCTATCGCTCCAATCCAAAAAAATATGTAAAAATTTTTTTGGTAAAAAAATACCTACAAATGTAAATAGAATTAAGACAAGCATTTTTCAAAACTTTGTTTGGGGGGAAGGTGATGGTGCCGTGGGCTATCCCTGGACTGACTCCTGGCTCTGTGCTCAGGGATCACTCCGGGCAGGACTCAGGGGACAAGACGGGGCCGGCTCTGTGCAAGGCAAGCGCTGTTCTATGTCTATGGCCCCATTTCTTCAAGAACTTGAAAAACAATTTGGGGTGAGGAAAAACTAGTGCGACTTGCCTGCTAGGGGATGGGCGCCGGAAGAGCCGGGGGAACTGGCCAGAGGTTCTGGGGGGCTCGTGAGTTTGCCGGGGGTGAAGACACCCCCACTCCCAAGGAGGCCTGGGGTGCAGGGGATTCAAAGGAATTTCTAGGAAAGGGATAGGCCGGCCACAGAGGCCCTGAACCCTGGCGAGGTGGTGCGGGCCTGGGAGCCCGGGGCCGGGGAGGGTCTCGGAGCAGAAGCAAGCGGAGGTAGGGGCTGGTGTGACATCGGGGGAGAGTGCTGCCCGTGTATGCCACCGACCTGGGCTCGATCCCCGGCATCCTAGATGGCCCCCTTGCACCGCCAGGAGTAATTCCTGAGTGCAGAGCCAGGAGGAACCCCTGAGCATCGCCAGGTGTGACAAAAAAAAGTCCAAGAGGGGAAGAAAGGTGAGAAGAGGTAATCCCAGGCCCCCAGCTCTGGCCTCGCTGGGTCTTCTCTGAGGGCTCGCGGTCTTGACCTGGCCCAGTGTCGGATGTTCTGAAGCTAAAATAAACCATTCTTGGGGCCAGAGCATCAGTACAGCGGGAAGTGAGAGTACAGCGGGGAGGGTGTTTGCCTCGCACACAGCCGACCAGGGTTCGATCCCCGGCATCCCATATCCTCCCCCCCCACCCCGCCCCCAGCACCGCCAGCAGTAATTCCTGAGGCAGAGGCAGGAGTGACAGCACCCCCGCCCACCCCACCCTCGCGCACCTCCCCCACTGCACTTCCTTTGAGGGAAGTGGACACCCCGGGGCGGGTGTGGCTCTGGAATCCGCGGTGCGGAACCCCATCATTAACAGCACTGGAAACGTGGTGCCTGAAATAAAACAGAAGAGGCACTGCCTTTGGGAAGAATCTTCCTCTGTCTGCGCCCAGGGGCCCAGGGGAAGGGCACGAGGGTCCCCTCCCCTAGTCCACAGGCCGGAGCCCCACACATAAGGACCCTGCAAGGCTCCCGTGTCCGTCCAGTACCCGCATCACCCGGTCCCACCAACCCCGGCGCCAGCAACTTCCCAGTCTCCCGCCCAGGTGCAAACAGAAGCGGGGAGTGGAGGTTTTGCCCCCACCTGGGCCCTGGGCTTGGCTACTGGACGGCCTGGACGGCCCATCTTCCCCCACCCCCCCTGAGACGCAGCAGGGAGCCAGGGCAGGCCCCCGCCCCCCGGGGAGAAGAGATACGTGAACTGCGTGTGTAGGGTGGCAGGGCGGCGGGGTGCGGCGCAGCGGGCGCCCTCCTCCCGCTGGCTGCGTGCCCAGAGGGCTCTCTTTCCCGCCTGCCCGTGTGCCAGGCCTCTCTCTGAGCCGCGGCTCCCGAGGGCATCTTATCGCCGCGACAGGCTGTAATCGCTGAAGTCACAGCCCTGCCTCCTGCCCCAACAAGTCCGCAAAGGGACTCTCGCCGCCGATCCAGCCCCAGCGGGTCAGCCTGGCCACGCGAGGCCCAGGCAGGAAGCGGTGGCTCCCAGCCCCAGTGCACCCCCTCCCACCTCGAGCACCCCCGTCTGCCCCAACACCCCTCTCCTCCATCTTCCGGCTCGGCTCGCAGTGCTCCAAACATCAGCGGGGCTCTCCCTGGCCTCCCGACCTCAGAGCGCCCTTCTCGCAGGGGTTGTGTCTGCATCTGCGTCACCCTCGCTGTTCCGGGTGGCAGGTCAGGGACAGGCCCCCACGGTGGGTCCCTCTCTCCCCCGGGGGATCTGGGACCCCCGCGGCAGTGCCAGCCTGACCCTGAGGGTGGAGTGACTCACCCGACGCAGGCGGGCAGGGGGAGGCAGACCCATGAAGAGCTGGGTGGGCCCCCACGAGAGCTCGCCACCCCCACCACACCACCCCTGTGCTGGACACCAGCTGCGGGAGACGCGCATGTCCACAGGGAGCTGCTCTGAGATGCCAGGGACGCAGAGAGCCAACGGGAACTCAGGAGCATTTTATTCCTGTACAAATCATTACAAAATCAAGTCGGGGAACTGGCCGGCCCCCACCCCACCCCAATGTGCAATGGTTCGCTGAAGACCTCCACATCCTCCCCTGGACCTCTCCCCCTCCACGCCTCCTCCAGGAAGCACTCCAGTCTTCCCTTCCAGGTCCAGAGGATGGGGGGGAGACCCAAAATAAAGTGCCTGATACGGAAGGGGGCGGGGTTAAAGACACTGCTCCAGATCCCCCCAGAGCCTTCCAGGCCCAGCTCTCTGGGAGACCCTTGGAAGCTTCCAGCAGCAGACAGGGGCTGCATGAGGCCCAGTTCGGCTGGGATTCCCCCCAGTTTCGGCCCCAAGGGCTCCTCCCGATGCAGAAGGAGCTGGATGGTAGCAGGAAGGGGGGCCTGGCTCTTTAAGAGCCAAACTAAAGGCTGCGGGCTGAGACGCTAAGAAAAGAGCTAAGGGGTCTCTCCTTCCTGCCAGTTCCCCAAACCCGGGGAAAGTACGCAAAAAAAAAAAAAAACAAACAAAAAAACTACCCTCATGTTTCTGGGTGGGAAGGAGGCTCCCGAGAGGGCTGGCCGGACGCCTCCAGTCTGAGGACTGACCCAAGGCAGCCGGTGAGGAGGGGGAGGTGGGAGGCTCGCCGACACCCCAATGCGGGAAGGCGGTCCACGGGCTCAGGGAGCAGAACCAGGAGCCGGTCCGCAGCCCGGAAAGGCAGAGCAGGACCGGAGACCTGCCTCCCGCCTCGGGGGCCCCCTCCCGCGGCCGGGCCCACCCCCCGCGGTTTCATTTTCAGGTTCTGGGAAGTGAGGAGCAATACTGCGTTCCCAGTTCCTGGGGAGAGGACCCCCATGTCCCAGCCAACGGGAAGTGACTTGGTGCCCACGGAGGGGCTCTGAACCCAAGGCCTCATGGGAAAAGTCATGTCCTTAGCCTCAGATTACTCAGAAATACCCTGATTCACTGTACTCTGACCCTGACTGAACAAGAAAGAACCCGGCACCCCTGATTATCCACAATGAAGCCCGAATCCCTGATTGGCCACGAGAGACGCCCCGCAGGTGCTGATTGGCTGAAAGATATCCTCTACCCAAGGCCTGATTGGCCGGAGGACACTCGGGCCGGCCTTGATTGGCCCAGACAAGGCCGTGGGGGGCGGGACAGAGAACCGCTTCTCCCTGGGCGTGGTTTGGACCCCACTGGCCGGCAGCCTAGGTCCAGGACGGGTGGGAGAAGGTGATGCCGTAGAGCTGGGCCCAGGACGAGAAGACCCTCTTCTCGGTGATGAAGCGGTGGTGGTTCCCCTTACGGCTGTGCTCGTTCTGGACGTAGGTGACGCACTCGTCGGGCCCTTTGGGCTCATAATAGTGGTAGGGCATGCGCTGCAGGCGGGGCCGCTGGCTGGGGCAAGGACGAGCCGTGAGCGCAGGACGCCACCCCGCCCCCGCCCTTGCTACCCCTGACAACGCCTGCCCCTCCCGGCCTTCAGTTTTTCCATCTGTAAAATGGGTCAAGGATGGACAAAACTTTTTTTTTTTTTTAATAAACCGGAGCCTCACCCACCCCTTACTGTGGGTGAGCCCTAAGGCCTTTCAGAAAAGGGCCTCCTTGGTTATTTTCATCTCTGAAATGGTTGGAATAATTAACTGTCACTTAAGGTCTCAGTGAGGAGTAAGAGAGGTTAAATGCACCCGGTTAGCACTCTCTAAGGAACAACTATTTCCCAGGAGGCTTTTCCAATAATAATAATAATAATCACTGTTCGATTTGTTCAAGCGGGCACCAGTAACGTCTCTCATTGAGAGACTTATTGTTACTGTTTTTGGCATATCCAATACGCACGGGTAGCTTGCCAGGCTCTGCCATGCGGGCTCGGTACTCTCAGTAGCTTGCCAGGCTCTCCGAGAGGGGCGGAGGAATAGAACACGGGTTGGGGGGCTGGAGTGATAGCATAGCGGGGAGGGCGTTTGCCTTGCACGTGGCCAACCCGGGTTCAAATCCCAGCATCCCATATGGTCCCCTGAGCACTGCCAGGAGTAATTCCTGAGTGGAGAGCCAGGAGTAACCCCTGTGCATCGCCAGGTGTGACCCAAAAACTGAAAAAAAAAAAAAAAAAAAAGAACACAGGTTGGCCACGGGAAAGGCAAAAGCCCAACCGATGTGCTATTGTTCCAGCCTAATAATAATAATAATAATAATAATAATATACAAACTCTGGCTAAATTGGGGATGAGGGCCCCCAAGGCAGCTCTCAGTAGCCTGGATCTTTTTTTTCCCCTTTTTTGCTCTTTTTTCGGCCATACCCAGTTGTGCCCAAGCCTTACTCCTGGCTCTGTGCTCAGGGATCACTCCTGTGTGCCTGGGAGCGCAGGTGGGGTGCCGGGGATTGAACCCAGCTCAGCCACATGCAAGGTGCGTGCCCTCCCCGCTGTCCCCTGTCCAGCCTAGGAGCCTAGATCTTAGAACATCATGAAACGGGGTCCCACCCCCACCCCCCACCCAAGTTTCCAGGGCCCCGGCTCCATCCTGCGGCCAGCGCCTGGGTGCTGCTGGGGGTGGGGGCTCACCTGCAGTAGTCGGGGGGGACCATGCCGTAGACATGCACGTGGTCACACAGCTCCACCGCGATCACCATGGTGAACCAGCCCGTGCTCAGCCACGAGTGGGACTTTTCCCTGGAGGCAGAGAGGGGGCATGAGGTGAGGGCACAGAGGCGGGGCAGGGCCAATCCACACTGAGGCTCCCCAAACCCACCGGGCGGGGCTTCCCAACCACTTCCGGTACCCAAGTCCAGCCTCTCCGAGGGGGCAAAGTGTGGAGGACAGCTGGTCCGGATGGACAGAGATAGGGGAGTGGAGGGAAAGGGGGAGACCAAGGGCCCTGGGGCAGATGGGCAATGACCAGGACCAGCAATGACATGGGCAATGACAGAGCATGCAGGAAGCAGCTCAGAGCCAACTCGAAGGGGGGGGGTGTGTATGTGGGGGATGCTAATGAGAGGAGGGTATGCTGGGTTTGAGTACAAGACATGCAAGACGGGGCCAGAAGCAGAGCCAGCCCCCCCCACACACATGCGGGCCCCTCTGAGCACCCCACTGTGGCTGAGGTGGGCTGGCTTGGTAAGACACCAGAATTCCTCAGAGAGCGGGAAAAGGAACACGGAACAGCTCATGGACTGTCTTTTATATCAATGACATGTTGAACGAGACAGTTTTGGATAGATCTGGCTGAAGGTTTTCTTTGAAGAGTCTAAAATCAGGGCTGGAGAAAAAGTATGGCAGGCAGGGCACTTGTCTTGCAGGCCCTGATCTGGCACCCCACGGGGTCCCCTGAGCCCCACCTGGAGGGATCCCGAGCACCACTGTGATCCCTGAGCACAGAGCCCGGAGTAAGCCCTAAGCACCACTGGACGTGGCCCCCCAAAATATCTAAAATCACTTTCTTATCAAACTAACAAAGACAAGAATAACTAATATCAAGCAAGGGGCTGGGCCGGATAGCACAGCGGGTAGGGTGTTTGCCTTGCACTCGGTCAACCTGGGTTCGATCCCCGGCATCCCATATGGTCCCCCAAGCACCACCAAGAGTAATTCCTGAGTGCAGAGCCAGGAATTACCCCTGAGCATCACTGGGTGTAACCCAAAAAGCAAAAAAAAAAAAAAAGAAAGCAAGGGGCCCCCAGATGTGACTCAGTGATAGGTTGCATGCCTTGCACACGTGAGGCCTTGAGTTTGATCCCCAGCACTCCCTAAGAATGCCACATGTGATCCCTGACATCACAACAATGTGTGTGAACCCCGGGGCCACCACAGAGAGGGGCCGGCATCACAGACCTCGTGAGAAAGGATATAGACACTAAGGACACGCACTCACTTAGATAAATGGCCCAATTCTTTGAAAAACGACACCATGCAGTTAAGATGAAACAGATGGCCTGGGACTCCGGTAACAGGGGACTGGAGGGAGCTCACTTTGAAATAAGCTTCCAAGGGGCCAGAGCCCTGGCACAGCAGGGAGGGCACTTGCCTTGCATGCTGCCAACCCAGGCTTGCTCCCCAGCATCCCATGTGTCCCCTACAACACCGCCAGGAGTAATTCCTGAGCACGAAGCCGGGAGTTAACCCCTGAGCACTGCCGGGTGTGCTCCCCCACTCCCCCCCACCCCCACACACAAAGGAATAAAAAAGAAAAGAAATAAAGAACTATCCAAGACTATATGGTTTCACTGGCAAATTCTGCCAAAAATACACTGGGGGGGGGGGGGCTTGAGAGATAGCACAGTGGGTAGGGCGTTTGCCTTGCACGCGGCCGACCTGGGTTCAAATCCCAGCATCCCATATGGTCCCCTGAGCACAGCCAGGGGTAATTCCTGAGTGCAAAGCCAGGAGTAACCCCTGTGCATCGCCAGGTGTGGCCCCCCCAAAAAAATACACTGGGGGTCAGAGAGAGCTCCACGGGCAAAGAGAAGCCTGCTTTGCAAGCAGGAGACCCGGGTTCGATTCCTGACACTTGCAGGGTTCCCCAAGCATGACCAGAAGCAACCCCGGAGCTAAAAATTCTACATTCAAAAGCTACCAATTCTTCCTTTTCTTCCAGAATAGAAACACCATGTCCCGACTCATTTTCTGACACACAGTGCTCCCCTGACACCCAACTGGGAGAATAGGGCCTCAGAGACAGTAAAGCAGATAAGGCGCTTGCCTTGCACAGAGACGACCCGTACTTAATCCCGGGCACCACAGATGGTTCCCGAGCACGGCCAGGAATGATCCCTGAGTGCAGGGTCAGGATAAGATCTGAGCAGGTATGGCCTGAAAAACCCAAAACAATCCCACCCCGTAAAAAAATAAAAAAATACTCTCAAAAACCAAAATCAGACCAAAACAAAACCGACAGGCAAAAATCTCAACAATAATAGGGGCCAGAGTGCAGTGAGTCTTGCCAACCTGGGTTTGATCCCTTATATCCCATATGGTCCCCAAGCACCACCAGGAGTAACTCCTGAGCATCACCAGGTGAGGCCCCAAAACTTTTTGTTAAATAAAATTCGGGGACCAAAGTGATAGTATAGCAGGTGGGGTGCTTGCCTCGCACTTGGGCGACCCAGGCTACATCCCCAGCACCCATATGGTCCCTCAAACCCACCAGGAGTAAACCTTGAACATTGCCAGGGTGTCGCCCCAAAAACTAAATAAATAGCGAAGAGACTTAAAAAAAAATCAACAGATTAACAAATCATTTCTAGTCCATCCACGAAAGGAAAAATACATCACAACCAAGTAGAATTTACTCTAGCAATATGAAGCTGACGGATACCTAATTAACATAATCTATATGTTAATAGTTTTAAGAAACACTACTCAAATCAGGAAAGAAAATACATTTGCTGGGGCCAGAGTGCTAGCACTGCAGGTAGGGTGCTTGCGGATGTGGGTTCAAGCTCCAGCACCCATATGGGTGATCCCCAAGTGTAGTCGGGAGTAAGCCCTGAGTACAGACAGATGTGGCCCCAAAGGAAATAAACAAAAAATCTGTAATAAAATTTGACCTCTAGTGATTATAAAACTTTTAACAAAATAGAGATGGGTACCCTTCACCCCAAAAAAGGGCAGCTACAAAACCCGCAGCTAACACCATATTCAGTGATGAAAGGCTGACACTTCTTCCAATCCGTTTCAGAACTGTATCAGAAATCCTAGCCAATGCAATAAGTCAAGAAAAAGAAATGTGGTATACAGACAGAAAGTAACAGAAGAAATAAATGTCCCTATCTGCATGTCCTCATGACATGACCATCTGCAAGAAAATCACTAAGAAGCTACAAAAATCTACTAGAATCAGTACATAGGTTTGCCAGGATTCTAGGACATGAAATTCAGTCCCACTTCTATAGCAGTAAGTTTGGAACAACAAAAAAAATTTTTTTTTTCTTTTTGGGTCAAACCTGGCGATGCACAGGGTTTACTCCTGGCTCTGCACTCAAGAATTACTCCTGGCGGTGCTCGGGAGACCATAGGGGATGCTGGGAATCGAACCCAGGTTGGCCATGTGCAAAGCAAACATCCTATCTGCTGTGCTATCACTCCAGCCCCAACAAACTTCTTTTAATACTATTTGTAGTAGTCCAAATACCTTTAAAAAGTATAAATGTAATTAAATATTTATGGACTCTATATATTGGACATACTGAGTTCATGAAATATCTTAAAATTAACCCTTTAAAAAATTTTTGGAGCTACATCCAGCTGTGCTCAGGTCTTACTCCTGGCTCTGTGCTCTGGGGTGACTCCTGGCAGGACTCAGGGGACCATTTGGGGTGCTTCAGATTGAATCACGGCCAGCCACATGCAAGGCAAGCACCCTACCTGTTGTACTATCACTCCACTCTTAAAATTAATCTAGTTTTTGCTTGTTGATTGTTGTTTTGTGGGGTCACACTGCCAGTGCTCAGGGGCTATTCCTGATTTTTTTTGCGCTCAGGAATGAGCCTGGTGACGCTCAGGGGACCATATCTAGTACCTGAGATCCAATCTGTGTCAACTGCATGCAAGATAAACACCTTGCCTCCTGCATGATCTCTCTGCCCCCTCCCCTTTTGGGGGGGATGGGTGGGGCACACCCAGCAGTGTTCAGGGTTCACTTCTAGCAGCTTGGAGGGCCACCTGGGGTGCCGAGGATGGAACCAGCATTGGCTGAGTACAAGACAAACACTAGCGTTCCCCACCCCTTTAGGGCAAGACCCCATAATGCTCCGGAGCAACTCCTGACTCCAGGCTCTGGGGTCACTCCCAGTGGCCCTTAGGGACCATGCAAGTGCTGGGGATGGCACCTGGGCTTCCTGCAGACAAAGCGTCACTCTGGCCAGTCAAGACATCTCTCTCCTCCCTCTTTCTCACTTTAACTTTTAATTTTTTTCAGGCCACATCCACCAGTGCTCGGAGGTCCACACGGCCTGCTGGGTGCTGAACAGAGTTGCCTTTGTGCAAGACAAGTAAGTGCTTGACTCCTGTACTAGCTCTCTGGCCCTGTTTACTTTTATTTATTTTTTATTTTGTTTTTGTTTTTTGGGTCACGCCTGGCGATGCACAGGGGTTCCTCCTGGCTCATGCACTCAGGAATTACTCCTGGTGGTGCTCAGGGGACCATATGGGATGCTGGGAATCGAACCCAGGTCAGCCGCGTGCAAGGCAAACACCCTACCCGCTGTGCTATAGCTCCAGCCCCTATTTATTTATTTTTTTTTGAGGCTGCACCTGGCATGCTCAGGGTTTACTCCTGGCGTGGCACCTGAGATTGAACCTGGGCCACCCGTGTGCAGGGCAAGCACCCTCCCCGCTGTCCTACCTAGCTTCTCAGGGGGGTCAGCGGGGAGCCGAGCCCTACCTAGCTTCTCAGGGGGGTCAGCGGGGAGCCGAGACCTACCTAGCTTCTCAGGGGGGTTAGCGGGGAGCCAAGCCCTACCTAGCTTCTCAGGGGGGTTAGCGGGGAGCCGAGCATGCTGGGAGTGGTGTGTCGCGAGAACTGTGTGTGGAAAGAAGCAAGACATCCTGAAAAGCCGCTCCCAGGGCCCCTCCTTGGAAGATGCTGGGGCGCCAGAGGCATCTCGGAGCAGAGCGTGCTGGGAGCCCCTGTGCCCCCCGCCCAGGCCCCCGGGAGGAAGCCGTGCGGGGCCCTGCGTGCATGCTGGAAGCACGGGCCGAGACCGCCGGGAAACCGCCCAGGCCCCCGAGCAGGGCTGCAAGGCGTGCGAGGCGTGCGGTGCGCAGGGGGCCCCAGGGCTGGCCCGAGGGGCGGGCAGGCAGGAGGCCGGTACCTGTCCTTGCCCGTCTCACCCCGGAAGAGGTCGTCAAACTGGCGCATGCGCCCGGGAGAGACGGCGTAGGCCTCCAGGCTGGGGAACAGCAGGCCGGCCCGCTGGATGACCCGCACCAGGCTGCCCTGCGGCTTCTGCATCTTGTTGGGGGGCCCCCAGAAGATGAACACGGTCTCCGGGGTCCGGTTCACAAACTCCTGGGGCCGCCGCAGCACGCGGAAGATGCTGGAATGGGCCACCACGCGGAAGGTGGTCTTGTTGCCCACGTCGGCGGAGTAGCCGCTG
Organism: Sorex araneus; assembly: GCF_027595985.1. Classification (NCBI taxonomy): domain Eukaryota; kingdom Metazoa; phylum Chordata; class Mammalia; order Eulipotyphla; family Soricidae; genus Sorex; species Sorex araneus. The sequence continues at coordinate 4,963,509 of NC_073302.1, read as the reverse complement.
GTGGGCGCGTCGTTCATGCGGATGGTGCACTCGGCCCGCTCGATCTCCGCGCCCAGCTTGGTGCCCAGCAGGTGGCTGGAGCTGGTGACGATCACACACTGGTGGCACCGTGAGGGCAGCGTCTGGGGGGCAAGAGAGCCAGCACTGTCACAGTCACTCAGGGCCGGGTCCCCCCATAACCCTGGGGGCAGGGGTTAAGATGCCCTATATGGACAGGGCGGCTGGAGCCCTTCACAGAGTTCACCAGTTTTATGAGGGGGAGGGGAGGAGCACACGGGGTGGTGCCCGCACTTACTCCTGGCTCTGCACTCCAGAATCTCCCCAGCAGGCTCTGGACCATATGGGGTACCCGAGATTGAACCTAGGTCGGCCGTGTGCAAGACAAGTGCCTTACCCACTGTACTATCGCTCTGGCCCCTCACCAGTTTCTTGTGAGCTGGCTAACAGCCCAGCAAGCATCGGATTTGGGTAGACTGACTCAACAAGTTAAAATAATGCCAAGTTGGGAGGCTGGAGGAACCAGTTGGGAGATGCATGCCGAAAGTAGATAATGGACCAAACATGATGACCTCTCAGTGTCTGTGTTGCAAGCCATAATACCCAAAAGTAGAGGGAAAGTACGGGGATATTGTCTGCCATGGAGGCAGGGGGAGGGTGGGAAAGAGGGGGTATACCCGGGATATTGGTGGTGGGGAATGTGCACTGGTGGAGGGATGGGTGTTTGATCATTGTGTGATTGTAACCCAAATATGAAAGCCTGTAACTATCTCACGGTGATTCAATAAAAATTTTTTTAAATTAAAAAAATAAAAATTTTGGACTTCCTGGAGCGACATCTCAAACTCTACAACACTGATAGGCCAGGAGTCACACACCAGTTGGACGGGGTATAATGTAGAAGGCATCCAATCTCAATTAACAAAATATCAACACAGAAAGCTTAACCTGTAACAGTATTTTAGTAATCTCTCAGGAGGGCTTAATAGCTCCACGGTGAGATACACAATCTTCACTTTGTTCTGAGGAAACATTTTTTTTGATCATTGTTTTAGCAAATTCTAACAAGCACTATGAGATAAATAACTGAAGGCCTGCTATGGGGGCAGGCTTCAGGGGTGGCTGGGAAAATTGGAGATAATGTTGGTGGGAAGCAATGGCTGGGGATTGGTATTGGAATATTGAATATCTGTAACAAATCGTCTTGAAAAACTGTAAATTACAGTGTTTATATAAGTGTAATATGAAAATAAATTTTTTAAAAAAGGTTTATTGGGGCTGGAGCAATAGCACAGTGGGTAGGGCGTTTGCCTTGCATGCAGCGGACCCAGGTTCTATTCCCAGCATCCCATATGGTCCCCTGAGCACTGCCAGGGGTAATTCCTGAGTGCAGAGCTAGGAGTAATCCCTGTGCCTCGCTGGGTGTGACCCCCCCCAAAAAAAAAAGAAGGTTTATTGTTTTAAAACATGTGTGAGGGCCAGAAAGATAGCACAATGGATAGGGTGCTTGCTTTGCACATGGATGGGTTCAATCCCCAGCATCCTATATGCTCACCAAACATCGCCAGGAGTTAATTCCTGAATGCAGAAGCAGAAGTAATACCTGAGCGTCACTGGCTGTGACCAGAAAGTTTAAAACAAACAAACAAACAAACAAAAAACTATATTTGGGCCGGAAGATGGTTTAAAGGGCTGTAGACCAAAGCAAAAGACTAATAGGTGGGCCAGAGCAATAGTTCAGTGGGTAGGGTGCTGGCCTGGTATGTGGCCAACTCAGGTTCGATCCTTGACATTCTATATGGTCCCTGGAGCACCAGCAGGAGTAATTCCTGAGGCAGAGCCAGGAGTGACCCCTGGGCATAGTCGGATGTGGCCCCCAAACCAAAAATAAATAAATAAATAAATAAATAAATAAATAAATAAAACAATAATGACAGGGGCTGGAGCAATAGAAAGTGGGTAGGGTGCTTGCCTTGCACAAGGCCGACCCAGGTTTGATCCCCAGCTTCCCAATCAGCCCCCCAAGTCCCTTGAGGAGCGATTTCTAAGTGCAGAGCCAGGAGTAATACCTGAGCACCACTGGGTGAGGCTCCCAAACAAAACATAACCACCAAAAGATGTCTGGGTGGGAAGGAAGTGTGCAGCGGGGAGCAAGGAGCCGGCTGTGCGCCAACAGGGGTGGCCTGCTGGGCCGGGCCCAGAAGCACAGACCAAAGACTCGGGGGGCTGCAAGAGCATCTGCTTTACTCATGGCCCACCTGGGTTCCATCCTCAGTCTCCCAGAGGGTCACCGCCACGAGGGTCCTGACTACCATGAGTGCCCTGAGTGCAGTCAGGCATAACCCCTGAGCACTGCCAGGTGTGACCCCCCCAAAAAAAATCAATTTAAGAGGAATGGGTGCTCGGGGAGAGCCGTGAGGCAGGCCCCTCTGAGCCGAGAAGGAACCCCACGGGGAGGTGCTGGGGGCTGGAGGAGCAGAGCGGCGGGGGGTGGGTGCAGGGTGCTGGGTGCTGGGAGGCCCACGCTCACCCCATGGGGTCTGGACCCCAGAGTCCCAAGCTCAGCCCAGCTCCCCAAAGTGGGGCCACTCCCCCGTGCGCCCGTGACATTTCCGCAGCACCATGAGCACATCAGTAGGGGCCGGAGCGAAGCCTCCGTGTTTCTGTGCCCCTGGGACCAATGTCCGGGGGTCTGCTTTCTGCTGTGGAATTCGCACTCATCTTCCAGGGCCAAGCTTTGAAGCCACCTCCACCAGGCAGCCTTCCCTGAGCGCCCAACACATCCCAGGTGCCTGCACGATAGCTTTTCCGGGTGCTACTCCGTCCCTCTCAGTCACCCCCAAACGGCCAGGGGGCGCCGCCTTCAATTTCTCTCTCTCTCTCTCTCTCTCTCTCTCTCTCTCTCTCTCTCTCTCTCTCTCGGGTTCAAGTCTCCCCGGGGGTCTACACACCTGCTGCCGGGCGGGGCGATGTCTGGAGCCCCGGACCCGACATCTGTGTGTCTGCAAAGCGCCTGATGAACTCTGGGTGGGCAGTGAGGGCAGCAGAGTGACCCTTGGCCGACAGTGGCCCCCGGGCCCCAGGGGGGACCGTCGGGGCTTACAGGGCCGCCGGAGTCCCAGAAGCACACGCCGAGTCAGAGCCCCCGCGGCAGACAGGAGCGTGGCCACGTCGGCTGCTCTCTACGACACAGGCCACAGCGAGAGGACAGCGGGGACAGTGCTCGCCCTGCAGGCAGCCAGCGTGGGCTCGCTCGCTCCCGGCACCTCACACAGTCCCCCGAGCCCCACCGGGAGTGACCCCTGAGCACAGGCCAGCAGCAAGTCCTGAGTGCCGCCGGGATGGCCCTCGACAAGCGGCGAGGCGGAAGGCGCAGGGCGATGCCTCAGCTCCTCCTCTTCCCTGCTGTGTGTCTCTCGCCAGTGTCTCCGCCTCTCTGAGCCCCCAACACGCCTCTCTTCGTGGGAGGGAAGCATGTGGACTTACAGGGTTGGAAGGAGGGTCACTGCGGGTCACACGTGCTGGGGCCCAGTGCTCAGAGGGCACCCAGCAAGGGGCAGCGATTATCCTGACTGAGTTTTTGTGAGGAACCCTGTGTGAACTGCCCCCCGCAGAGAGAGATCAGTGAACACCAGAGGCACCTTTCCACAGGGATTCTGACCCAGAGGACAACAGGCAAGGAGCACGGAGCGCGGGCCCTTGCATAGACGCGAGGCTCAGAGAGGACGAGACACTTGCCCCAGGTCACACAGCAAACAAGGTGTTGGATATCATTGGTTTGTCCTTTCCCCCTTGCCACTAGGAGCTTAGGTTTATCAGTCACACCCATCAAAGTGCTCCCGAGTCACTCCCATTCCTTTGTTTATCTGTAACCATTTCTACCAGTTTATCTGCTCTTCCCTTAATCAAACTCTGTTAATTGGTAAGGTCAGAACTTCCTAGGACACTGAATATTATAATATTGCCTTTCTCTCCTCTTTATGCCTTTTGAATAATTTACTTTAAAGCTATGTCTTTTTTGTATAGACACAAGAAGACAATATTATGTTTTTATAACTTAAGACTTAATTGGCCTCGAATATTATTCCCTCCTGGGCATCTGCTTTCTCCACTTAAGCCTCAGTTGCCCTCAGTTCCTAGCACCCCAAAGTAGGGTCCCCGACGTAGGACGGGAAGGATCCAGGGCAAGCGGTGAGTTATGTGCTACCCTGGCATCGAGATGGGCCTGGCCAAAGTGCCTAATTCTTAACTATAAGTTAAGAGCTTGATCATAGACAAATGCTGTCATGATCCAATAGTAATTATGAGACTGGGACCCTGCCAGGGATAGGAAAGACTGATCTGGCCTGAGCACTGTAGTCTGAGATTGAGATGGCCCCAGGAGAGCAATTCTATAAGCTTTAATGCATCTCTTATTGTGTCCATACAAAATAATTAGTATTATGAATTCTTATATGTTTGCTGGCTGAGGAGAAGAGAAACACATTCATGGGACTCCGCCCTTGGGTGGATCCTCCTGCTGAAAGAGAATTAAGTCCTAGGAGAAGCATCCCCTGAGGGAAAAGAACCTTACCCTATTGCTGACCACACCTATGCGTATGCCCCAACCCCCTCATGCTGTGGAGATTTAACTAGGCTGTAAGAGTGGGTTGGGGGCCAGATCCACAGGGGCCAGATCCACAGATCGAGAGAGAGACCGAGAGCCGGGAGAGAGGCAGAGAGAGAGAGAATGAAGTAGGATGGGGGAGAAAGAAGCAGGAGGAGAATCAGAGGAGAATGGAGATGGACATGAAATAAACCGATCGAGCAACCAGTTTGGCCTTCTTCCTTCCTTCGCCTGCCTCGCCTCCTGCGCGCCCTTTCTTTTTATTTTTGTGTTTTACACACAAGGAGCCAAAGTACTAGGAGCTGGGGCCAGAGTGACGCACGGTGGGGAGGGCGCTTGTCTTGCACGCGGCAGACCCAGCTTCAGTCCCTGGCACCCCAAATAGTCCCCCGAGCACCTCAAGGAATGACCCTTGAGTACAGAGCCAGCACCACCAGGTAAGACTCAAACAAAACAAAACAAAACAAAACAAAACCATACTAGGAGCCAAAGCTTGGGCTCCTGGGGTCTATCCCTTCTTTCTGGAAGGGTGGAAGCGGGGCCAGAGTGAGAGTACACTGGGGAGGGTGCCTGCTTTGCACGTGAACAACCGGGTTCAATTCCCAGCATCCTATATGGTCCCACCTGCACGCCAGGAGTCAGCCCTGAACAACACCTGAGTGCAGAGCCAGGAGTCAGCCCTGAACATCACCGGGTGTGACCCAAAAAGCAAGGAAGGAAGGAAGGAAGGAAGGAAGGAAGGGAGGAAGGGAGGAAGGGAGGAAGGAAGGGAGGGAGGGAGGGAGGGAGGGAGAAGGAAGGGAGGAAGGAGAAAGGAAGGAAGGAAGGGAGGGAGGAAGGAAGGAAGGAAGGGAGGGAGGGAGGGAGGGAGGGAGGGAAGAGGGAGGGATGAAGGAAGGGAGGGAGGGAGGATGGAGGGAGGGAGGATGGAGGGAGGAAGGAAGGAAGGAAGAGGGAAGGATGGAAGGAGGGAAGGAGGGAGGAAGAAGGGAGGGAGGGGGCAGCTGAAGGAGGAGGAAGCAGGGAGGCCCAGCCAGCCCCCAAACAGCCGGCCCTGCCCTTACCTTATTGCCAAGAATGGGCACGTAGCCGTCACTGATGTGCCACTTCTTGAGGTTGAGGGGCCGGCGGCCGCGGCCGCGCAGGGGGCCGTAGTGGAAGGCCTCGTTGGCACTGCTGGAGCTGTAGAGGATGAGGATGGTGACGAGGGCAAAGAGGACCACGAACAGTGCCGACCGCTGCTCCTGGGAAGGGGAGAGGCTGTGAGGGCCCTGCCGCGGCAGGTGCAACGCCCTCCCTCCCCCCGCCCCTAACGCCTGCGCGCTGTTCTGTCCGGAGTACCACCGCCTCCTCCAGGGAGGCCTCCTCTCATTCCAACTGTCCCTCCTCCGGGGGGATCATGAGCTCTGAGGCTGGGGCCAGGGTCTGCCGGGGTCTCCGCTTAAGCCGTCCCCAGGGCCCTGGGCCTTCTCTGGGTTACTGTGTGGGCTGGCCCGGGCCGCGGGCCCCTGCGGGCCGCGGGCCATGGGTCCCCGCCTTGTTCTCAGCCGCAGTGCTCACCCAGTTCGCCCGCGCCCTGCAGAGGGACCGGGTTTCTCTGCCCAACAATTTGGCGACGCTTCGTCAGTAGAGGGCGCTGGAGAGGCGGCTGGGGCCGGCCCCGCCCACAGGAGGCTGGACTTTCACGGGGGGGGGGGGGCGGGATGAGGGGGTTGCAAAGGGCCCCCTGCACCCTGCAGCTTTTTTTTTTTGCTTTTGTTTTTGAGCCCCAGCTGGAGGTGCTCAGGGTTCACTCCCCGCTCTGCACTCAGGAATCACCCGCGGCCGGCCCAGGGGACCATGTGGGGTGCAAGGCCAGCGGCCGCCCTCCCCATGGCCTGTAGCTCGGGCCCTTCCTGCAGCTTCTGCCATCGCCCACCTCTGCAGCCCGTCACCTTGGCACCAGCCCACGGCGCCCCGGGGAGCCGGGGTCTTAGCTCTCCGAGCGGGGAGCTCCTGATACGGCCTATTTCTGTGCTCAGTCCTGCCTACGCGTCAGTAATTATTCATGGTCCACTTTCCCCGGCCCAGTTCCTGCAGGATGTCTCTGTTCCAGTGCACCCGGACACACTCCATGGCCCTCAGGCTCGGCCCAGGATGCCTGCCAGGAAGGGCTGGGGGAGAGCAGATGCACGGATGGGGGCACCCTCTGCAGCCCCCTGAAATGGTGCTCATTACCCGCCTCCCTCGCCCCGCCAGCTCCGGCCCCCTCCGCCCTGCACCCCTCCCTGGAGATGGCCAGGCCAGGCCCAGGAGGCCAGGGAGGGACAGAGCCCAGAGTGACCACACCATGCGCAGCGGGACCCTCCCAGGTCCCCACGGCCGCTGGGACGTCAGGAGGGCGGACTTCCGATGGCCTGGGCCCGAGTCCCACCGTGGTCAGTCAGAGGTGGCCCCAGGGACAGGCTGGAAGGACTTACTTTGTTGCTACTCATCTCTCTGCGGCATCTGCTGTGGGGCAGGGGCCAGTGTCCTGCAAGTGGCCCGGGGGACGCGGAGGAGGGGTCACTCCTGCAAGTCACAGAAAAGATTATGTCCTGACCCCTCCGCTGGGGCTGGCATCCTCCAGCCCCCCTCCCCCCAATTCTCCTGCCCACCCAGCAGTGCTCCTGGAGGTGTTCGAGGGATCTACTTGGTACTGGGGTTCAGTAGGCCTGACCCCTGCACTCTCTCCGGTCCCCCCATGCTGGCTTCCTGGCCCAGGGCAGATGGAGCCGGACAGCAGTGAGAGGAGGAACCCCCGAGCCACACAGCCAGGCCAGAGCCTTGATCTCGCGCCACAGCTGCCCTCTCCCTCCCCGCCCTGGGGGACACCCCAGCAGCCCACGGAGCTGAGGCTGGCTCCTGGGGGCGGGGAGCACAGGGAGCACCGCTAACACCCCCAACTTTATTTTTGGCTTTTGGGCCACATCCAGCAGTGCTCAGAAATCACTCCTGGCCACGCTCCGGGGACCACACGGGCTACCAGGTATCCGACTCGGGCTGGCCGCGTGCAGGGCGAACCCCCCACCCCACCCCCCCACCTGCCCGGCTCCCTCTCCAGCCCCCGCACACCCTCGGCTGTAAGGCCGGTCCCAGGGCCCTGCGGTGACACAGCTCTCCTTGGTCCCCAAACTTCTGCCCCCGCACCCCCACACCCTGCCCATCCCCACCCTCCCACGGGAGTGGGAGACCGCCCCCTGCCGGTTCTGGTTCCGGTTCCGGAGGCCAGGCTGCCTCTCGCAGCCGGCTCAGCTTCAGCTTCTCCCGAGCTTGGGGGGGCCCGGGGGTGGTGGCGGAGGATGCGCCCACTCGCGCCGCAGAGTCGCTCCATTCATGAGCAGATCTGATCTCGGTGCTACCGGCACATGCACGCCCGCGCGCGCACGGGGTCCCGGGTCTGGCGACACAGCCCCGCTCCCCCAGCGGGGAACTGGGGGGGACCCTGGCCAGTCCCTCCTCTTTGCCCCAGCGCCAGGGGCTTCAGACAAAGCTGAGTCTGCTTTTGACCTCCCCAGAATCCTCTTCCTCCTGTCCCGGTTAAAACCAGCGCACCTCTCCGGGCCTCAGTTTCCCCACCCGTCAAAAGGGAGCGAGCACTTGGGCCCAGCCGCCTGCAGGGGTTCGAGACCAGAGAGTACGAAGGGTGGGGGAACGGGGGCGGAAGGAGAAACTGGGGTTCTAGGCCGCGCCCCCCAGGTGGCCCGGGCCTGTGAGCTCAGGCCGCCCCGGCCCCTGACCTACAGGTTGTTTACTCCGCCAATGACACGGGAACGGGCCGGGAGCCCAGGGCCCAAAGGGGCACCCCCCCCACCCCGCACGCCGCCCCTGATTGGCCAGAGCCTGGCCTCGCCCGTCGCCACAGCCCCTCCTCCCCAGCCGGGCTTCGGGTTTCTCCCCGGCCAGGCCCCGAGGCCCGGGACGCTCACCACGTCCACGGCTGGGGAAACTGAGGCTCACCCCAAGGGAAGCGCGGCCCGCCACCTCCTTGACGGGGCCTGCGGACACCGCCCGACTCCAGTCCCCGGACCTAAGCGCCCCCCCCCCCCCCACCCGCTTTCCCACCTGTGCCTGAGCCGCCCCCCTGGTCAGCCCGTCACCGTCCTGCTCTGGGAAGGCCACGGTGATGTCAGTAACAGCATCCCGCGCGCGGGTCCCGGCTCCAGCACTTACTGGGTGAGGGGCCTCGGGAAAGCCATGGGACCTCGCTGAGCCTCAGCCTCCGCATCTGAGAAACGGGAACAACGCGGCGTCACTCGTCGGCCCGCTGGACCGGCCCGCTGGACCGGCTGCAGGGCAGGCGGCGGCGCTCCCCGGGTTATTCATTGCCCGCGACCCCGCCGCCCTCCCGCTTACCGGCACACGTCCCCATTCCCGCAAACCCCGGTGCCAAGCTGCGTCCGTGCCAGGCGCGCCGCGCGGGCGCCCCCGCCGGGAGCCTGCCGGGCAGGGCGGCCCCCGGGGGGCTCCGAGCGCCCCCCGCCGCCCCCGGCCCCGGTGAGGGGACCGCGGGTCGGAGTGGCCAAGCGCCGGGCACAGGCGTTTTCTTTACAGGCCACGGCCCGGGCCGAGGCTGCCGGCAACTCCCGGGGCGTGGGGGGCGCGCAGTCCCGGGGCGTGGGGGGCGCGCAGCCCCGGCGGGCGAGACCCCCGCTCCCCGGGGGCGGCGGCGGCGGCGGCCTGCGGGGGGCCCGGCCCGAGCGTGGCCCCCGCGCCCAGGCGGCGGGGCAGAAGCGCTGAGCGCCAGGGCTCCGGCGGGGGGGGCGACCCCCGGTGCCCCGTTTGGGGGTCTTCGCCTCCCCTAAGCCAAAGAGCCCTCCCGCGGGGCCGGGTGCCCCCTCCCCAACGGCGCGTGGGAGGAGGGTTTGGGGAGCACGGGGAGGGGGAGCCCAAATTCCCAGATGCGGGCGTCGAGCCGGGGGATCCGCGGGAAGCGGGGTGAGGGGCAGGCTCGCCCCCTGTGTGGGCTGGCTGAGACCCCCACCCCTCCCGGCTCCCGCACGCCAGGGGACCCGCTCCCCTACCCGCGGCCGCCAACGGGACCCGCAGCGGCGGGTCCCCGCGTTCCAACGGCGCGGCCCGAGGCCCAGCGGGGCGCGCGACGGGCGTGGGCGCGAGGACAGCGGGGGCCCCCCGCACCCGGCCCCGGCCCGGGGGTCCCCCGCGTCCAGCCCCGTCCCGGGGGTCCCCCGCGTCCAGCCCCATCCCGGGGTTCCCCCGCACCCAGCCCCATCCAGGGGGGTCCCACGCACCCGACCCCATCCCCGGGGGTCCCCCGCGTCCAGCCCCATCCCGGGGGGTCCCCCGCACCCGGCCCCGTCCCCGGGGTCCCCCGCGTCCAGCCCCATCCCGGGGGGTCCCCCGCACCCGGCCCCGTCCCCGGGGTCCCCCGCGTCCAGCCCCATCCAGGGGGGTCCTCCGCACCCGGCCCCGTCCCCGGGGTCCCCCGCGTCCAGTCCCATCCAGTGGGTCCCCCGCACCTGGGCCCCGTCCCCGGGGGTCCCCCGCGTCCAGCCCCATCCCGGAGGGGTCCCCCGCACCCGGCCCCGGCCCCCGCGCCGTCCCGACGCCCTCCCCCGGGGGCGCAGGCCGGGTCCCTCCCGCGGCCAGCCCCGCGCGGCGTCGGCTCACCTCCCCCGGGGAGCGCCCGGCCCCCCGCGGCCCCCGAGCCCCCTCACATGGCGCCGGGAGCCGCGAGCCGGGGTCCGCGCAGCTCCGGCCGCCCAGGCCCCGCCGCAGCCCCGGCCCGCGGGGTCCTAGCGCCGCCGCGCCGCTGCCCGGGCCTGGGAGGCGGCCCCCGGCTAGCTCCGCCCCGGGGCGGCGCTGGGAGGGAAGGGTGCGGGGTGCGGGGTGCGGGGTGCGGGGCCCGGGACTCCGGAGCTCCCGAGCAGCACGCGGACTCCCGGCAATTATCAGTGGCAGCGGAGAGAGCAGCAGCCTTCCCAGAGAGCCCGCTTCTCTCTGGTGTGCTGACCACGACCAGGACGGGGGAAATTGAGTACGGGCACCCCGCGGGTTGAGCTCAGTTGAATTGCACCCTGACTTTCTCCGCCCAGGGTAAACTCTGAGGTTCACTTCGGGCTCCCACCTGCTGCAGAAAGACTTCAGTGCAGCTTTGGAAGGGTTCAAGGTACTATGTTAGGGCCGGCCAGGGAGCGGGCGTATTTGCATGTTCCAGCCCCGACCCCACCCCGCGGTGGTCTCTGTGTGGAAGCCCTCCGGAAGCAACCTCCAAACACTGGGCAGCCCCTAAGCCCCTGAGCCCGTGGGCCGGTGTGATCCGAAACAAAGCAGAACAAAACCTTAGACTAGTATAACTATGGGGCTGTTCACAATCCACGAATGTGACAGTGCAATGTAGCAAGCAACCACTGATAGCCACTGGGCGGCAAAACTAAGGTGGGCCCGAGGGAGTGCAGAGAGGGAGGCACCTGGGAACCTCTTCAACCCCCAGCACCCTGAGCACTGCCAGGAGTGACCCCCGAGCACACAGCTAGAGAACTAAGACACAGAAGCAGGGATGTGACTCAAGAGGTAGAGCACTTACCCAGGTCTTACGCGTGCGAGATCCTGGCTTGATCCCTGGCAGGAATGGCACAGGTCCCCAATACCATGAGGTGTGGGTCCCTACAACCATAGGCAAGAAATGGGGCCAGAGTGATAGTGCACTGGGTAGGGCGCCTGCTGGCACACAGCTGACCCCAGTTCTGTCCCCGGTATGGTCCCCTGAGCCTGCCAGGAATCATTTTCTGAGTGCAGAGTCAGGAGTAAGCCCTGAGCACAACCACCAAAAAACGGAGGGATGCTGGAAAATATACATGGTGAAGGTCCGTAACTGGCCCACGTGTGACCCTGAAGGTCCCCAGGCACACTGGGGTTGATCTTCGTAATCCAGGCCAGGAGCATGCAAGGGCTGGGCCTGAGCACTGAAACCACCCGCCTGTTGACTGAGTAAGCACTAAAAATGAAAGAAAATGAAAATAAAAGGCCGAGGAATAGCAGACTGAGAACGTGCTTTGCATGCAGGAGACCTGAACTCAATCCCCAGCACCTCAGGGTCCCCAAGCTCAGAGCCAGGAGTAGCCCTTGAGTGCTGTCAGGTGTGACCCCAAAACAAAACAAAATGTGAGGCCAGAGCAATAGCACAGCAGGTAAGATGCTGCCTTTCATGCAACCAACCGGGTTCGATCCCTGGCATCCTATAGGATCCCCTGAGCACCGGGAGTAACCACTGGGTGTGGCCCCAAAGCCAAACAATAAAAAGTTCATTCTATTATTCTGTTTTATAACTTACATATTATTTGTGTTCACAGTGTGTGTATATATATGTATATATGTGTATATATATGCATATGTATATACATATACATATCTGGGCCTCTTCCGCCCAGATTGCCCATTTTCCAGTAGCTAGGCAGTCACACCCAGAAACTGCCCCTGGCGCCGGGTAATCCCACCAACGGCCAAGATCCAGAGACTATAAAACCAAGCACCCGGAAGCGTGTAGCCTCGACCTCTTATAGCCTAGTTCTCCCTCTCAGAGAACCTGACAAGCTGCCGACAAGCTGCCGAGAGTTTTCTGCTCACATGGGAGAGCCTGACAAGCTCCCCGTGGCATATTAATATGCCAAAACCAGTAACAATGATGGATCTCATTCCCCTGACCCGGAAAGCCTCCAATGCGGCACCATTGGAAAGGACGAGTGACAAGAGGCTTCTAAAATCTCAGGGATAGGACGAATGAAGATGTTACTGAGACCACTCGAGAAAACCCATGATCAACGGGGATGATGATGATGATGATGATGATGATATATATATATATATATATACATCAATCACTGTGTCAATGTCGCCTCGTTGCTCATCGATTTGCTCAAGCATGCACCAGTAACGTCTCATTCATCCCTATATATATATATATATTTTTTTTTTTTTAAGAGAGAGAGAAACTTGATCCCCACACCCATATGGTCCCCTGAGGCGTGGTCCTGAACACAGCCAGAATCAGTTCTGAGCACTGCTAGGTGTGTCTTCCCCCACCAGAGAGAGGGGAGGGGGGCTGGAGGTCATATAGGCTTAAAGTGCTTGCTTTGCATGCGAGAGCCCCCACCCCAGCACAACCCACAGGACCACCCTCCCAGCGGGCCGGCCAGGTGAATGCAGCGAGGCAGGCTATCCGGGGTCTCGGCTGCGAGGCCTGCGAGGGTGGGGGCCTGCTGGGCTGAGGGGCCTGCCAAGGGGGCCACAGAGGTTCCCCCAGACAATCCAATATTTCTCAAAGGGGAAGGAGGGAAGATAAACCAAGGGAAATTTTTATACCTTTTGCCTGTCCCAGGGATTAAGAGGTTAACAGTAGCTTTTGCTAAAATAAGATTATGGACTTCTTCCTCCCTCCACCCCACTTTTTGGCTTAATTTTCCAAAATTTTCAGACAACGGCCTCATGTTTTTACAATAGTCCTACCCTTATCTGTGCTTTTCTGAGTTTCAAGAACCCCATGATCACATGATCAAACACTATCCAAAAATATTAAGTACAGTAAAGTACTTCCAGAAAGAGGGTGGCCACACACTGGGCTGGCAGTGCTCCGTCACGGAGTTCTGTGTCACTAGCAGTCAGCTGTAAGCTTGTCATCGGGGCTGTCTTGTTGGGGACCACCCAGGCTGTGCTCGGGAATCACTCCTGGGGGGGTTCAGGGGACCATCTGTGGTACCAGGGATTGAACTGGGGGAGGGGTCAGTGCAGCAGGGAGGGCAAAAGCAAGTATTTCCCTGCTGGACTCTCGCTGGGCCCACTTGTAATTTATAAAGCAAACTTTATCAGAGACACGTGGACAGGACAGAGAGGTTGGGGTCTGAGGTGTCCGGAAGTTCCTGGAGGTCTTGTGACACGTCCTCTGAAGATAAGGAGGTGCCGTGTAGATTTGCCTTTGCTTTTTTTTTTTTTCTTTCTTCCGTTGGGTCACATGTGTGGTGTGGGTGGGCGGGTGCATTTGGTGTCCGTTGCTCCCCTGGCATGCTCAGGGACCGTCAGTGTCAGGTCCCAGCCTGAGCTGCACCTCAGCTGATCTCTCCCCTGCTCTGGACTCTTATTCTTCATGGGGGGTGGGGAACCGAACCCAACTCACACATCAGGCGTGAGCTTTATCACAGAGCCACATACGCAGTCCCTGAAAACTTATTTCTAATTTTTTTTGGTCTGTGGCGGGGGGGGCACACCTGGCAGTGCTCAGGGCTTACTCCTGGCTCTGCAATCGGGGATCACTCCTGCAGGTTTGGGGGGATTATACGGGATGCATGCCAGGGATCCAACCCGGGTCAGTAGTGTGCAAGGCAAGAGTCCTGCCCGCCGTACTATCTCTCCAATTGCTTGGGAATTTTTTTTTTTTAATTTGCTTTTTTGGATCACACCCGGCGATGCACAGGGGTTACTCCTGGCTCTGCACTCAGGAATTTCTCCTGGCGGTGCTCAGGGGACCCTATGGGATGCTGGGAATCGAACCCAGGTCGGCTGTGTACAAGACAAACGCCCTCCCCGCTGTGCTATCGCTCCAGCCCCTGCTTGGGGATTTTTATTTTAATTAACTATATACAATCTGGTGACTTTTCCTTTAATTGTGGAGGCTACACTCACCCCAGTCCCCAAGCAGTGCTGAGGATTGAACCCCGGCTCTGTGCATGCGAGGCATACGTCTGCTAGTTGACAGACCCGAGCAGCTCCCAGACACACACACACACACACACACACACACACACACACACACACACACACACACACACACACACACACTCTGAGCAGTCTCCCCTAGTTCTTAGGGTCCCTCCTGGCGATGTTTGGGGGACCCTCCGTGCTGCCGGGGATTAAGTCTAGGTTGGCTGCTTGTACAGCAAGGTGTCTACCCACAGTACCATCTCTGGCCAGCTGTGCCATGTTACAAAGGCATCCGGAGGGCAGGATGCGGGTGGCACAGACGCCCCTGGAGAGTGGCTCTGGGGTGCTCCCCTTTTTCCCCCCTTTCCTGACTTCCACCTTGTTTTCACTGCACTAATTTGGTAAGCAAACACAACTTTGTTTTCCATGAAAACAGAACTCAGCGGAGTGAGGGAGGGGCCGGGAGGGGGCCCGGCGGTTTCCTTCTGGGGCCCCCCAGCAGCAAGGAAAACACCAGAGCCCGGGGCAGCCCCGTGACTGTGACCGGTCAGCTGGGCAGCAAGGGGAGGGGAGCCCTCGGCCTGGGGTCACCGGCAGGTTGGGGGCTGCACCAGGGCCGCTCTTCCTCTCACCCCAGGGAACCAGAGCAGGAAATCAGAGAGGGGTCCCTCTGCCTCACCTCGGGCTGCGGTGTCCCGGCGCCCTGGTGTCCCGGTGCCCTGGATAATCCAAGATCCTCTTTTCAGTTCCCTTTTTCAGAACCCCCAGAGCAATCACAACTGCGTCCACAATAATAACAGGAGGATTATGAATGCTTAATAACTGAGCTGAGCAGTGACCTTCCTGCCCGTGCCCTGAGGCTGGCTCTGGCAGGCGGGTCTGGCCCTGGAGCTGAATGTCCTCTTTGTGTGTCCCCCCTTCCCCCCCCTCCCCGCCCAGCTCCAAGCCTACCCCCCACCCACAGCAGACCCTCCTGGCTGACTGGCAGAGGTGGGAAGCCCTGGGGCCACCCCAAGTCCTGATGTGAAGCAGGCGTCCTCCCCATGGTCTCCGGACCCCCCCACCTCCCACCCCTGCTCCCCACTCAGAGTTTGAAGCCAACGGCCCACCGGGATACAGGAAGTTGGACATCAGGTGTCTCTGGAGACTTGAGATTGAGGCTGGGGGCAGCTGCCCTGGGCAGTGACACACAGCGGGGCCTCGAGGTGCTGCCGCCCGGACCCCGGCACCCTGCAGCTGAGTGTAGACCCTTGGGGGAGGGGGGGCAGGAAAAGAGGCCCAGAGAAGAACCATCCATCAAGGACCCCCTCCCCCACCCTCGGCTCACTCACCTCCAGCCGCAGGAACTGAAGGGGAAGGGGGTCCTCTGAGAGCTGCCCGCAGGCCCTCTCCACAGCAGTGGGTGGCCGGCTCCTATAAGGTCACCACTCAGTGGTGGACACCCCGTGGGGAGTCAGGCCAGACAGAGGCGCCTCTATCTGGCAGAAGGGCTGAGCCATTGGGAGAGGCGGAGGGGACAGTCCTGGGTGGGGCTGGTCCAAATCCTGGCAGAAGCAGAAGGCACCTGGACGCCCTGGAGCAGGAAGACAGCTGGTGGGATGGGGGGCTTCCTGCCTGTGCGGCCCCAAGGACAAGAGAGCCAGAGGGACCCCACTGAAAACGCCACTGCTCGGAACACCTACCACGCCAGGAGACAGGGGCACCCCGGTACCCTTGGTTTCGGTTTTGGTTTTGGGGCCAGCCTGGCTCTGTGCCAAAGGATCACTCCTGGTGGGGCTCGGGGAACCACGCATGGCTGTGTAACTGGGCACACTGGACTATCTCTCGGCCCTAGGGCTCGTTGTTTTTTTTTTTTTTTAACCTTTTGGTCACACTCTGCCATGCACAGGGGTTATTCCTGGCTCTGCACTCAGGAATTACTCCTGGCGGTGCTCGGGGGACCATATGGGATGCTGGGAATCGAACCCGGCTGGGTTGCTGCATGCAAGGCAAACGTCCTACCCCCTGTGCTATCGCTCCAGCCCCGGGGCTCATTGTTTGACAGTAAAAAGCAAAGAAAGCTTTCAGCTTGCCAGGAGCAGGGCAGTGTGCCACGGATAGGGTCCTGGGCCTGTCTTGGGGGCTTCTCTAGTCTTTACAAGACCCTAGTGGTTGGGGTGGTCCTAGACACCCCCAGACCTGGGATGGCACTGGGCTCAGTCTACAGCATCACCTCATCTGTAAAATGGGCCAATACCAGCCCCCTCTCTGAGTGACTGCCCCCCCCCCCCAGCCCCACTGCTCTCTGCTGGCTCCGTTTCCCCCAGTTGAAAGGGGAGAAAACCGAAGCTGGAGAAGCTGAGCCCGGGCCTGCTTGGCCTGCGCTTCCTGTAACCGGGGATAACCACAGACATAAGCACAGGAAATCGGCATTTAACTGGAGGGCCTTGGAATGTGACCCATAGGCTGAGGAGGCCATGAGTGGGAGGAATTTCTTCATTCCTCCCAAGTCGAGGGCTTTCCCTCCCACCGGGTGTGGGGCGGGAGGGGGAGGGGTCCCAGTGCCTCTGGGTGGGGGCATGTCCTGGACCAAGTTCTCAGAGAGCTGCCCCAGTGGGGTGGGGGTGGAGGGTGGGGGGGGTGAGACTTCTGGGGGCGCGCATACCCCAGACCACACTGGAGACGAACATCAAGAAAACTCATTTACCATCTCCTCCAGAACCCCGAGTCACAGCTGAGAGTCCCCTCCAACCGACAAACCCGTTTCTGGGCAGCCGGCCAGGAAAGGGTGGCACCGAAGGCAGGCAGAGGGGCACTGGAGAGCAAGTCCAAGAGCATGATGCTGGTGAGTAGGGGCGCTGCCCGCCCCGGGGCAAAGGCCACTGCACAGACACGGAGTGGACTGAACCCCTACACTTCCATCCAGATGATTGCAGAAGAGCAGAGGTCACATGACCCTCCCCCTCCTATTCATCCCCAGGTCTGGAGGCACAGAGGGGCTGGTGGCCTCCACCTGGCAGGAAGGGAGCCAGAGTGCGGGGGGGGGGGGGGGGGGCAGCAGATCCCTCTGGCATGTTCTAGCAGAGTGAGGTCAGGTCAGGGGCACGGCCAATCGGGCCCTTTGTCAGATGGGGCGTGGCCTGTCGTGGGCGTGGTCCTGTGGGCGTGGCCAGAGCCAGGGTGCCCCGGCCCCTATGCGTCCCAGGACGGGTGGGCAAACACGATGTGCCGCTGCTTGGCCCAGCGGGAGAACACGGCCTTCTCGGTGAGGAAGCGGTGGGCGCTCCGTGGGGCCCGCTCGTGCGCCAGGTACATCTGGCACTCGTCCAGCCGGCCCTTCTCGAAGTAGTGGTAGGGCACGGAGCGATGGCTGTTCTCTCTGCAGGGACAGGACAGGTGTGGTCCTCGCATCTCGCCCGCGCCCTCTGTCAGTCCCGCCCCTCCTCGCTGGCCCTCGCTGACTCATGGCCTGCAGGCCTGGCCCCCAGGAGGTGGGGAGACGGGGGGGTCGAGGGGTTTCTCAGATCCCAAAGCCTGGGGTTGAAACCTGGACGCTGCCTGGGGCGCGCTGGGGCTGACCGTGACCCAGAACCCACCCACCTGCAAAGCTGGGGGTGCTGAGCCCTGTTCCCCTCTCACTCCTGGCTCGGACCCGGATAGAGCTGCATGTGGAGGCGGCCCTGGGTCCCACAAGCAGCACAGCGTGGCCCCCCCCACCCTCCCGCCGCCCAGAACTGGCCACCGTGCAGTCAGCCCCTCACGTGTTATTCCTGATACCCAGGTGGGCACCTGGGTGGGTGGGGCCCGCAGAGCCCATCCTCTCCCGCCAGACCCACAGCGCCTCCAGCGCACGCAGCAGCTGACCTGCAGTAGCTGTCGCTGACCATCCCGTACACCACGATCTCCTCGCACAGCTCCAGGGCCAGGATCATGGTGAACCAGCCGGTGCTGAGGAAGGACCCGGACTGCCTCCTGGGGCGCAAGGGGGACAGTCAGTCAGGTCAGTTGCCTGCAGCTTGGAGCCAGACCTTGGCTGCCTCAACAACTGCAGGAGGCCCTTCCTAGCTGGGACCTCCTCGCCCCACCCCCAGGAGGCCTTGGAGTGGCTCATTTATGTGGAACGCCTCGAGCCTGGGCTGACCGGGAGCCTGGCACCCCCAATGCTGGCACCCCCAATGGAGGATGGGGGGAAATAAGTGGGGTGACATTCCATCCAGACTGAAAGGGCAAGGGCTGCCATGGGGAGCTGGGGGTGATGGTCAGACAGAAGCCACAGTACGAGGCGGGCCTTATGCAGTGACAGACCGCTAGGGGACTCTTGGCTCTGTGAAGGGCCATTGAGGGGAGGTCCTGCCCAGGGGTACAGTCACCAGGGCTGCCCTCACATCCCAGGGAGCCTGAGAGGCAGTGGGGAGGCCAGGGGAGGGGAGATGCGAGGCAGGGGGGTGGTAGCGACAGCATGGGCAGGAGGAGAAACAGGAGAAACAGGAGACTGTGTGTGCAGGTGACGGAATGCGGGAAGCCCAAGTTGGGGGCTCTCTTTCCTTCTCTTCAGAGGAGAGGGTAAGAAGGGAAGGCAGAGGAGGAGGAAGAAATGAGGAAGAGTGGGGCCGGAGCAGTAGCACAGCGGAGAGGGCACTTCCCTTGCACGCAGCTGACCCAGGTTCAATCCCCAGCATCCCATAGGGTCCCCCGAGCGCTGCCAGGAGTAGTTCCTGAGTGCAGGACCAGGAGTAACCCCCTGAGCATCACTGAGTATGACCCAAAAAGAAAAAAAAAATGAGGGAGAAAGGGGGGATAGAAGCACAATGGGCAGGGCATTGCCTCACATGTGGCAGACCAGGGTTCCATCCATTACACTCCAAATGGTTCCCTGGAGCCTCCCGGAATGATCTGGGTATGTCCCAAAAAAAGAAATAATGGGGAAAGGAGAAGGGAGGGGGAGTGAAAGGGAGGACGGAGGAAGGAGGGAGGGGCAGCCTGGCGGGCCAAGGAGGAGCAGGCGGGTGAAAAGGCGGCTGCTGTATTCTGTCCTGGACCAAAGGAGATCTTAGATGCCAGGTGCCCAGCTAGTAGGCGGAGGCCCAGCCACAAGGTTGCTCTTAGTTACTTTCTTTGTCCTCCTTATCTATCAGGAACTTTCCAGCTCTCAGAGGTTCCCCTGGAGCTAGGTCAGGCCCCACCTGACCCGCCCTGCCTGCAAGGTCTTGTCCCCTCCAAGTGCTATCCCCAACCCCCTCGGACTCTGGATTCTGCAGAGGCCTTACCACCGAGGCAGTGCTCCACTGCCCAGCCCCCACCCTGCCCGAAGGACGGCATTCCCGTACCCCAGGAAGGGCAGGGCCACCAACGCCTCCGCCCAGCCTGGAGGGTGCGGTGTCTGGTCGGGAAGGGCGGAACCTCAGCGAAGGGGTGGGTCTAGTGTAAGGGGCGGGGTTTTCCCAGGGGGCGGAGTCTTGTCCGGAGGGGCGGGGCCTTGGGGCAGCTGTGCCCACTCACCGGTTCTTGCCGGTCTCGTCCTGGAAGACCTGGTCGCAGTAGGCCATCATGCGCTCAGTGAAGGTGTACACCTGCAGGCCCGGGTACATCTGGGTGAGCTGCAGCAGCGTGCGGTAGGTGCGGCCGCCCAGGGTCCGGTCCATGTGCCGGCCCTGGCCCCACACCACGTAGACGGTGTCCCGGGCCTGCTGGAAATAGTGCGAGTAGTTGCGCAGCAGCAGCGGCACGCTCGTGTGCGAGACCACGCGCAGGGTGCTGCGCTGGCCCACGTCCGCCTCGAAGCCCACGGTGGGCGCCTGGTTCATGCGCAGCACGCACTCGGCGCGGTCGATCTCGGCACCCAGGCCCGAGCCCAGCATCTGTCCCGAGCTGGACACCACGGCGCAGCTGCGGCACAGCTCCCAGACCAGCGGCTGCGTGGGGAAGAGAGAAAAGGACGGGCGCGTGGGCACACACGGCTTCCACCCGCTGCACCGCCGCCACCCGGGGAATGCCTGCTGACCTCCACGAGATGAGCAAACTAAGGGCCGGCAGGTGACTTACCCAAGGTCACACTGACAGCAGGTGGCACAGCTAAGAGTTTCGATGCAGAACCCCATGCATCCTTCCCACCCCCCTCCCCTGTTTTCTTTTGCTGAGGGAGCACAAGCCATAGTGCTCAGTGCAAAGTGCTGACTGAGGGGCCGGAGCGATAGCACAGCGGGTAGGGTGTTTGCCTTGCACGCGGCCGACCCGGGTTCGATCCCTGGCATCCCATAGGGTCCCCCAAGCACTGCCAGGAGTAATTCCTGAGTGCAAAGCCAGGAGTAGCCCCCTGAGCATCGCTGGGTGTGACCCAAAAAGCAAAAAAACAAACAAAAAAACAAAAAACAACAACAACAAAAAAGCTAAGTCCTGACTGAGCTCAAGGAACCCTGTGTGGTCCCAGTGATCGACCCAGGGTCAGCGGCCTGCCAGGCAAGTGCCTGACCAGCTGTTGGATCTTTCCGGCCCCTTTCAGGAGCTTTCTTGTTTTGTTTTCTGGCTACACCTGGCAGTGCCCAAGGCCTTTTCCAGGCTCTGTTCTCAGAAGTGAGTCCTGGTGGTACTCAAGCGACCATATGGGGTGCCGAAAATTGAACCAGGATAGAACGGTGTCAGCCACATGCAAGGCCTGAACCCCTGTACTATCTCTCTGGCCCCCTCAGCAGCCTTTTGCCTGGTCTGATGACGGAGGCCCATCCAGTCCCCATCATGGGCCCTCGTTCAGGTTAGAGCAAATATTTATAAAGCACTCTGAATACTGCTGACAGATACTGGGTGTAATTCTCTCCTGCACTGGAGCACTGTTGTTCATCGATTTGCTCAAGCGGGCACCAGTAACGTCTCCATTGTGAGACTTGTTACTGTTTTTGGCATATCGAATACGCCACGGGGAGCTTGCCAGGCTCTGCCGTGCGGGCAGGATACTCTCAGTAGTTTGCCAGGCTCTCTGAGAGGGACGGAGAAATCGAACCTGGGTTGGCCGCGTGCAAGGCAAACGCCCTACCCACTGTGCTATCGCTCCAGCCCAATTCTCCCCTAATTTGTAAAAAGCAGTCCTCTGATGTTCACTTGATTTCAGCTTCTCTTTGTGTGTGTGTGGGGGGGGGGGGCAGCCACACCCGGTGGAGTTACTCAGGAGTTACTCCTGGCTCTGCACTCAGGAATTATTCCTGGTGGTGCTCTGGGATGCCGCAGATAGAGCCCGGTCAGCCGTGTGCGAGGCCAGCGCCCTCCTGCTGTACCACCGCTCCAGCCTCTCAGCTTCTCTGCAATGCCCCAGAGGACGTGGCCACGCTGGGCCCCCGGGAGCCACTTCCCTGGAATATGGGACAAGCTGAGGGCCCAGCACTGCCCCCTGCCCCCACCCCAGCTGTTTCTCCGTCAGCTCCTGCCCTGTCTACGCGTCTACCGCCAGACCCCCCCGTCCGCAGGGCTTCCGGGGCAGGAACTGGGAATCGGCTCTGACAGACGGGAGATGTTCCTCCAAAGACCCAAGGCCCTATGCAGGGGCTCTAAGCGGCTGCGCCGAGTCAGGCTCCAAGAGAGACGCCCCAGCTACACCCCGGAGCTTCTGCCCTGGCGGTGCCGTGGGGTGCCCTTCGGCCACCTGCTGCGTAGGTCCCGAAGTGAGCTGAATTCTTTCGGGGATCAGAGCACCCAATGGACCCCGCAGGGCTAACAGGGACCGGTCTAGTGCTATAAGGCAGGGAGGGGGCAGCACCGTCACTGCACCCCCAGAGAGTCACTCTGTCCCCAGAGAAGGGGCGCGCTGGGGTTGGCGTGGCGTCGCCGTCAGCCGGACATGTCCCTGGCAGACATGGATCGAGTGGGAGCAGGCTCAGGAGATGCCCAGATGGCAAGTCTGACTAGGCCCTGATGATGAGTCTCCCGCAGGGGCGGGGGGCACCCCTCACTCAGCCCGGAAATGCTTGTTGAATCAAAAAACCCGTTTCCTCGTAGAGCCGGAAAGATCAGAGTGAGGGAAGATCAGGCCTGTGCCACAGAGCTCGTGGGCAGAAGTTATGCTCAGGGCCCGGCTGGGCTCGGTTTTTATTTCATGAGCCCATTTTTTTACTTCAGGGACACGGTCTGGGCCACACACAAAAAACTCAAACAGCTCAAGGCCTACTCAGTGCTCAGGAGGAAACCCAGACAGTGCTCCGGGGACTGCATACGGTGTCGGGGATGGAACCAGGGCCGCAATGCAAGGCAAGCACCTCAGCCCCCGCTACTCTCTGGCCCAAGCCCACATGTCTTTGTCTCCCAGGAAGCTGTGGGGTCCCCCCTGGCTGTCCATTGCCCACCCCACCCCACCCCCGACCTGTCGCCCTGCCCACTCACTCACCTTCCCATCCGGCACACTACTGTAGCCATTAAAGTGCAGGGGCCCTGGCACGGTGGGCCTGGCCTGGGGAGTGAGGCGGGGGTCCAGGCAGGAGGCCAGGCAGAGGGGCAGGCAGGCCCAGCAGCAGAGCAGGAAGCAGGCGGCGGAGAAGCCCACGGAACACAGGATGACCAGCAGGAGCCGACTCTGGGGGTGGGGGGAGACAGCAGCAAGGGGTAGCACGGAGGCCCCGGAACTCCAAGCAGCTTCTGCCCAAGGCTGCACCTCACCCTCGGCCTGTACCCCCAGTTCAGGAGCTCCGCGGTTCAGAGAGGGGTTGTCGGCTCTCTTCAGCGCCCCCCACCCCCGACCCCACCACTGACTCAGGGCCAGCGCGGAGCTGCTGACCAGCAGGTCAGATGTGGGTCAGTCGCCCAGGAGCAGAGAGGCGGGTGGGAGGGGCGGGGTGGGACGTCCTTGAAGACCCCGCTTGGATCCTTGGAAGCTGTAGCGCCACCATCCCTGTTTGGAGCAGGAAACCTCCCAGCCCGCGGGCTGGGGCCGGGGCGGCCAGGAAAAAAGCCTCCCATGGAGCCCTCAGGAGGGGCTGCCTGGAGGGGGAAGCAGAGTGCACGGGGTCACTTCAGGCCATCTGAGTCTCCGGCTGGGCTGCTCCTGGGCCTGTGTGGGGTGGCTGAGAAACTCGGAACAGCCAAAAGACGAGAGGCAGGAGGCAGGCACCCCCCTCCGCACATCCTGCCAGACCCACCCTTTGTGCCCACAAGGCACTTCAGATTCTAAAAATAAATCTCTTAATGGCCAGCTGTGTGTGGGGGCAGGGTTTAGCCCCTGGGCCTCAGGCGGCAACTGATACCTGGTCCCCCGGCCCCAGGGGCACCCCAGGTCCTGGACTCCCAAGTCCTGCAGGGGGACAGCTGGGTCCCTGAGGACCACCTCCTGCCCACAGCCAGGCCTCTCCTCTAAGCCACGGGGCTGCAGGATCAAGTCAATGGCAGCAGCACCTAACTTGGCCTTGGGTCCCACTCCCGGGGTGTGTGGGTGGAGGGGGCAGAGAGAAGGAGGGTCTCATCTGCCCGCCTGCAAAAGCGCCAGGAGGGGAATGTACAGGCCAGCTCTCCACTTTAGGGGGGAGAGGGGCAAAGGCATGAGGGAGAGGACAGCCACCTGCCCGCCCATGAGCACCGGACTTGCCGAGCAGGGCGTGGGGCTGGAGGTGCCCCGAGGTCTGGCCGCGGGAGAGGCTGCTGTGGTCTAGGAAACCCAAACCCCGCCTCGGTGTCCCCTTCCTCGGGCCTCTTCCTTCCTCCAGGGACTTACCCAGGCCTTCATGCTGTTTCTGCTCTCAGCACTCAGGAGGCTGCTGTCTCCAAGGCTGGGGCTGGGCCAGGGTGGGAGCTGGGTACCTGCCAAGCAAGCACCAGAAGTTCAGAAGGGGGTCCAGGCCCCGCCGGACACGGCCTGGGGACTCTGAGGCAGGAGCCCCCCGACCGCTGGCGTCCAAGGAGATGAGGTCTTGGGGCATCCGACGCCTGCAAGTTCCCACACACCTGTTAGTGCCACGGCCCGGCACGGGAAAGGGGGTGATCGGGGACCGCCCACAGGGGACATCCGGCCACCCCATCCCCACGATGCCGGCGGGGGTGGGGAAAGAGAGGCAGGGGCGGGGAGCCCTCGGCTCAAGGTCACGCATCGGATCTGGGTCAGCCGGAACCGGGAGCCCGAGCCCCGACTCCCCCACCCCATCCCTCTTACATACAACCAGCAGGCGAAAGGGGAGGCCTGGGGCGAGCCGGAGCGAGCGCCGCGTCCCACCTCCCAGGCCCCGCGCCCCTCGGCGGGCTCTCACCGGGAGGAGAGGCTGGGGCGCGCCGAGTGCATGCGACCCGCTGCTCGGAGCTCCATGGCCAGCGGGTCGAGCAGGAGACCGCAGCCCCGGGCGGAGGCGGCGCAGCGGCCGCCGCTTTCTGGAAGCCGAAAGTGCAGGGCGGGCGGCGGGGGCGGGGCCGGGGAGGAGCCCGCGGGCAGGGCGGGGCCTAAGGGGGCGGGGCTATAATGGGGCGTGTCGCCGGTACGGGGCGCGCGTGGTTGGCCGCGAAACCGGGCGGGGGCGGGCCGAGGCCGCCGGGGGCGGAGTCTGAGTTCCTGCGTCTCTCCCTTTCCACCCACCGTTATTTCTCCCTAGGTTTGGCTGGGGTTCGGGGTGTTGCAGCCGTCTTGGCTGCCTGGCGTTCCGGACTTGACTTTCTTCTATTTCTGAAGTTGAAGGAAGGGAAGAGGAAGGAAATGGGCGCCCTACCAAGTTTCAAGCTGGTACAGTTGCCAGATTTAGCAAGTGAAAAAGCCCAGATGCCCAGTTCTATCGGCATCTCAGTTTTGTTTTCTTTTGGGGTCACACCCATCCGTGCTCAGGGGCTATTCCTGAGCTCAAATGCACTCTGGTTTCTCACATGGAAAACAGTCAGCACCAGCCCCTTTGAGCTATCTCCCAGGCTTCAGCCTTATGCTATGTCCATTTATTTATTTATTTTGGTCACACCCGGTGATGCTCAGGGGTTCCTCCTGGCTCTGCACTCAGGAATCACTCCTGGCGGTGCTCAGGGGACCATATGGGATACTTGGGATGGAACCCAGGTCTGCTGCATGCAAAGCAAAGGCCCTCTCCGCTGTACTATCACTCCAGCCCCTATGTCTATTTATTTTTTATTTTATTTTGTTTTGGGGGGCCACATCTGGCTGTGGTGGCTCTTACTCCTGACTCTGTGCATAGGGATCACTCCTGGCTGTGCTTGGGGGGCCACTGCGGGGAGGATAGAACCCAGGTCAGCTGTAAGCAAGGCAAGCACCTTCCCCACTGTACTGTCTCTCTGGCCCCTGATACGCTAATGTCACTGGGTATTTTTTTTCTTTCCTCTGGAAACTCTCCCTCCCTGCATGTGACCTTCACCTGAGCCTCGGTTTTTTTCCATCTGGAAAATAAAATGTATTTCCCCTCTGGGAATAGCGTGCCTTCCTCCCGATGACAGAGCCCACGCTGCTCCAGGAGGGCTGGGATAGGTCTTTCCAGAAACACAGCTCTGCGCCCCTACCTGCAGCGTCATCCACGTCCCAGCCAGCTCAGCCCAGGGCCCCGGAGGTTTGAAATATCTCCTTGCTGAGTCCGGGAGACGTCCCACTCAGGGGCACCCTGGGGCCAGAAGAGGCGGGAGGGGCGGGGAGAAGGCAGCGGGAGCCGAGGCTGGTGGCAGCGTGGCGCGCGCATCCTTCCCATCTGGCACGGTCTGTTCGGAACCCTTCACAGCCACCCTGCTCTGCGGGGCTGGGGGCTGGGCACCGGCCTGGGCTGCTGCTCTGCCTCATTCCCAACTCCCTGTTCGAGTCCGCAAGGCCAGGGCAGCCCCTGTGTCAGCGCGCTAAGCTCCACCCACCTGCGCCCCTCCCCTCCCGCCCCCCTCGCAGGTCCAAAGCCAAGTGTCTCCCTTGTGGCTCTAGACATGGGGCCGTTCTCCAGCCGCTCAGGGCCCTGCAGCCTGATCCTGCAGCACAGCCCACCCCGCTGGGGCGCACGTACCTCAAAGGTCGTGGTCCAGGTTCAACCCTTCTCTGTGGCCCCTCATTCGCACGGTGGGTCCCCCAAACCAGAGCCCTCTGGCCTCTCCAGGTTTTGGTTTGTTTTTGCTTTTGCTGGGGGCCACACCCGGCAACGCTCAGAGCTTCCTCCTGGCTCTGCGCTCAGTAATCACTCCTGATGGTGCTGGAGGGACCACGTGGGGTGCCCGGGATCAAACCTGGGTTGGCCGAGTTGAAGGCAAATGGCGTACCCGCTGTACTATATCTTGGGGCCTCCCTCCTCGTTGTCATCTATGGAGTCGGTCCCCTCCGACTCCCCAGGGGCCTGTGGGTGTGTCTCTCCCTTGGGATTCAGCCACCCCCTGCAGGGATGGGGGTGAAGAGTTCCTGCCCCTCCCCCACCAGAGCCCCTGTCACAGGCCCCAGAGTGAAAGCAGCTTGTCTGTCCACAGGTTCTGCAGCACCCCTGGGGCTCTGACACAGCTTGCTGTGAGGACCCCATCACCCCGGGGCTGTTGCACCTGCACCGGATGCCCTACATCCTGACAAGGGGTGGCGTGAGCACCACAGACACTGCGGGGGGGGGGGCGTACCCTGGCTGCTCCTAGCCCCCCTCTGCATCAGCATCTCTCCGGCCAAGCCCCCCCCCCCCGAACTCATCTCTCCTTTTTTTTTGGTCACACCGGGCCATGCACAAGGCTTACTCCTGGCTCTGCACTCAGGAATTACTCTTGGCGGTGCTCAGGGGACCCTATGGGATGCTGAGAATCGAACCCGGGTCGGCCGCGTGCAAGGCAAACGCCCTCCCCGCTGTGCTATCGCTCCAGTCCCAGAACTCATCTCTCCTCCTGCCCCTTGATGAGTATGTTACCGGGTCAGAGGGGACAGCTGCCACTCAACCTTCTGCTGTCCTTCTGCTCAAAGGCCGACCCTGGGGGACACCCAGTGCCTCTCATCTCACCCCGACTCTCCCCAGAGGGCTGGTCACGCCCCACCCCAGCCCAGTGACAGGATGTGCCTCGTGAGTGGTCGGAGGTCCCCGACATTCCGAGCCCCAAGGGCTGTCCTCTCCGCTCCCCTTCCTCTCTGCTACCCATTTTCCAGGCTGGACTCTGGCTCGGACACAGCCCCATCCAGCCCAGCCTTCAGGAGATGGGGTCGCCCCCGAGCCCTGTCCGGCTCCCGCCACGTATCTCTTCCTCAGTGACACGCTGAACGCATCGACTGTCTCAACTTCCTGTGAGCCACGGTGAGAAATTCTCTGCGGTTGGGCTCAGCCACCGCGAGAACTTGAGTCACCAACCCAGGCCCCCGAGCCAGCCAGGGGGGTAGTGAAGCTAAGTCTACGTCTGCATCTGTCTGTCTATCTGTCTTGCTCTCTGGGTGTGGTCACACCTGGTGGTATCAGGGGTTTTAATCCTGGGTCAGTATTTGGGGGACCGTGCGGGGCTGGGTCTGGAACCAGGGACCTGCCTTTGCCTTGAGCCTTGTCCTCTCTCCTTCGTGGCAGCCCCACCTCCACACAGTCACCCCCACTGTGTGACTACACAGCACAAGGGCCCCCGTTTCCTAGCCCGCCTCCCAGCCAAGGGGCTTCATTTTCCCTGGGGGTCAACAGGACTTGACTGTTGTGTAAAGCTAAGTTGCTTTCCCACGGACTCCCGGGGTCCCTTGCTGGGGTCCACACAGCCCCTGACCACCAGACTGCCCCTCCTCATCTCAGCTCCAGCCTCGTGCAATGTGGGTTGTTGTGTTGGTGTTGGTGCGGGGGATCCAACCCAGGGCGTCACACGTGCTAGGCGACTGTGCCCATCTGAACTGCGTGGGGGCTCAGCGACATTTCTTTCTCTCGAGTGCCAGACCGCCTTATTGGATCGAGGGGAGGTGTTTGGGCCACCCCTACTGTGCTCAGGGCTTACTCTTGGCTCTGCGCGTAGGGAGCCCTCCTGGCAGTGTTCGGGGGGACCCTCTGCAGTGCTGGGGCTGAGGATTGCACTGGGGTTGGCTGCGTGCAAGGCAAATGCCTCAATCCCTGTACTGTCTCTCCTCCCCCGAGGCTGCCTTATTTTATGTGTTTCTTGGCCAGGAGGGGGCATTCCCAGTGTGCTAAGGGCGCACTCCTGGGTCTATACTTACATATCACTCCTGCCAGTTGTTAGGGGAGCGTATGGGGTGCCAGGGATTGAACCCAGGCCAGGTGCGGGTACTGCTCCGGCCCCCACGATGGCTTATTTAGAAACCTTTGCTCCAGGAGGGCGCCCAGTGGTCCCCCTGTCAAAACAAGTCACCAAAGACTTAGCCGGACCCCAGCCTCCTCAAGGCTCGCGTGGGCCAGGCTACCTCTGCCGCCGTCTCCCCTAGAGGGTGTCGGGGCGGCAGCCTCCGCGGCCCTTGCCCCAGCCCAGGTCCCCGTGCCAGGCAGCCCAGCTCCCAGAGCAGCTGCTGAATCAATATTAAATGAGCGGACGAGGCTCGCTTTCATGCTGACCGTGTTCCAGAGCAGACCGCTGGGGCCCAGAGAGGCTCACCCCGCCCGGCCGCAGAGCTACACTCCAGGAGAGGCTTCCTGGACCCTGGGGATCCTTGCTGCTGGGCTCAGAGGCCAGCTGGACGGCCTGGGAGAAGGAGTGACCAAGAGCTTGGAGGCACTTTGCTCTCTGCTCCTGGCCACTTCACTGATGGGGAAAGTGATGGCCACGGAGGACAGAGCTTATTCAGTAGTGGACCCAACCTCTTGCCTCCCAGACCTGCAGACTCCTCATTGCCCTCCCCCATCCTCCCATCTGCACCCCTTCAAGAGCAAAAATAAGGCCAAGGGGGCCTGTGTGAGTGAGGGGCTGGCAGCCTCTTAACGTCTCTGGCCCTCAGTTTCCCCGTCTGAATGATAAGGGGGGCTGGAGTCTTCAGCCGCCCCCATCCCCAGAGCCCCAAGTCAGGGCCAGCAGGCAGAATGGGTGAGATCTAAGCTTGGTTTAAAAGGTGAAGTTTGGGGCCCGGAGTGATAGTACAGTGTAGGGCATTTGCCTTGCACGCGGCCAACCTGGGTTCGATGCCCGGCATCCCGTATGGTGCCCCCCAGAACCACCAGAAGTAATTCCTGAGTGCAGAGCCAGGAGTAACCCCTGAGCATCTCTGGGTGTGACTCAAAAAGCAAAATCATAATCATAATCATAATTAAAGGTGAAGTTTGGGTCCTGGTTCCAGCATTTATTGTTGATCGATGGCACTCAGTCCGTTCACCCCCTGAACTTCCACTTCACTGTCTATAAAGGAGAATAAGAGCATTTCCCGGAGCATAAAATGAGCTAATGTAAAGGAGGCTGGCATCGTGCCCAGCATAGCGTCATCGTCAACCGAGGTGTTCGCTAGCGGGCGCTGCCCTCTGGAGGCCAGAGTCAGGAACTGCAGTCTGGAGTCCGCACGCGCCCATTATTCCGATGTGGAGGACTGAGCCGGGCGGGCATCAGTCCGAGTGCGCCTCCACCCACTGGCAGAGACGACGGGCATAGCGAGTGGGATTGACGGTGGAGAAGTTTCGTCCTGAGTACCACAGCATCTTCCATAGATACTCCAGCCGCCTGCGGAGCCCGTACACGGTGGCCAGATCCACTAGGCCCAGGAAGTAGCGTTGCTCGGGCCCATCCAAAATGTTGGGGGCGTGGGGGCCACCGGAGAGCAAACGGTAATTCTGCGGCAATTCCACCTCCTCCGGGTTCTGTATCCCTTCCACAAATCTGGGGGGGGGGGCAACAAGAGGGTGAGACTAGCCCCTTCTCCAGGAAGCCTTCCATGATTGGACATGCAAGTGGGACCAGGCCCCGAGGGTTGGTGTCAGACCCATAACTGACCTAGCGCCGTAAGTCCCCTGTGACCACTGGACGCTCCACAGTGTGGCCCCCTTGACGGGGTGCCGGGGAACAAAGCACACGATGACTTTTCCAGGCAGTATGAAAAAACGTAAAATCATGCATCCGTGACATGGTGAACATACACTGCAATTCAGCGTTAACATTTTTTCTTTTTTACCTGTTCCTTGTTATCTTTTCCCATGGGGGTGGGGAGGGCAGCAGAGCTCAGGGTTCACTCCTGGCAGTGCTGGGGGGACCCTATGCAGCACTCCTGTTGGAACTGCTTCCCCCGCCCCCCCGTATTATCTCTCTAGCCCCTTGGCACTTTTTTTCATGGAGACTGGTACACAATTTATTATTGTTTGTGTGGCCAAAGCATCTGGGTTAGAGATCTGGCTCTGTCATGGTGCTTCTCTTTTATCTTTTTGTTTGTTTGTTTATTTGCTTTTTTTGGGTCACACCCGTTGATGCACAGGGGTTACTCCTGGCTCTGCACTCAGGAATTACTTCTGGTGGTTCTGGGGGGCACCATACGGGATGCCGGGCATCGAACCCAGGTTGGCCGCGTGCAAGGCAAATGCCCTACCTGCTGTACTATCGCTCCAGCCCCTCTTTTTATCTTTTTTTGTTTGGGGGCCACACCGAATGGTGCTTAGAAGCTACTCCCGGCTCTGTGCTCAGGGATCACTCCTGGCAGTGCTCTGGAAACTGTATGCAGTGCCAGGGGTCAGTCACATGCAATGCAAGCACCTTCACCCCTGGACCACCCTCCCCAGCCCAACTCAGCCCTCCTGTGCCGTATCACCCTGGCAAACCCTGTATTGGGGCACTTTCTTCCATTTGGCCTGAAATGGAAGAAATCCTGTGAGCAGCCTGAAATCCTGTGAATAATGTCCAACCCCAGATGGCACGTGATCTCAGTCTCTTTCGTCCGTTTTGCTTCCAACTGAATTCTGAATCAGAAGGTGCTCTGGGCTGGGCCCTCAACCCAGCCAGAAGCAGGTTTAATTTTCCTTTTCCTGGAAGTGGAATCTTGGAAATAAGCCGATCAGAGACAAACCTCGCCAAAGTACCAGCCGATCAGAACCCGGTGGCCTGGGTCTGTGTGCCCAGCACCGGCACCCTCAGAGGTGTCCGTCTGTCCCTGTTAACCTGGATAACGTGAAGGGGCTGGGAACGGGGGAGGAGGGCGGCGGGGGCGTGGTAGGCTGGCAGCAGCGGTCAGTATGTCGACACTTCAACAGAACAGCCATTACATGCCAACTTAGACCTTTCTGGGACATGGTGCCAGGACATTGTGACTTCCTGGCACCGTGTCCCAGAAAGGTCCTAATGCGGGGCTGGAGAGATAGCACAGCGGGTAGGGCGTTTGCCTTGCACGCGGCCGACCCGGGTTCAAATCCCAGCATCCCATATGGTCCCCTGAGCACGGCCAGGGGTGATTCCTGAGTGCAAAGCCAGGAGTGACCCCTGTGCATCGCCGGGTGTGACCCAAAAAGCAAAAAAAAAAAAGAAAAGAAAGGTCCTAATGCCAGCTGGGGTGAGGCTAAAGAGAGGTTGAGTGAGCTTAAAGGGACAGGTAGGGGGGCTGTATTCCGTGCCAGGCCTTTACCCTCCGCCGTGGTCAGGATGCACCCAGCCTAGCAAGCGGCTGGGGGGGGGGGGCAGTGCCACATTGCAAGGACCCAGCCTGGGGAATGTTGTCACTTTTTTTCTTTTTTTGCTTTTTGGGTCACACCCGGCGACGCACAGGGGTTACTCCTGGCTCATGCACTCAGGAATAACCCCTGGCGGTGCTCAGGGGACCATATGGGATGCTGGGAATCGAACCCGGGTCGGCCGTGTGCAAAGCAAACGCCCTACCCGCTGTGCTATCACTCCAGCCCAATGTTGTCACTTTTTTAGTGGGCCGAGCCCACCAGGAGGGCAGTTCACTATGAGATCCCAAGGATGAGGTGGGCCCTCAGATGCCTGCAATTACCAGGAGCACTGGGCCGCGAGGGCACATCCCCTCAGGGCAGCTGCCTCTCGCCACTTGTCTGCCCAGGGCATCAAGGGGCTTCTCTCCTTCAAGTGCCCGTCTCAACCCCCGGGAGACTGTCACCGTGGAGGTGGGTCCTGGAAGGCTAGGATCCAAGTGACCAAGAGCTGACAGAAATCCCAGAAGTCATTCTGCAAAGTTACTTCACCTCTCTGAGCCTCTACTTTCTCGGCCCTGAAATGGGTAGGAGGACCAGGGTAAAGGTGCCTGCCTGACGCCACGTAGCTCCTGGAGCACCACCGCTTGCAGCCTTGGAGGTTTCTGAGCACTGGCAGGGCGGCCTGAGCAGTCCCTGGACTGACAGGGCCTGACTAGCGGCATAAAGTTGCCCGCCACCGTCTGCCGAGAGGCTGAGACCAGCCAGGGGAAGCCCAGGGCCTCTTCAGCGCCACCTGGGAGATCCATTCAAATGAAATGAAATTTAAAGACGGGTAGGAGCCGCCGCCCCCAGCCAGGCTCCTGGCCAGCCTGCAGGCAGTGAGAGGGCCGCCAGGGCGGGGAGGGCAGGGAGCACCTGCTGAAGTGCGGGGATGACTCAGGGCCCGAGGACGGTGCCGGGGCGGGGCTCTCGTCCTGCCTGCAGCCTTCGTGGCTCTGCGTCTGCTTCTGAACACGGCAGGGTCTTCAGCTCACCCCGAAGCCCCGACCCGGCTGGTCCTTCCCCTGCTGTGGCCCTGGGGGCGGCTCCCCTGTGGCAGCTCTCCCAGCCCCTGCCCTGCAGGCACCCACCCCACACGACAGACACACATGTGCACACACATGTGCCTGTTCTCCCACCCCACATGAAACAGATACACATGTGCACACATGTATGTGCCTGTTTTCCCACCCCAAAGAACACAGGTATGCATGTGTACACACGCATGTGCCTATTCTCCCACCCCACATGACAGATACACATGTGCACACATATGTATGTGCCTGTTCTCCCACCCACAGAACACAGATACACATGTACACACACATGCTGTTCTCCCACCCCACAGAACACAGGCATGCATGTGCACACACATGTGCCTGTTTTCCCACCCCACAGAACACAGGCATGCATGTGCACACACATGTGCCTGTTCTCCCACCTCACAACACAGATACACATGTGCACACACACGTATGTGCCTGTTATCCCACTCCACATGACAGATACACATGTGCACACATATGCACCTTGCCCACACCCTCACAGGCAACAGAGACATGTATACACATTTGTGCATACAGACATGCGTGCAAGCACACATGGACCCACCCCACACGACAGACACACATGTGCACACACATGTGCCTGTCTGTACACATGTGCACACACATGAATCTGTGCCTATATGCACAGAGACACACATGTGCCCACAGGTGCCCACACAAACCACATATGTATGCATGTAGGTGTCCACATGCACATATGCACACTCAGATGCGGACACCCATGTACATGTGAATAAAGGCTCACAGGTACCACACACATGTATGTGCAGATGCATGCACACATCCATCCATCCATCCATCCATCCATCCATCCATCCATCCACACAGCGCTGGTCTCCGGGCTCGGCCTGCTGCCTTTCCCAGACCCGCGTCCCCGGCTGCCGCCCTGCCCGGTGGGCCCACCTGGCCGAGGAGGCCTGGGGGAGGCTGCTGGCCTCGGTCCTCTCGCCGTCCTGGTGCTGGTGGAAGGCCAGGATGAGGCTGTAGTCCATCACGTTTAGGTCCCGCAGGAAGGCCGTGTCCAGTTCCATCTGGTAGAGGAGCCAGGTCCGCTGGGGCCCTGTGGACATCAGCACCCCACTCTGAGGGCCCCGCTCCAGGGGCCCCCCTAGCCGCCTCGGCAGATCTGCATGGACTTGGGTCTCCCCGCTGGCACGTGACGGAGCCGGATTTGGACCTGCCCTGCCTGGCTCTGGAATCTGGACTCCCGAGCGCTCAGCGGGGAGCCCCTTCTGGCTGCACCCAACAGGGGCTCACCCAGGTGGATGGTCTTGCCCTGGAAGTTGAGGTCCTTCAGCACCACGATGGAGCAGTCATCAGAGACTGGCTCCACCCACCGGTCCACCTCGCAGCCCTTGATGTCATACCTGCAGGGGTGACAGGGTTTACCTCTGCATGGCGGAGGCACAGGGGAAGTCGCCAGGTTAGTAAGTGACAAGAGGATGGGGTGTGGCTCAGGGGCCGAGCGCCTGCCGTACAAGTAGGAGTCCTGGGTTTGATCCCCGACACCGTGAATGAAACAGAACAAAGCAGCACCCGAGCTTCCTCTGGGCCAACGTGCAGGGCCTCAGCCCCCCTGCTCGGTGTCTGTCCCTATGTCGGAGGTGAAGGAAAGTTCCGGAGAGTCACTTTATTTTTTTTCTTTTTTCTCTGAGTCACAACGTGGTGATGCACAGGGGTTACTCCTGGCTCTGCACTCAGGAATTACTCCTGGCGGTGCTCGGGGGGACCCTATGGGATGCCGGGGATTGAACCCGGGCCGGCCACATGCAAGGCAAACGCCCTCCCCGCTGTGCTATCGCCCCAGCCCCTCGGAGAGTCACCTTCACCCGCTAGAACACGCAGCGGGAAAGAGCAGAGTGAAGATTTGAACTCCGGGAGCCCAGCTTTCCCCTGCCTAGGCCCTCTGTCACTCCTGGGCGTGTCCCGCACTTACGCCACCCCCAGAGTGAGAACACCCCATGGCCCCGCGTGTGGGAGCACTAACGGGGCGCCTGCAGGCAGAGTGGGGTCTGGGAGGCCGCGGGGCTGGGGCTGGACCCCACACAGCAGCGCGGCACTTTCCCCTCCAGCCCACTCTCGGGGCGCTGGTGGCGGGGGTCCCTATCTCCTGTCCCTTCTCTCCCCGGGCCTTAGTTTCCCCATCTAACGCAGGGGAGGTGGGTGCCTGGGTGACGCTTTCCGGGTGGGACCCGCTCACAGCTCCAAGAGGCGGCCGGAGGCGGGGTAGAAGACGCTCAGCATGACGATGAAGTACTCCTGGGGGCGGGGGCAGAGGGTGAGGGGAGGCGGGGTCGCGACCACCTTCCTGCCGCCTCCTCCGGCCCGCGCCCCACCTTCTTTCCCTGGGCCATTCGCAGAGTGTGCACGCCTGCCAGGGGAGAAGGCGTCAGGTGAGGCCACCCTGCCGGGTCCCCGCTCCAGCCCCCACCTCCTTCCTCTCCCAAACCCTAGAGCACCCCCAGGCCACGCCCTCGGCCCTTTCCTCCCGGGGGTCCGCGTCCCGACTTCGCCAACCTAGCAGAGGGGGCGTGTCTTCGGGAGACCACGCCCACAGAGGGCAGCCCTAACCCCGCCCTCCAAACCACGCCCACAGGATCGCGGTCACGCCCCTTGTGTTTAGGCCCCGCCCTGCTCCAACTCCGCCTCCACCGAACCCCGCCACGGGGCCAGTGCTGCTCTCCACTCTGCTCGCCCGGGTGCCCCCTAGCCCCCCTTCATCCTGGGGGCCCGCCCCCGTCTTCGCGCGCTCTCTCCTCTCTGCCCCGCCCCCGCCTCCCCAGCTCCGACCCGCAGTCGGGGTCCTACCCAGCAGCCGCGTCAGCAGCGTGTAGGGGTGGCGCTGCAGGTGCTGCACGTAGCGGGGCAGGTGCGCGAGCAGCACCTGCACCTCCCGGCGCTGCTGGGTCTTCAGGAAGAAGCGTCGGTCGTGGCTGGGAGGTGAGCAGGGGGGCGCGGGAGGGACAGGTGCCTAATCAGGCGGGATCTGCCTCCCCCCCCCCCCCCCCCGCCCTCCCGGGCACGTGTCTCTCCCACCCCGGACCCCACTCCCACCCTGCCCCGCACCCTGCCAGCTCACGACAGGAAGAAGATGGACTTGCTCTTGGAAGGGCTGAAAAACTGCAGGTAGGGGCCTCCGGGCCCCAGGGCATCCTGGTAGTCTTCCTCGGCCAGGCCCAGCGAGTGGCGCAGCCAGGCGAAGGCCGGGCCGGCCAGTGTGTCCAGTTCAAAGCCCTGCAGGGGAGGGAAAGAGGCCCCCAGTGTCGCCGGCGCGCAGCTGTGAGTGGGGGTACGTGCGGCTTGGGCTCACCGTCCTTCCCGCCAGACCGTGAGCGTGTCCCCACGGCAGGGGGACAGCGCAAAGACCCCGCCAGGGCCGGTGAGGCTCGCGTCTGGGTTTCCTACCTTATGAGCCTGGGTCAGGACCTCGGAGAAATCCTTCTCGGTGGGCGGCCCCTGCGGAGGCGGGCGGCAGTGCTCAGGCCCCCTGGCCGCCCCCCATCCCCGTGTGCCCCGCACCTGGTCTCCCTCCCTTCCCTTTCCATCTTTCCATTCCTCTGGCAAGCGTGGCCGAGGCGGGCCCGCCCTCCCCGGTCCTGGTGGTGGGGGCGGGGCGGGTGTCTCATCCGCAACAGGGTCCCTAGCACTGGCCCTGAGGTGCAGCCTGGCAGCGGTACCCAGACCCCCAGGTTGCCCTAGTGAGGCTGATGCCCATCTCGAGCGAGGGGCTGGCCCTGCCTGGGCAGCCCAGGATGGGAGCAGGCTTCCCGGGAGGCTCCACGCAGAAGTCACTGTGGGCGCGGTACCCCACAACAGGACCCTGAGGCTAGCAGCCCTGGGGGTGGGGGTGGGGTCCCAGCACACATATGACTTAGAAGGCTCCTCGGGGCTCCTCCATTCCCCTGGAGAGTGGCCATAGGGTGCCCACGCGTGTGCACGCACACACGCACAGATCCACACACAACACACAGATCACATGCTTGCACAGCTCCACCCGACTGCTGAGGCTGCAGCTGGCTGACCTGCTGAGCCAGCCTGGCCCCGGCCCCAGGCCCCAGGAGGAGGGGCTGGGTGTGCGGGGGGCTGGGGAGGGGCCCTCTCAACCATACATGGTGGCAGAGGCAGGAGAGACCAAGAAGGACCATTCTTTCCACCCATCATATGGATGGGGATACTGAGGCCCAGAGGCCCTCGTGGAGACACCTGCAGGGGGCGGGGCTTCTGTCTTCCAGGCCTTCCCTTGGCCCTGTTCCCAGCCTGGCCTCGGTTTCCTGCCCTGAGCCCCTGACTTACTGCCCTTCCTACACCCCACCGGCCCCCAGGCTGCCTCAGCAACATGGGACGGCGGGGGACGTGACGGCCACTTACTGCGGGGGGCTGCTTCAGGGACACCTGGGTGGCAGCCCACAGCCCCGCCTGCATCATGCTCGCGAGCGGGTGCAGCTCGTGGCCCGGGCCGATCTCCAGCAGGCCATGGGACGGCTTCTTGCGTCGCAGGCACCAGAAGAGGCTTCTGCGCTGGCAGCCGGGGGAAACCCAGTGGGACGTGATGTCCCCGGCCTCTGGGGAGGGGGGGGCCAGGGCCTGTGGGCAGGAGGCACCAGCAGCCGTGAGCACCCCAGAGGGCACAGACCCAGGTGGGCGCCCCGCTCCGCTGCCTCCCCCCATCGCTCTCTGCCTCCAGGGCCAGACAGAGCATGCGGGTGGGTACCCGCCTCTCGCCCGAGGGCAGCTCCGCAGCCACCTGGCCCGACACTGTCTCCCCCCGTGTGGCCCCAGACGCCCCTAACTGTCCTGCGCCGCCGCTGTGACTGTTGAGGGTGGGCACAGGGGCCCCCAGGCGAGGGCACGGGGTGCCTGCCGCCCTTGGCCACCTGCGCTCTGGTCTCTGCCGCGTGCCCCCGGCCGGGGCCGCGGGGCCCGAGCCGCGGGCGCTGCCGGCCTCCCCAGAGCCCCGGGAAAGAGCCGCCTGGCTGATCCTCTCCGGTTGCCAGGCGAGGAAACTGAGTCAGCCGGCCGGCGGGTCCCCGCCCCCTGCGAGAGCCCGCCTCAGCCGGGGTGGGGGTGTGTCCGCGCGGCCTGCGGAGGGCTGACCGGCCCCGCCACCCTCCCCTCGCTGCTCCCCCCGGGGGGCCGCACCTACCTGGCAGAGTCCCGAGCTCGCCTCGGCCATCGCCCCAGGGGCAGCAGCTCTCTGGGCTCGGGCCGCGACTCCAGCCCACCCGCCGCCCCACCGCGCAGCGGCAGGCGCCAGGCCCCGCCCCCTCGCCGCGGGCCGCCAATCGCGCGGCGCCCGGCGCAGTCGCACCCAATCCGCGTAGGGGGCGCCTCCTGATCCCCGCCCCCCTCCCGGGCTGCAGCATCCACCGGACTGGGGTCCAGGGCGGGGCGGGGCTCCGGGAGTGATGTAGGGTCCTCGGAAGGGGAGACCCCCCCTAGGGCCGGCCCTCGGCTGGTGAGGACTGCGAAAGTCTGTGCGGAGCTGGGTCACCTAAACCCACTACTGCCACCTCCACTCGAGAGCAGAGAGGGAGCGAGAGGAGAGAGGAGAGAGGAGAGTGCGTGTGTGTGTGTGTGTGTGTGTGTGTGTGAGAGAGAGAGAGAGAGAGAGAGAGAGAGAGAGAGAGAGAGAGAGAGAGAGAGAGAGAGAGAGAGAGAGAGAGAGAGAGAGAGAGAGAGAGAGAGAGAGCGCACCTCCGGAGCACACTGGACACTGGAGTTCATTCTACACCGCTATCCGCCCCCCACCAGGGCCAGCTCCTGGGATGTCCCTAGGGCAGCATCATTAGCATGATCTTTTCAAACCACAAACCAGATGATGTCACTCCCTGCTCCCAAGCCTACACCCCCTAGCGGCTTCTCGCAGCCCTGGAAAGAATCTCAGACCCCTTGACTATATGCCATAGAGATGCCTCCAGACCCGGTGCCAGGCTGTCTCACCCAGGGAAGCCCGGAGGGGGACTGGCAGCTGAAAACCTCCAGAACTCAAGCGCTGTCATGCTCACAGCTGCTCTCCACGGGCTCAGACCGCCTCATCCATGAGTGAATCTGCTGAAAAACCCGGGTATGCGGGATGTGTGACTGAAATCTCCAGGCTTGCACGGTCGGGAATGGGTGACCTGCCCCATCTCCCTGTGCTTCCAGTAGCCTGGCAGTTATGCCCAGGAACTGCCTCTGGAGCCATCTAAGCTCATTAACAGCCTTGATCCAGAGACCACAAATACAGATCTTGGACGAGAGTAACATAGAACGATATGCCACAGAGATGCCTCCAGACCCCAAAGTCACCATCTAGTTAAAAATAAATTAATTAACCTCAGTTGTATAACCATACCTAAAATGTTAGGATATGGTCACGTGACATTTTATATGTTGGTGATCTCTTATACAAAGGGCTTACTGACTCCAGGGTGAGATATAATAATCTTCACACACTTTCCTCTAAGGAAACTTTTTTGGATCATTTTTAGCGGATTATTCATAACAAGCAATACGAAATAAATTATTTAGGTCCTGCTTTGGGGTCAGGGTTTCAGGACCAGGGTGGAAACATCTGAAATATGGTGGTGGGTAGGTGTAATGGTGGTGGGATTGAAGTTGGAATATTAAATGTAACAAATTATTGTGAACAACTTATTTTTATTTATTTTTATTTTTTCCTTTTTGGGTCACATCCGGCAATGCACAGGGATTACTCCTGGCTCTGCACTCAGGCACTACTTCTGGCGGTGCTCAGGGGACCATATGGGATTCTGGGAATCGAACCCGGGTTGGCCGCATGCAAGGCAAATGCCCTACCCGCTGTACTATTGCTCCAGCCCTATTGTGAACAACTTTTAAAAGTAAAATTTTAAAAACCCCTGAATTTCAGACCCCTTCGGCCAGAGATATATTACAGTAGGTAGGGTTTTTGCCTTATTTGCTGCTAACCTGGGTTCAATCTCCAGCATCCCACATGATCCTCCCCGAAACAGAAATCCAACCCCTTGGCCCCGGTCTACTCTTGGACCCATCTCAAACCACTCTGCCTATATCCACTGTCCAGCCCTCAGTTCCTTGGAACCAAATCTTACCTCCTGGATGATTCTGGGATGCTGTGCTCCCCACCGGAAATGCTCCACCCCGGCCCCCATTTGCTACATTCGATTCACTTTGCGTGTATTGAACTGGGGTCAGCTGTATGCAAGGCAGGTTCCTCCATGCCCAGATCAGGGAGAGGTGTGGGAACCTTGAGGAACATTCCAAGTGTGTGCGAGTCTGGTTGGAGGCCACGGGAATCACGCAAGTCAGATGGCAGGGTCCGAGGCAGGCAAAGGGGCAGGGCGGAAGTCCTGGTGACCCAAACAGGACGGCCTCTCTGTATCACAGAGGTCATTTCTGGTGGTGGTGGTGGGGAGGGGGAAGGGCCAGGATGGGAGGCCACCAGGCACCTGGCTGGGGGGAGGGTCGACGTCAGTGCCAGCCGAGAGAGGGAGGGTCACAGCAATGTGTGACAGGGACAGACAGCTGGTGAGTACGTGGTGATTCTGGGTGAGGCTGAGAAGGGCTGTGGGGGGTCCTGAGGCCCCCTCAGGGAGGAACAGAGCAGCTGCTGCGAAGGAGCAAAGGAGCAAGGGCCGGGGGCGCTGCTGAGGGGCTGGCGTGGTTGCACGGTCTGCCGACACACAGGCGGCCTTCCTGGGTGCAGTTCTTTTTTTTTTTTTTCCTTTTTGGGTCACACCCAGCGATGCTCAGGGGTTACTCCTGGCTCTGCACTCAGGAATTACCCTGGCGGTGCTCAGGGGACCCTATGGGATGCTGGGAACTGAACCCGGTCAGCCGCGTGCAAGGCAAATGCCCTCCCTGCTGTGCTATTGCTCCAGCCCCGGGTGCAGCTCTCTGGGCATGACGTGGAGCCCCGGGGGCTGAAGAGACACCGGCAGCAGGTGGTGGCACCTTTGGGGGCAGCTGGGCTGAGAAGGGAGGGGGAGGATTGCAGGGCTGGTGCCAGTTCTGAGTGGGAGCTGAGGGTCCCTTCATGAGACCTGGGGAGCCACCAGCGGCAGTGCCTTCCAGTGTGAGGGGACCACCAGCCACGGGTGGCACGTGCCACGGGAGAGAGGCCATCCCTGCCCCTGCCCAGGGGGGGCAGCTCTGCCTGGGCGACAGGACGGGGCCTCTGCTCTGCAGACCCAAGGAAGTGGGAAGGGGCGGGAGTCCACGCCGGGCACCGGGAAGGGGCGAGCCGGAGGCCCAGAGCCACCGAATGCTCAGCTGCTGCGTCGCCGTCACTGTGGGTGGAGGCTGATGTGGGGTCTACGTGGCCAGGCCCCATGGGCCCTCCCTGCTGTGGGCTGTGCCAGCCAGGCCCCCCGACCCGTGCCAGGCCACACCTCTGCGTGCGGGTGCCTGGCCCAAGGGCGATGCAGGCCCAGCTCCCAGCCCCCGCCTCAGTCAAGCACCGAGAGCAGCGCCCAGGAGGTGATGTTTATTGTTCCGGTGGTCCCGGCAGGCCTGGCAGGCGTCAGTACGGGAGCTGTGGGGGAGGGGGCACCCCCGCCTGCCATGAGGCGCCCTCCTGTGGCCTTGGGCCTGGATGTGATGGGCCAGTCCTTGCCCCCATGGGCTCTCCAGGTCCAGGAATCCTTGTGGGGTCCGGCGAAGCTGCCCCTTTGGCCAAGTGGGGAGCAGCTGCCCCTCAGAACCTGCCAGGTGCCACGTCAGCCTCGGACGGGAAACTGAGGCAGGAGGGTCAAACCCGGAGATGAAGGTCACGGAGAGTCGGAAGGTGAGGGGGGGGAGGAGCAGCCCCGTCCAGGCCCTGAGCCAGAAGGGGTGACAGGAAGTACTTCTGGGTCTTCCCTGTGCCAGCCCCCGGGTGAGCAGGGCATGCGGCCGGCTGGCCGGCCAGTCCTGAACCGCTGCATCCCGGGGAATGTCTGGCGGGCAGCCAGCTGTGAGGGGTCCTGCCAGGAGGCGGAGGGGGGACCGGGCCGCCCACACCTGCCGGTGGTCACTGGGTCTTCTTGGTCCCCTGCTGGCTCTTCAGCATCACGTAGGAGATGAACAGGCCTGCGAGGTCCCAGAGGGGCCGGCTGAGTGCCCGGCCCCGCCCTCAGCCTCTCGCATTCTTACTACCAACCCCCACATGTCTACGGGGCCAGGGGCCACTCTGCGCGTCCTCACCCACCCGCCACCACTCACCATCCCTGGCACAAACCCGACCTGGGTTCGAATCTCAGCACCCCGTGCCTTGCTGGGTGCAGCTTTGGAGCCGCCAAGAGCAGCGGGACTTCCTGGGGACCCCCTGGCACCTCTGCACGCCCAGGCCCTCTCGGTGAACCGCTGGACTGGTTGTCCAAGAATCACAAGGAGGGGGCCCCGGGGCTCAAGACCCAGGAAAGAATGAGGGGCCCACGGAGCCCACCCTCGGCTCAGCCACGGACCCTGGGACAGGGACGCGTAAGGACCCGAGTCATGGCAAAAGGGGGCGCAGAGGGGTGGTGTGGGGAAGGCGGCAGGGAAAGGCGATGCCCACCGGCCCCGGGCCAGTGAGCCAGCGGCGGGGACCCCCAGTGCTGACCGGAACGGGGCAGGGGCGACTCACCCACGCACAGGAGGAGGAGGAGGCCGGCAACCAAGGGGATGGCTACGGCGTAGGCGCGGGGCAGGAAGTACTTGTGGATGACATGCTGGCTGTCGATGAAAGGCTGGTGGCGGGGCGGAGGGCTGGTGAGACCCCCTTCCTCAGCCCCAGCTGCTGCCCCTCCCCCGGCTCTACTGAGCTGGGCCCCGCCAGGCCCCAGGTGGCGTTGGCTGTCTTTAGGACAAGGGTGTCGGGGAAGGGGGCCTGGACCGGGTCCCCTGCAGCCTGACCTTCGCTGGGCGGGGCCTGGCGGCCACAGGAAGGCAAGCACGTGTTCGGGGGCAGCCCCGCCTGGCGAGGGCCGGGTGCGTCCCCGAGTGACTGCCAGCCTGGGCCTCCAGGCCTCTGCCCCAGCGTCTTTCTCCAACGC
This sequence comes from Sorex araneus, assembly GCF_027595985.1. Taxonomy (NCBI): domain Eukaryota; kingdom Metazoa; phylum Chordata; class Mammalia; order Eulipotyphla; family Soricidae; genus Sorex; species Sorex araneus. The sequence goes on along the minus strand of NC_073302.1, from coordinate 4,920,731 downwards.
TGCCCGATCCTGCAAGGGTTCCGCCAACCCCTTCTGCGGCAGGCACCAAACACGTTTGCCCACAAGGAGGAAACGAGCAAAGCCCAATGCTGTCCCCGGGACCCCCAGATTCGCGGGAGCCACGGGTCAGAACCTGGCTTTGCACACGGGACGCTTGTCCCTCAGTCCCGGCCGTCCCACCCACAAAGCGAGACACCCCGAGGCCGGAGAGGCAGTGTAGCTGCTAGGGCGCTTGCCTGGCACGTGGCAGACCCCAGACCGATCCCGGGCACCCTAGATGGGTCCCTCCACCCAGGACCACCAGCACCGATCCCAGAGCACCGCTGGGTGTGGCCTCCAAGCAGACAAACGTCTGTGAATGGGGAAGGCCAAGCAGCTCCCAGGGCCGCGCGGGAGGGCTGCTTACGTGTCAGGCTGGCTTCGAGACGCAGGGACGGGAGGAGAGAGGGGCAGGGCCGGCACACATACCAAGAGAATCACCCAGGCGGTGTAGTAGGTGAAGATGATCAGGCTGACAGCGACGAGGCCGAATCCCACCACCTGGTCTGTCCCCGTGGCCTGGAGCAAAGGGAGGGCTCAGTTGACAGCAGTACGCGCAACGCTTCCCATTTGTACAAGAGACGTGTCGAGACCTACGGAGGCACCAAGTTCTTGGCTGGAAGCAAGTGCCGCGCCTCGACGTTCTCATCTGAACAATGGGCCGAAGGTGGAGCAGTCCCGGTTCCGAGCGTCCCGGCCCCAGCTCCGGGGCGAACCTGGAGCCCCACCCCCGACCCGACGCACTCCCAAGCCCCAGCACCCGGCCTCAAGCTCACCATCTTCCCCGCGCTCGGCCACCGGAGCAGTAAGCCGCGTCCGCTTCCGGATCCGGGCCCGCCGGCCCTGGCCGCGGAGCACGCCGGGAGTTGTAGTCCTTAGGGCGGCCGGGGAGCGCGTAGTCCGAGGCCGGCAGGCACCGCCCCCCCCACGCCCTTTGCATGTCGGGAAATGTAGTTCTCCAGGGTCAGCGCTGTGCATGCCGGGAAATGTAGTTCTCCAAGGTCAGCGCGGCGCTGGGTCCCGGCTCGCCTTCTAGGGAGCGGGACAGAAAGGGCCCATCTGCGACCAGACCGGTCCCGAGGCGGGCGGCGAGTCGCTCGGTCGCCTCTCCCGGTCGGGCATAAAGAGAAGGGCGGGGACTTGCGGGTGACAGTTGGAGTCAGCGCGAAAGCCGACTTCGGGGCCCGGACCCGAGCCGCACGCTGGAAGCACCCCCGCCAGGCCGCGGTGCGCGGGACTTCCCGGGAGTACCCGGAGCGTCCCCGGCTCCGGCCCTTGGCCCCGGGCGCGGGAGCCCGAGCGCAGGCGCGCGTGTGCGGAGGCCGGTGCGGGAGCGTCCCGCGGCTCCGTCCTCCAGGTCTCCCCACAGCGCCCCCTGCTGGCGGCGCCGAGCCCGCAGCGCCCCGCTGGGGGCCGCCTGCACAGCTGGGGGCGACGGCGCCTCCCCCGATGCTCCCCGGACGCGTTTCTCTGGGGCAGCGAAACAGTCCTGCCTGTGAGTTGTTAATCTGACCCACTTCACTGTTGCTCCGAATGTCGTCCGTGGTCACTGCGGTGTCCCCAGTGCGGAGGGGGGGGCCGTGTGGCACAATTTTAGTTGTTTTGATCTAGCCAATTAAAAAAAAAAATCTTCCCCCCCCTTTGGGATTTGGGGGACGCACCCTGCAGTGCTCAGGAGCTGGTTGTGCGTAGGGGACCATATGTGGTGCTGGGAATTCCAACCAGAGGAGCAGCTGCAGCCTTATGAAAGGCAAATGCTTTCCCGCCGCTCTCCTCTCCAGCCAGGCTAAACCGGTTTAGATCAGGGACTTATCAGGCCTGGGGCTCTCAGCCACGCGCACACACCTAGGGTCAGTCCAAACTGCCGGCCCCTGCTGCGCGTCTGTGCGTGCAAGAAATCCAGAGATACGTCCAAAGTATCTCTGGATACTTTGTTCCCCTTAGCACCTGCTTCCAGGGCTCCCGGGAGCCCCGCCTGGACGGGCTGCCCTCCCAAGCTCAGAGAACTTCCCATTTGGTTTTCTCATAGGGTAGGTTTTCCCTTTCCCAGGGGTGCTGGATAGAGACGCTTCAAGGGCCACGAGGAGGCGCCAGTACTGAGCTGGAGAGAGCTAGTGCCCTGCTGGAGCCGTCCGTCCAGTCCCTGCGTTCCGGGTCGCTTTGGGGCTGACAGGGGTCCAGCTTCTGGGAACCCTGGTCCTGTGAAGCAGGTGTCCGGCAGGGTCAGGCCCGGGCCGGAGCCTGCGGGGCGGGAGGCACACCTGGGAGACACTCCTTGGTCAGGCCCAACACCTGCTTCCTCATTTGACCCCCAAGCCCATTTACAGCTTGGGGAAACTGAGGCACATACGCCTGTTTGCCAGGTGACTGTGTAGTGGGAAAGAGTCAAAGACAGAATATCAGAGTTACGAGCGACGTGGCCGCCTGAGCAGGGCAGAACAGGGGACACGGGACCAACCAGCAAATAGGGAGCCCAAACAGAATGCACTCACCCCCACCCGCCCGTTAGCGACCCCTGTGTATGTGCCATGAGAAAACACCCCGAGAGAACCAGGGTGGCCCGGAGCTCCGTGTGACCCATGTCCAGCTGGCATGCGTGACCAGAGCTGGCTCTCCCGCTCATCTCGCATGTGGGCGCCTGTTTGTCGATTTCTGGGACCCTGGGCTCAGAGCTGTCACTTCCCGAGTGTGTGACCTGCGTCCTTGTGACCTGCTGGGATTGCAGCCAGCATGTGGGGACCCTGTCACCTGCCCCCCGTCCCTCCCCCGAGCTGTCGGACTCTGGCCAATGCGCCGAGACAAAGCCACAAAACACCAAGAGCCATAAAAATCAAAAGGGCAACATTTAATCCCCCACACCAAGATGCCCGGCTGTGTCCCGGGGGGCGTAATTTCTACGACAGAAGCCGGGACAGAGAGACACGGAGTGCCCGCTGATTTGAGGGTGATGATGATATTGGGAAGAGGAGGGCGACACAACAAAATAGAAAGGCCTCCCCGCAGCGCCCCCCCCAGCTGGAGAGGGGCTTCTCCATCCTGGTAGATCCAGCCCTGTGGTCCATTTGTGGGGTGACCAATTAAAAAAAAAAACCAAACAACAACAAAAAAACACCTAAAAAATATCGTAGACCTTTATTTTCTTTAAATCTCCTAGTAAAAACGTTAAACTGTCTTTCGAGAAGATTCCAAACTGACATTGCATAGACCAATTCCTTTCCAAAAATATCTCTAATATAGTCTCTTGTCTCTATAGAACTTTAAGTCCAGGAGCTGGGGGCGCCCGGCGGGAAGACGCCGAGTCACGCCTGGGGAGGGGGCTGGGGCTCCAGCCAGCCTTAATTTGGTTGTGGCTCAATTCTCAGTTCAGTGACCCTGGCCCAGGGCGAGGGGTGGGGGGTGGGGAAGCTCATCTCTTAGGGGAGCAGCTAAGCTTCGGCTCAGGGGTCCCGGTTTGGGGGACCCAAACAGCACCAGCACCAGGTGGACCGTGCACACAGGCCCCGGACTCTGGGAAGCCAAGGTCACCCTGACCGCACCTTCCCGCCAGGCTGAGTTCACCCCTCCCCCCCGGGGGTCACTTCCACTGAACAACTGCGGTCAGCTCCCCTGCAAAATGTCAGGGGTCTGCAGGATCGGAGACCCCCCAAGAGCTGACCAGAGCCTTCTCCGGCCAGAACAAATGCTCCGACTGGCCTGGGCAGGCACCTTCGAACATTCACCTTCTAGAAGAGTTAGGCGATTAAAAACATTGATGACGGCGACACAAGCCCTCGAGGCTCCAGGACCCCTCCCAGCCTGGGGAGGGTCGCCTGGCCGCCCCCACCACAGAGAGCGCCAATACCGGGCCCCAGACCCCCAGCCCCGCTGGGAGCCAGCCAGCCAGCAGGGAGGCCAGAACCACATCCTCTCGTCGGGAGGAGACAACACCGAACTGTGAAGTCAAAAACACAAAACCAAAAAAAAAAGGGGGGGAAGGGAAGAAAATGGTTTTCCAGCCTGCTGGGTTTCTAGAGTAAGACTGAGGAGGCGGGGGTCTGTCCAGGGCCGGGCTAGCGGTCAGGGCCCACCTTCAAGCAAAGGAGGGGAAAGTGCGGCAAGCAGAGGGCAGCGGGGCAGGGAAGCCCCCTGGAAGGGCCCCGCCTCCCGTGTCATGGCTGAGATGCATCCAGAGGGCCTCGGCCCCTTCCCAGCCTGGGGGGCCCCGAGGGGAGTGGGGGGGGGCACGTGCCCTGGCCTCCCCGGACACCAGCTGCGCAGGACCCAGCCCTGGGCAGAGGCGGCCCTGTCCCCTTCCTCAGCCCGCGGGAGGAGACGCCAATTCCAGCCGGGCTGCCGACCGCACCGCAGGCGGCAGGCCCGGGACGCAGGGCCGGTGCCGGTTCCGGTTCCGGAGAGGGCGGGCGGGCGCGGGCCAGGGCGGTGCTGGGGACAAGCGTGTGCAAAGTGCGGGCTGCCAGGGCAGCAGAGGGAGGGGGGGTCTGGAGCAGGGGTGGGGCGGGGGTCTGAGGTCTTGGCTCCCAGGAAGAGGCCGCCAGCGGGTCCCCCGGGACACAGGGAAAGGGCGGCTGAAGCACTAAGCGGAGGGTCACGGACGGGGGCAGGACACTGGGGCTAGACTGTTCCCCCAAGGGCAAATGGTCAGTGGAGTGAGGCCCTGCTGCCCAGTGCTCCAGGCGGGGGGCTCGGGCGAGTAGACCCCATGGCCACAAGAGTCTGAGTCCACAGAAGCTGCTGCGTGTCCTGCGGAGGGCCGGGCCAGTGTCCAGTGAGGCTGAGCTGGCCTCTGTCCTGCCCGCCTGACCCTGGGGGCCGTGCCCTGCCCTCTAGTGGTTCAGAGGAGAATATTCACAGTGGCGCCCGGGCCGCTGGCCCAGGAGGGTCCGAGGACGGCGGAATGATGCTGGGGGCAGGAGTGTGGGAGAGGCACGGATGAGATGCGGCGGGTGGGCATCCGGCGAGGCAGGACCCTCGTGGCAGGCCACGGGTCCCGACGCCCACTCTTCAATGGCTTTCGATCACGACGGGCTCGTAGACCCCGGAGGAGACCCTGCGAGGAGACGCGGGTCAGCTGCGCCGCGGGAGGCTCCTCCGGCCGCCCTGCACGGGGGGGACTCGGCCACAGCCCTGACGGTGGCCGGCGGGCGGAGAGACCGGCTTGGTGGGATGGGGACGCCTGCCCAGGGTCGGCGAGGCTGCAGGGCTTGTTCCCGGCCGAGACCGGGCCCACCCGGGGACGGGGATACCCGGGGCCCAGCTAAGACTTGCTGCCTCGAAAAGGGGATTTTTGGAGCCGGAGCAACAGTCCAGCGGGGAGGGCGTTTCCCTTGCAGATGGCTGGCCCAGGTTTGATCCCGGCATCCTGCAGGGTCCCCAGCAACTGCCAGGAACAAATCCTGAGTGCAGAGCCAGGAGCAACCCCTGAGCATCGCGGGGTGTGACCCAAAAAAGCAGAAAAAGGCAAAAAAGGGGGTATTTTTGCCACAAGAAAATCTAGTCTCCCCATCCCCAGGGTGGGCAGGAAGGGGAGCTGACGAAAACCCCAAGTGCTGTCCTTGCCTGTTCCCCACCCGTCCCCCCTTTCCATCCCTGGGCTGCTGCAATGACCAGAGGTGACAGCCCCCGGGTGGCGGTGCCCCTGCTTCCGGGGGAGAAGGCAGATGCAATTTGAAGCCCTGGCCAGCAGGGGTCAGCAGAGCCGCACCAGCAGGCAGGCCCGGGCTCTGGAGGCTATGGGGGCGCCGGCCCGGCCCCCCAGCCTGCCTCTCAGTACCAAATGTGCGGGGGGGTGGGGGGGGGGGAGTCCCAGGTGAGGCGGGCAGAGGACAGGGTGGGAAACTGAAGCCAAGGGAGGGAAGGGCTGGACTTGAAACCAGGCCAGGTGGCTGTCCGGAGCCAGCGGCCCCCCGGCCCCCCAGGGCCGCCCCTACCTGTTGGCCAGCTGGATGCCGCTGAGCGTGGTGGAGCCGTCCCGGCTCACGAAGAGACGCAGGTTGCTGTCTGCGGGGAGAAAGGTGGGCGGAGGCTGAGTGGGGCGCGGGGGGGGTGGGGCGGCACCCCTGCCTGCACGCCCCGCCCCCGCCCGGGCCCGCACCCTCCGTGTTGCTGCCCTCCGTGAAGTCCTGGCTCTGCATGATCTTGTCCACGATGTCGTCCGCGTCGATGCGCGTGTCGTCCACCCACGGGGGGTGGCTCTCCACCGACGAGTCCTTCTTCCTCCTGGGGGCGACGGCCACGAGGGGGCGGGTCAGCGAGAGACGAGACTCCCACCCACCCGACGGTGCCGGGGCTCCCAGGACACGGGGGCTCCGGGAGGTGGGGCGGCAGCTGCTCACCAGGGGCTGAACCCCTGCCCTGCCCCCGGGCTGGGCCCCCAGACTTGTTTCTGGGCCCCGGAGCACTGGGACGAGAGCCGGAGGCAAAGAAGGGGGTGTTCCTAGGGCTGCTGAGGACAGGGGCCTTTACTGCTGGAGGGCAGGCGGTGGGCGAGGCCTCGGGGGCGCTTACAGCCGGGAATAAGAGGCTCAGGACGGAGACCTCAGGGGGCATTTACAGACTCTCAGACCCCCCACCCCAAAGCCGGGCAGAGTCTAGGGCCACTGTGATCTGAGATCACACCCCAGTGACAGACGAGGAGGAGCCAGATGGGGTCAGCGGCCCCGGGGCTGTGTGTCTGTGCACATGTGTGTACATGTATGTGTGTGCGTGTGTGTGTGAGATGGGGTCAGCTGCCCCAGGGCTCTGTGTGTGTGTGTGTGTGTGTGTGTGTGTATATGTGTGAGATGGGGTCAGTGGCCCCAGGGCTCTGTGTGTGTGTGTGTGTGAGATGGGGTCAGTGGCCCCAGGGCTCTGTGTGTGTGTGTGTGTGTGTGAGATGGGGGTCAGTGGCCCCAGGGCTCTGTGTGTGTGTGTGTGTGTGTGTGAGAGAGAGAGAGAGAGAGAGAGAGAGAGAGAGAGATGGGGTCAGTGGCCCCAGGGCTCTGTGTGTGTGTGTGTGTGTGTACACGACTCACCGAAAGGAGCGGTCGGACAGATGTGGGGGCCTCGGGGGCCGGGGCGGCTTCTCGGGGGGCCGGTGCTCGCGCTCCCCCTCGGGGGCGTCAGCGGGGGCGCCCGGGCCGCCGGAGGCGCTGCTGCTGGTGGAGGTGTTGCGGCGGTGCGTCAGGTCCGACAGGCTGGAGGAGTGTGAGTGCTCGGCGCTGCAGCCTGCGGGGGGCAGGTGTCAGGGCAGTGCGGGGCAAGGACGGGGCCGGGGGCGGGGGGCCGGGGGCCACTCACCGGAGATCTTGGACTGCTGGCTGGCGTAGCTGGAGCTTCGGGAGTGGCCGGAGTGGAACACCTCCTCCGGGCTGGACAGGTTCTGGTCTGGCTCCTCCGGCACCCCTGGGGGGCACAGGGGCCGTGGTGAGCAGCGCCACCCCCAGCCTCACCGGGCCCTCTCAGGGGCACGGGTGGGGGGACCAGGGCCCAGCCTGCCATGGAACAGGCCAGAGTGGGGGAGTGGGAAAGAGTGGCCGTGCAGCATCTGGCAGGACGCGCTCTGTGGGGGCCCAGCGGGAGATGGGCCACAGGACGGTCCAGCTGGAAGGCCCCACCAGCATGGGGTGGGGGTCAGAGCAGGGAGCTGGGAGTCCAGCCTGAGACCTGCTCTGGGATCCCCAGAAGCCTTCCTGGAGGTGGTGGCCTTGGTGAGGCCTTCCCGATGCAGAGGGAACAACCCCGGGCGGGGGTGGGGTGGGGTGGAGGGCATTAGCAGGAGCTCGGGAGCACAGCAAATGGTGGGGGAGGGGGCTGCGGGGCAAGAGTCCCGTCCCCACAGGCCCAACCTCCACCCCTGAAAGCCCACCGTCCGCCCACGGGGGAAGGGGCACCCCTTCTGAGGTGCGCACGCCCACCGCGTGGTGAGGCCCCGGCCCTGCTTCGGGTCCCAGGCCCGAGTGACGCTCCCATTCTGGGGCCCCCCTTCCCAAACCAGCACTGGGCATGGGGGGTGGCACATACCCACTGGGCTCGGCTCGCCCCGTGGCTGGGGGCGGCTCCGGGGACCCCTGCCCGCGTAGCGCACCCCAGCCCCGCACTGGCTCACAGCACCCCCCCCACCCCGGGGCTCGGGTACCTGAGCTGAGGACGGTGGGCCGGGCCTTGGGGGGCCGGGAGCCCGTCAGGGAGCTGGTGCCGCCCCCCTTGCACGTCAGCTGCAGCGAGGCGTCCTGGCCCGGGATGGAGATGGACTTGGCAGTGGACGGTGGCCTGGGGAGGGAAGAGCGGGTGGGTCTCCCGGTCGCCCGGGACGGAGCCCGCCCCCCCACGGGCCCCCCACACGGCCGGCACTCACGTCTTGAAGCAGGGGTCCCCCGAGAGCAGGAACATGCCGATGGTGACCTGCGCATGTGCGGAGGGGTCAGTCTCGCCCCTCCCCCTCCCCCCACCCCTCCTACCCGCGGGGCCGAGCGGGCGGACCTTGAGGATGGAGTTGTCCTGCCGCGTGTTCTTGGTGTCGTAGCCCTCCAGCAGGCAGCAGCGCACCGTGCAGCCCGCGCCCGCGAACTCTGCCAGGTTCAGGTCCGCGAAGCCCAGCTGGGGGGCGGCGGGGGGGGCACAGGGCTCAACCCCGGGGCCGGGGGCTGCCTCCCGCCCCGCCCCCGCGGGAGGCCCCGGCAGGCAGCGCCAGGACACACAGAGCGGCCTTTGTGCGGGGCCGAGATGAAAGGACATTGTTGTCCTGACACAGACGCACTGTCCCCAGGAACAAGGCCGGGCTGTGGAGCCGCGGCGGGGCTGGGCGGCAGAGGGGCCGGGCCTGGGGTCCAGGAAGAGGCCGGGATAACGGGGCGCGGAGCTGCCCGCAGGCCGACCCTCCCCCAGCGGCACGGGGGCGTCTACTGTGGGGATGGGGACTGGGCTCCCTCCCGGCCCGCCAGTGCTCGGAGGGGCCCGTGTCCCAGGCAGGGCAGCTGAGGGCACCCCCCCCACACACACACACACACTGGCCCTGCCCCTAACGTGTCCGGGGCGAGACAGGCTCTCCCAGGGGAGACGGCCTGAGTGTGGGAGCAGCTGGGGGGTCCTGTGCTGGGGCCGGCCCCCTAGCTAAGCGGGGGAGGGGGCTGCAGGGACAGCGGGGACGTGAGGCCCACAGGCCTCAGCACACCCAGGCCCTCCGTGGGACTCCTGGCCTCGTCCTGTTCTGTCTCCCTGCATCCCGGGGGGCTCTCGGCTCTGTGCTTGGGTCACACGGACCCTCGTGACCCGAAAGAGCGGGGCCTGGGGGGGGGTTCATCCCGCAGGTTCCTGTGGCTCGTGGGTACAGCCAACCGGGGAGGCCCGTCCTCCAAAGCCCACCAAGACTTTTCCAGAAGATGCCGCCCCCCCCAGGCCCGCAGCCCCGCTCACCTTGGAGTACGCCTTCCCGCCTTTCAGCTCCTGCACGGGGACACAGACAGAGGCTCGGTGCCCGGGGCCGGGGCCCACGGGGTCCCGTCGCCCCCCAGCCTGACTGCCCGCCTCCCCGCTCCACGGCCCCCCCCCCCCCCCCGCCTGGGGCCCTCACCTTGCGCACGGACACCCGGAACACGCAGGGGTCCAGCAGGCCGGTGGCGGGGTTGGCACTCATCTTACACACGAACGTGAAGCGTTTCCGCCAGCGCACGCAGTTCTCCTGCACCTCCTCCCTGCGGGGGGTGGGGGGGTGAGCGGCGGCTGGCGGCACTTCCTGCTTAGCCTCCCACGGTGGCCACTTCCACAACGGGGGCGGCCATCGGCGAGGGCAGCAACGCCAGGCATGTTCCCCCGACCCCCGACCCCGCAGGTCTCAGCAGCACCACGCCCTCTGGCCCCGGTGCTGAACTGGTCGCCTGGTTGACCGAGGATCACAGGCGGGGGTGTCCCCCCAGACAATGCCCGATGCACGGCCCGGCCAGGCCCAGGGACAACTCGGGCCGTGTCCCTAAGAGCGTGGGATGGAGGAGCAGGAGGTGTAGGAGGTGTAGAAGAGAGAGAGAGAGAGTGTGTGTGTGTGTGTGTATGTTGTCAGTCCTTTGCCCCATGACCTCAGCCCACCCCGTTTGCTTCTCACAGCCACCTGGGGCTTCTGAACCCCGAGTACGGCCAGGCGCTGCCCCAGACCCCAACCTCGGGCGGCCACAGCACGGGGGCCGCGGGCCGGGCGGCCTGGCGCGGTGAGGGCAGGCATGTGCCAGGGGCCGGCGCCTCGGCGACTCAGAGTCACCAGGGCAGGAGGTGGCCGGCACAGGCGGATGATCTGCAGCTCGGGCCCCGACGACAAATCAGGCGTGGGGGGCTCGATGGGGGTCTTGGGGGTGCGGTGCCCCATGAGCCCTCCTGTCACCCCTCCCCAGGCGGCGAGAGGGGTCCCCGCCAAGGGCGGGCGGGACACTCAGCCACTGGCCGGAGGACGGGCTCCTGCGGCCCCACAGCCCCTGGGCATGGCCCGAGAGCAGGGGGGAGGGGGCCGGGCGGGAGAGCGCATCTTCTGGTCCTGGCAGACACAGGTTGGGGCCCTCGGGGAGCAGGTGCCAAGGGGGGGGCAGCCTGGCAACACACAGACCAACTACGCTGGCTCTGCTCGCCCACTGGCGGCACCGAGCCCTTGAGTGTGCCAGCCCGACTGCGCGCACGGGGCAGGGGGGAGGGGGGAGGAGGAGGAGGAGGAGGAGGGGAGGGGGAGAAGGAGGAAGGGGGAGGAGGAGGGGAAGGGGGAGAGGGAGGGGGAGGAGGGAGAGGAGGAGGAGGGGGAGAAGGAGGAAGGGGGAGGAGGAGGGGGAGGGGGAGGAGGAGGGGAGGGGAGAAAGAGGAAGGGGGAGGAGGAGGGGGAGGGGGAGGAGGAGGAGGAGGGGTAGGGGGGAGGAGGAGGAGGGGGAGGAGGGGGAGGAGAAGGAGGAGGAGGAGGGGGAGGAGGAGGAGGAGGAGGAGGAGGAGGGGTAGGGGGGAGGAGGAGGAGGGGGAGGAGGACAGGCCTTGGCAGCAGAAAGGAAGAACTAAAACCTCGTCTTCACATGTGGCTGCTTCTGTTCCCCTGTTTGGGCTTTGGGGGCACCTGGCAGTGCTCAGGGCTTACTTCTGGCGAGCTCGGGGAACCCTATGGGGTGCCGGGACTGACCCCAGGTCACGGCGTGCACGGCCACAGCCTACCCGCTGCGCAGTGGCTCTGCCCCACGGCCCTCGATTCCTTCTGCATTTCACAGCCCCAGTCGCGACCGTGCACGGGAGCCCCGGGAGGAAACCAAGGCCTGAGTCCCAGCAAACGCCAGGGGCAGTAAGCAACGGGCCGAGGGGGGCAAAGGGCAGAGTCTGGAACCCGCGCACTGCAGACACGCTAGCAGCCGTGAACGACAAAGGCCACAGGGCCAGTCAGGGCTGAAGCCGCAGATGACTCACAGTTCCAGGGGCCTGGCTCTCCTACATTCCCTCCCCTCGCCAAATCCCGGTCAGCCTCGGCTTCCCGGCCCCCGCTGGGTTTCCAAAGTCCCCAAGGGGCAACCACTGCAGAGCCCACAAGCGTGGCTTCCCAGCGTAAAGGCCAGGCGAGGGCCACAGCCGCCGGCACAGCAGCCACCACCCGGGTCCCAGTGAGGCCCTGTGTGGAGAAGCGCACTCCTTCCTTTTTTATTTTCCCTCTGGGGGCTGCTGGCCCACAGGTGCTCGGAGGCTCCCGGCTCTGTGCTCGGAGGCTGCTCCTGACTCTGTGCTCAGAGGCTGCTCCTAGCTCTGTGCTCGGAGGCTGCTCCCCATGGCATCTGGGGGCTCTGGGGGGTCGGGCATGGGACCAGGCCCAACAGCCCTTGGACACAGGCGGCAAAGGCAGGAAGGGGGGAGCCAGAGAGCAGTGTGGCTCATCTAAGAGTAAGCCTGGTGGTCTTGGCGCGCGGGTGGACCTTGACCATCGGGGATGAGGGGACGGTTTCCGAGGGGACGCTGCAGGGAGAGCGGACACACCAACCGCATCCGCCACGCCGGGAAGGGAGGGGGGCACGGCGGAGGACGGACGGACGGACGGACGGACAGGTAGCCAGCGCAGAGGCCACTCATGACCCGACCCCAGCACGACACCCCCACCTAGGCCAGGGCTGGCCGGGGGCCGGAGAATCAGGGTCCACTGGCCTGTGCACGGCCAGGAGTGGAGCCCCCCACCCCCGGCACTGGGCAGTGCTCTGACTCGGCAGCCCTGCCAAGGAGATAAGGCCCGGGCAGAAGCCGTGCCGCGCGGGCCGGCCCGGGGAATGCGGACCCGCCAGTCTCCCGGGCTGGCACCTGGCACCTGGATGACTATAATCAAGACAGGTAATAACCGGGGCGGGAGGGCGGGGGAGGGGCCGCCCCGCTGGCGGTGGGGTGGGGGTGCAGGCGGGCACTGGGGGCACGAGGGGCGAGTCTGGCCACCCCCTGGATGCCGGCGTGGGGCTGAGTCCTGAGCCCAGCAGGAACACCAGCTCCCTCTAGTGCAGGGAAACCGAGGCAGACACGCCCCCGAGCCAGAGCCGGGAGTGAAAGCCACACCGGCGCCCTTCGGCGGGCGGCCAGAGAGGGACGGCCGGTGCGCCCAGACCGGAAGCCGATGCCCGAGAGAGGGAAAGCGGTGCGGGGGCCTCCCGGGAATCCCCCTGCCCCTGGAGCCGCCGAGGAGACAGGGGCCCAGGCCCGGGCCAGGGTGGAGATGGGGCGAGGAAGGGCCCATCCCAGCAGCCCCTCTGGCTTAAAGACCCCCGAGTGCAGAGCCGGGAGTAACGGCCGGTGTGACCCCGCCCCAGCAGTGCTCAGGGAGGCACCTGGCAGCACTGTGTCCCCGCGGGCGGAGGAGGCCCGGAGACAAAGAGGGGCAGGGGCAAGGTGTGCCAGGCCAAGGGGCCGCTGGGCAGAGGCCGGGAGGGGCGAGTGGACCGGGTGGGGCCCGGCCAGGCCGCCTGCCCTTGCTGACGGCTCTGTCTTCCCTCAGGCAGAGAGCGGCCCCAGCTGCGAGGGGGGCGCTAAGGGCCCCCCCAGTGGCCCCCTGTGCTCCCCTCCCCGAGAGGGAGGGGGCCGGGGCGTGTTGGGGCACCCAGAGGGATCAGGCTGGAACAAAGCAGGTAGGAGCTGCAGGGCGGGGCCCCGCCCCCCACGGAGCCGCTGCTGTGGGAACCAGGGGACGCTCCAGGTCAGGCCAGAGAGGGGCCCAGGGGCCCCTGGCCTGGCTCAGGTAACAGGCTGGGCAGTCAGCGGGAGGCCTGGCCCAGCCTGGGTAAACACCAACATGGCCTCAGGGCCCACGTGCCCCTGGAACCTTCCGCAGAGCGAGGAGCGGTAATCACGGTCCACCTGCTGGAGGAGGCGGTGCAGCTGACTCCAGGCGTCCCCAGTCTGGGGCACACGCAGTGGGAAGACGGAGCGACCCCCTTGCTCTTCGTTTCCCATCTCTCGTGGCGCCCCAAAGAGGCCAGCAGGGCACCCGGGGAGGGGGTTGGGAGGGGGGGAGCCCCCATACGTGCACGGAGACCCCCGGCCTCTCTGGGGGGAGCTGCAATGGGAGGAAGGGCATTCGCTCAGCTTTGGACACCGGAACCGCCTGCCCTGAAGGACATGGGGAGCCCCCGACTCTGGGGGTCCGTGCATGCAACGAACTGTTTCAATCTCCCGACCAGCAGGGACCCCCCCGGCACCGCCAGGAGTGACCCCCACCAAAGGAACAGCAGCAAAATGCAGCGGGGAGAGGGGGCTCAGAGGCCCCAGGTCTGAGGGCAGAGCTCCACACTCACCCCTGCGGCCCCCCCTCCCCCCGCCTCGGCAGGGGAGCAGGAAGATGGGGGCGGGACGTGTGCGAAACGCAAGCCTGTCCAGGGCGGGCTGGAAAACGGGGGCACGGTGTGTGTGGGGGGCCTGATCAGAACAATCTGCAACCCCCGGCCGCCTGGCACGGGCCGGGCCCGCAGCTGGGCCCACAGCTGTCCTCTCAGGAGCTGGGCAGGTAATTACAGAGGGCGGAGGGGCGGGGGGTGCTCGGTGCTGGTTTTAGCTGTGAGATGTGCAATTAGACACCCAAATCCCAGCACTGGTCGAGCCTCCGCCCGCCGGCCTGGCCCGCAATAGGGCGGAGCACCGTCACGTGAGCCCTGGGCCCAGGCGCGCCACTGGGAACTCCGGAGAGTGTGGATGTAGGGGGTGCCAGCCCACCAGCTGGCATGGACACACAGGAAGTGGCCACCACCACCTCCAGGGAGTGGGCAGCAGTGGGGAGCCCCAGGCCGGGGACTTGGGGGTACTCCAGGGCTGTGGGAACAGCACAGGAAGGCCAGAGAAGGGGGGCCCCAGGGAGAGGTCGAGGCAGGTGAGGGGTCTCCCTCCACCTCGCGACACCTCACTGAAGGTGGTGCTGCCCGCTGAGCTGACAGCCCAGGCACTCGGGGTCTCCGTGGCTCCCCCGGGGTGAGGCAGGAGCCCCCTGCCACTGCCCGGTCCCCACACCACAGGATCCCTCTTCATGTCTGCCCCCCGGGGCTGGACCTACCGGACTCCCCCATTTTTACAGGAAAGAATGTGGGGTTCCGAGACCCGACCACAGGGCCGAGTCCCTCAGCAGCGGCACGAGGGGTGGGCAGAGGCCAGCAGGGCGGGCGGGAGGCTCGGGCTCACCCCCCGCTGCAGAGAGTGTGCATGGGTGGGGGTCCCCAAAGCGAAACACAAGCAGCGAGAGAAGGGGACGCTTGGGGGGAGGGGGCAACGCTTCCTCCAGCTCCCACAGGAACCCCAGTGGGCTCTGCGCCAAGCAGGGAGCAGCCCTGGAACCCAGGGTCCGTGCTGGGACCCCCGAGGGCCTGCAGACAGCACGGCACAGGCCACCCGGGCGCCCGCGCGCACGAGAGCAGTGCCCAGGCCCGGTGGGGGGCACAGGACCTGGGGGAGGAGGCCCTGCTATGGCACTTCTGAGACCCCCACATTCTAAGATCTCCTGAGATTCCCAGAGCCGCGGCCCCCAACTCTCAGGGCTCTGCGCCCCCCCCCCCCGCACCACTGGCAGCTTCTGGGGCCACACCTGGAGGGCTCAGGGCTGACTCAGCTCTGTGCTTAGGGGTCACTCCTGCTGGGGCTCGGAGAGACCGACATGGTTCGAGCCACAGACATTTCTGAGCCGAGTAATTCTGGGGGGGGGTCCCCCCACATGCTAAGTGCGTCACCGGCAGTAATAACCAAAAATGTCCCCCAACACGACGGGTCCCCACCGACGGGCAGAGGCGGCCCGGCCGAGGCCCACCAGCAGGCCCGGGGCTAGCCCTAG
This sequence comes from Sorex araneus, assembly GCF_027595985.1. NCBI lineage: Eukaryota > Metazoa > Chordata > Mammalia > Eulipotyphla > Soricidae > Sorex > Sorex araneus. The sequence continues at coordinate 4,905,430 of NC_073302.1, read as the reverse complement.
GGGCAGGGGTGCGGGGGCTGCAGCGGGCACCCCGGTGTCCCTCTACGGCGGTGCCCAGGGCCCGGCCCCTCCCCGGGGAGGCCCAACTAACTCCCTCTGACTTGGGGTCCCGGGAGTGTGCCCCGGTGACGCGATGCAGCCCCCGGCGGGACGCGTGGAGGAGACCGTCTAAACTGACACCGGCTGCTGGAGCCCCGCAGGGAGAGGCCGGGCGGGCTGCAGGGTGAGGCGCAGCCTCTAGCCGGCCACGCGGCAGCCCACGTGGCACTCCAGGGCCGGCGCCGGCTCCTGCCAGGAACTGCCTCGGGGACACAGCCGGTGGCGGCGCTGGCTGCAGGGCAAACGCTCTGCTACATGCAGCCGCTGTTCCCAGGAGCCAGACGGCTGCCGGCACCGAGGCCGAGGGGCACTGGGGTGTGCTGGGTGTGCGTGTGTGTGTACGTGCGAGCGCGTGAGAGAATGTGTGTGCGTGCACAGAAACTGAGGGGGCACTGGGGTGTGCTGGGTGTGTGCTGGGGTGTGTGCTGGGGTGTGTGCTGGGTGTGTGTGTGTGTGCTCGCGCACAGAAACTCCCATCTGGAAAAGGCTCCTGGTCAGACAAGAGCTGTGCTGGGTGGGTGGGTGGGTGGGTGGGTGGGGGTGTGTGTGTGTGTGTGTGTGTGTGTGTGTGTGTGTGTGTGTGTGTGTGTGTGTGTGTGTGTACAGAACCTCCCATCTGGAAAAGGGGGCTCGAGGGTCAGTCGCTCACAAATTTTGCTGCTAATCAGCCCAATGACCTTAATCCAGATTTTCAAAGATCCCAGGGGATCGGGGGAAGGTCACAGTGGAGCGGCACACACAGCCCCGCGACAGAAGGCCCGGGAGGCCCAGCACGGGAACAGCACGGGAACGCCGGGGTTCCGCGCTCCCCCCCCACCCCGGTGGCCCCCAGTCTGGAGTCGGCAGCCCTGGCTCCCGGGCTCAGACGCCACAGGCCACGTGCAAGAGCGTCTGCCCGCGGGAGCCTGGGGACACGATCCACGAGTGTCCAGGCGAGGCGGCAGCAACCCCGGGCCAGTGACGTCTCTGGGGACAATAGCCGAGACAGAGGCAGGCCTGACTCCGGGCTAGCCTCCGTGCCTCGGCAGGGAAACTGAGGTCCGGGCGGCAGAGCACTGAACCCACTGCTTATACTCCCAAGCTGGCCCCCGGCACCAGAGCTGGCCCGGCAGGGGCTCGAGGCCGCTGGGGAGGGGGCAGCCGCCGGGCCGGGAGCTGGGCCCACTGCGCCCCTGGCCACGCCTGGACCTGCTGCCGGGCCTCCTTCCCGTCTCACGGGGCTGAAGGGACCAAGGAGAGAGCAGGGCCTGGCACACGCCCACCTGCCTGCAGGGCACTCGTGTCCGCTGGGCCGCGAGCACAGGGCACTGGGGCAGGGTCCAGCCGGAACCAGGCCTCCAGCCAGCGCCCCGGACCATGGCCCCGGGGCCCCGGAGCCTGGCTGGGAGGTGGCGGGAGGAGGCTGGCAGCGACTCAGGGGTACCTGGGCTGTGCCCGGCTGACTCAGCCCGGGTGGGGGCTGATTCACTCGGGGAGGGGAGAGAGAGGAGGAGGGCGTGACCTTCTCCCTGGCCAGGGCCCCCAGTCCCGAGCCGGCCCGAGGCACGCGATCCCCCCACCCCCTCACCCAGCCCGAGAACCAGGGAGGGGACATGGTGTGTGTGGCGGGGAGTCGTGGGGGGAGGGTGCAGGCTGCTGCTGACGGCCCCATGGGGACCCCGTGGAAGGGGGAAGTCCTTGGTGCTCTGTGCAGACAGTGGGGGGCTGAGCAGGCACCCTTGGTGGCAGTCACCCTGTCTCACAGCACCGTTCCTGCTACTGAGACCCACAGCCACCACCCAGGCCACCGAGACCCCCCCCAGTCACCAACCCAGCCACTGAGACCCCACGGCCACCGCCCAGGCCACTGAGACCCCGAAGCCACTGCCACTGTCCCTGCCTGCCACTGTCCCTGCCTGCCACGACCCCGCAGTCACCTGTTCAAATCAGACTCAGGATGGGGGTGGGACAAGGAGCCATAGGGCAGGCCCGAGTGTGGGTGCCCCAGATCCAACCTGGCACCACATGGTTGACCCTCTGGGCCACCGTGGGTGGCCCAGCCCCCTACCCCCAACCCCCAAAGTAATCTGCCTGGGGCTAGAGCAGGAACAGCGGGTAACGCGCCCTCCTGACCGGCAGCCGGGCTGAGCTGGATCCCGGCACCCCACAGGGTCCCCTGAGCACCACCAGGAGCGAGCCCAGAGTGCACAGCCAGGAGTGAGCCCTGAGCACTGCCGGGCGAATCTCCCTCCGGATCCCCAAGGTCCAGGCCCCTCCCGTGGCCTTGTCCACACGCTGAGATGGCGCCACAGCCCCGTCACCCCTGAGTATCCCCATGTCCCTGGGACCAGCCCTGCGTTCTGGGGAGGGGCGGGGGAGGGGAGCCCAGGTGCGGCGGGGACTGTCCAGCAGGAGGAAGTGGCGGGAGGGAGGACAGAGGGACACGGCTTCCGCCGCCCACCCCCGAGGCACAGTCCCCACACCAGGTTTCCTCTGGTGGGAACAGCCCGGCCTCGGCCCTGATCTCCAGGGCTGTGACCCCAGGAGCGCCCCCACAGCCCACCCGAGGGAAGAGGAAGTGGGGCTGAGGTCAAGGTCGTGGGGTCCCGGGAGCAGCTGCCCAGCCCGTGTGCTGAGCCCGGGTGGCCCAGCGCCCGCCTCCCCGCCCACAACTGCCAGGCGGGGGCGGGGGCTCCTGACACGGCCTGACACCCCAGCCAAGGCCGGGGGAGGGGGGCTTCTGCAGCTGGCGGGCTCCGGGCCCAGGAGGGAGACGCGTGGGCAGTGACCAGGGAAGGCCCGAGGGGCAAAGGGCGCCCGCCCCCCTCATCCCCTCCCCGTGGCCTGACGCTGCGCCACGATACCCACAGTGCACGCGGGGAGGGGCCCCGGCAGCACGGCGTGCACACACACAGCGTGGACATGTGCACGTGTACACACACGCATGCACACACACACAAACCCCCCAGACAGAGCACGCAGTCCCCCCCACCCCAGATAGAACGTGCACACACGCGCGCACACACGCACACACACACGCACACCCAGAGAGAGCACCAAGTGGCAGCAGCCTGGGGCTGGGGGCGCAGGTCAGGGCGGGCTGCAGCAAGGGCAGGGCTGCCTGGCGCTTACGACAGTGTGGCCAGCTGGCAGCAGAGGCCGATCTGGCCAGGACGGACACCCAGGCCAGCAGAGGCGGGCAGCCCAGGCCTCCCGGGGCCCCGCCATGCCCGCCGGCAGCCGGAGCGTCTCCCCAGAGTCCTGCCTCCCGCTGCCCTCGTCTGTCCTGAGGCTCCCCCAGGGGCCCAAGGCACAGGCTGGCCCCACGTCGGGGAGCCAAGGACCCCCCCAGGGGGAGCCAGAAGTGGGCAAGGAGGTGGCAGAGCCTGGGTGTGGCCACACGGCACCGGGCCTAGAGTTCCCGACTTAGGAGAGGCAGAATCTGCAGAGCCCGGGGAGGCCCTGGCACCGAACCCTCGCCACGTGGCCGCCTGCCGCTGGGCGGCACGGCCCACCTTCACATGGGCCGGGGGGCGGGGGGGCGACACAGGCCAGAGCACTCCCGCCCCTCCGACCAGGACAGTCCCGCCCCCTAGAGGGGCCCCTTGGCCTCAGCCTGCAGGGCTGGGGGAGGGGCTCCTCCCTCTGGCCACAGCGGCCCCTGGCCACAGTTCACAGCAAGCCGAGAGCCCTCGAGACACGCCTGCCCCTGCTCCGGGGACCGCGGGAGGACTCCTGGGCAGGGACGGGGAGCCGCGGGCCCCCTCACCCCACTCGCCGACCCACACCCGGCTGAGAGCCCGCGGGGGCTGGTGCAGGAGGCCTCCCCCGGGGGGCCTCGGGCCAGGGCCCAGTGTCCACAGTGCCTTCCGGCCACATCACAGGCTGGCCTCCCCCGGGCAGGCTCAAGGCTGGGGCCGAGGCCGGGAAGGGGCAGGCCCAGCCCCTTCCACCAGCTGCCCCCCAGGGGCGCCTGAGAGACGACCGATGAAGTAGAGCCGCAGAGAAACGGGGACTGGGCTGTCCATCAGCCCGGCCGGCCCTGGCCCCCGGAGAGGAGCACCACTTCCTGCACGGAGGGAAGGGCGCCCGGGACAGAAGTCGGGGCCAGACCAGAGTCCAGACAGCGGCGCGGGTGGCTACTCCCACAAAGGAACCCTGGACAGGCCACTTCCCAGTTTGCTCATGCACACACCCCCACACACTCACACTCACACACACACACACACATTCACATACACTCTCACACATTCTGACACGCACGCACGCATTCACATACACTCTCATACATGCATGCACACATTCACATACACTCTCATACACGCACGCACACATTCACATGCACGCACATACACATGTACATACACACATGCTCTCACATTCACGCACATAATTCACATGCACTCTCATTCACATGCACACTCTCACATCCACGCACACACTTCAGGCTGGGGAAGGCTCTGCCGTCCCCCCAGGAGACTGGCCCTCAGCCCACACCGTGCCCCCTCCTCCCTGGCACCCGCAGCTGCGCCTGGGGCAGCCCCGTCCCCAGGTCAGAGGGGCGGGAGGCCCTGCGGGGACCCGTCCCCTGTGGCCTGGGGGCCAGACTTGGCTGAGCCCCACTTCCCCCCTCCCCGGGACCCCCGGGACCTTGTCCCAGGTGGCTCCAGTCCTCAGCGTCTCAGCATGTGTCTCGGTGCCCCCACCCCAACACAAGCCTCTGTCCAGGTCTGGCCCAAAGCCCGGTCACGTCCCGCTTCCTCCTCGGCCCCCGCAGGGACTCAGGGCTGGCCGAGGCCCCGGCTCCCCGGGGAGTACACCACGCGAGGGGCCGTGCCCCTGCGTTGCCCGCAGGTGGGCCTGGCAGGCCCGGGCGGGCCGGCCTCTGAGGACGGGGGTCTCGGGAGGCCTGCGGGAAGAAGGCCTGAGCGCTGCCACCTGCTCCACCTGCTCTAAGTGGGTCAGGCCGGGCCCGGTTGCCATGGCGCCGAGCACGCAGGGTCCCTGGGCTGGGCTGGAACACTCCCGAAGCCGGGCCCAGCCCCGTAACTGGGGGGGCTCGGGACCCCCCCCCCGTCCCCCCGGCCCAGCAGGTGCTCAGAGCCTGCAGAGTGCCGGCCTTGGTGGGGGAAGGGGACCCGCTCAGACCCCGTCCGGGCCGAGGGCTGGGCAGGCTGCTGGGCTCAGCTGGCCCCGCGCCAGGCGGGAAGACGGGAAGGCAGGGCCGAGCCCGGAACTTTCCAGGCCTTCCCGGGTGAGGGAGCAGGTTGGCTGGCAGGGCGAGCCCAGGTGAGAGCCCGGTCTGGGGCTGAAGGCCACATGCCCGCCCTCAGCTCACAGGTCACTCCCCACTGCTGACCCTGGCGCAAGCCTGACACCCCACCCCCGCCACCCCACACTGCACGGGCGAGGAATGGGGGGCTCACGGGCAGGAAAGACCACGGTCACAAGCACACCTGAGTCTGAAACCGGGCTCTGCTGCGGTAAGACCAGGGGAGGAGCCACTTCCCCTGCCTCAGTCTCCACCCCTCTCAAAATGGGGAGAATGCTGGAATATGGGGTACACAGGCCCAGAGAGGCCAGGTTAGGTGCCCAAGGTCACCCTGAGCGTGAGAGGTGGGGGTGTAGGGCCCACCCCTCCCCCTGATGCCCCCCACAGTGCGCCTGCAGAGGGCAGCCCTTGGCTGAATTCCTCAGATAAGCAGCGCCCGGCAAACTGGGGCGCCTGCTGACCGTACAGCCCAAGAGCCCAGGAGAGATGCCCCACCCACCCACCCACCCAGGTCTGCCGGAACTCTGGCTGCGTGGCTCCCTCCTGTGGCTCCCTCCTCCGCCTCCCCCTCCTTCCCCCCTCCTCCCCTCTCCTCGGCATAGGGAGGGGGTGGGGAGGGGACGGCGCAGACACGTCCACCCCGAAGGTCTCCGACACCCCCAACACCCCGACAACTATCTCCTGCGGGCTTCCTACCCAACCACATCCTTCCGAGTCTCAGTTTCTCCATCTGTACCGGGCACATCCCCTCCGGGCGCCCCCGGAAGACTGGAACTTTTTGGCAATTCCCACAGCCCTGGCCGGGAGAGGCAGTGAGGGGAGCCAGCAGTGGGACCCCCACCCCCACTCCGTGGCAGGGCCGGCCAGCAAGTCACTGCGGCTGGGGCGGCCAAGCAGCGACACCCCAACGGAAAGCCGCACAGCTGGACCTGCGGGCCGGGGGTGGGTGTTGGGGGGCGCACGCAAAACAAAACCTGCGGCAGCCGAGCCCCTGTCTGTCCCCGCCCGGACACAAGGGCATCTGCCACGCGAAAAGCCCGCTCGCTTGGGCGGGCGGCAGGCGCAGTGGCCCGGGGGCTGGCGGGCCCAGAAATCCGGCTAGACTGGGCGAGCGCGGGGCGCAAGTGCCAGGGCACTGGGGCTGGCGCGGCCTCTGAATCATATGACAGGCCAAGCGGCCAGCTGGGAGCAAGGTGGCCCGCCACTCGCTCGCTCGCTCGCCGGCGTGTCCATCTGCGGCAAGGGCCTTCCCGGGGGCTGCGAGGGGCCGCGCTGGCCCCCGCCGGCCCGCAGCCCCCCGGGGCCACGCCCGGGGCGCCCCGCGCGTACCTGGAGGACAGGCTGACGAAGTCGCCGCCGTCCAGCAGCCGGACCTTGCAGAAGAGCACGCCGTTGACGAAGGGGACGGCCGTCAGCTCCTCCAGCGTGAAGGTGGTCTGGAACTTGAACTTCTTCTTCTTCATCAGGAACGCCATGAGCGGGCGCGCCGCGTCCGCGGCCCCCGGGGGCCAGGGCAGCGGGGCGGGCAGCGCGGGGGGCGCGGCGGCGCGGCCCGGGAGCCCCTTCCCGACACCACACCCCCTCCGCGGGCCGCCGGGCTCAGCGGCGGGGCGCGGCGGGGCGGGGGGCGTCACCGGCATGCGCGCGGCGGGGCATGGCGCGGGCGGCGCGGCGCGGCGCGGCGGCGGCGGCGGCGGGCGGGGGGCGGCGGCATCCCGCGGCGGGGCGGCCCCGCCCGGCCCCCGCCCTCCGCGCACACACACCCCCGCGCACCTGGCTGCGGGCGGCCGGCGCAGGTGCGGCCCGGAAGGCCGGGGCGCCTCGGCCGGGGGCGCGGCGCGGACGCGGGAGCGGCGGGCGGTCGGGCGGGCCCCGGGCCCAGCCCGGGACTGCGGGGGGCGCCGCCGCCTCCCCCGCTCCTCCTCCTCCTCCTCCTCCTGCTCCTCCGCGACCCCGGGTCGCGCTCCGCGGGCCCCGGCGGCTCCGAGGCGCCCTCTCCGGCCCGGCCGGTGGCGCCCGCCCCGCCCCGCCCGCCGCCTCGGCCCGGCAGCCCCGCGAGCAGCAGCAACAGCGCCGCCGCCCGCGCACCCGCCGCCGCCGCCGCCGCCGCCGCCGCGGAGCCCGACGCCGCGCGGCTCCGCTCCGAAAATGCCGAGGCCCCGAGCGGCCGCCCGCCGAGCCGCCGCCGCCGAGCGCGGAGGGGCGGGCCCCGGCGGCTCGGCCCGCCCGCGATTGGCCGGCCCGCGAGGCGGGCGCGGGACGCGATTGGCGGGCGGCGGCGTGGGGCGGGCCTCGGAGGACCGAGAGGGCTCGCGACGCCCGGATTGGTGCGCCGCGCAGCTGGGCCCGCCCCCCCTGTCGGGGCGGAGCCGAGGGCGAGGGCGAGGGGCCCCGGGAAGCCGGTGGGAGGTCGCGGGGCGGGAAGCCGGCGCTGGCACGGCAGGGAGGAGGGCGCGCGAGCGAGAAAGGAAGAAACAATGAAGCGAAGAAACAGCAGGAGTGCTCGGGCCACAGCGGCCCGCCAGTGCCCCTCCGGACTTGAGCTCACTGACCAACTGAACTCAGCACTGAGTCCCAAACCCGAAATGGAAAATCCCAAACCGGCCTTTCATCCGCAACTCTGCACAGGGGAGAGAGGTGGCTTGGAAAGGCTTCCCGGAGGAGGTGATTAGGATCCCAGTTCATGCAATCTGGTGCTAGGGGCAGCTTCCACAGACCCAGACTGCTCCCTCGGCCGTCCATTGTTCGGTTTCTGGTCCAGTGAAGGCTGGCCTCCCAGCCTTGGATTCATTGTCCTGGGTGCAGAGACCGTTTGGGAACCTTCTTATCTTCCCTGGCCCCCTGCATTTTATGGTTCATTCATCCAGTCCCCCAAGTAATCAGTCGCCATCAGTTCTGAGCCTGGTGGGTCAGCCCTTTGCACGCCAGCACCAGTAAAGCAGCAGTCAAGCCAAGCCTGGTGGACAGGAACTGTAATAGGGGAGACCAAGAAGGGGCTGGGAGGGGGGCTGCGAAGATTCCTAGTCAGCCAAGACCGAGGCAGGATGCACGTTCTGTGGGAGAAGGGCAGCGAGCCTCCAGGGGCCTGGAGGCCAGCCAGGGAGAGCGCTGCCCATAGAAAGCAGCAAGGGCCTGGGGCCCCTGCATTGTGTCCGTTTGGGAGAGGAACAAGAGACAGGCTGAGTGGCCTCTAATGCCTGGATCCTAGAGACTCTTAGAAAGCAGGAAGGAGGAGAAAAGCCCGGCACACATTTTAAGCAGGAGAGCGACCGACTTGACTTTCTTCTGCTGCCAGAAACTTGCAGTGGCTGGAGAGAGCGCCCAGTTAAGAAGCTGACCTTGCAGGCTGCAGATCTGACTGCAGGCTGTAGCCCAGCTCACTTTTCCTCCCCTATTAAAACAACAACAACTTTTTTTTTTTTTTTTTTTGCATTTCAGGGCACTGAACTCAGCGATGCACAGGGATTACTTCTGGCTTTGCACTCAGGAATTACTCTGGCAGTGCTCAGGGGACCATATGGGATGCTGGGAATCGAACCCAGGTCAGCCACGTGCAAGGCAAACACCCCACCTGCTGTGCTATCATTCCAGCCCAACAATAAAAAAGTCTTACAATGGTTGCAGGTAGTGTAGAGAGGAGGAAATTGGAAAGCGAGGTGAGGGACACTGTGCTCCCGGGAAAAGGACACGGCATCCAGGACGGGGGAGGCAGAGATGGGTCTGAGAGACATCAAGAGGCAGATTCAGCTGGACCTGGGATGGGTTGGGTCTGAGCACCTGCTTCCTCCTTCCTCTCTGCTTCCGAGCCATAAACTGGGTTGTGACGGAGGGCTGGAGCGAGAGCACAAAGGGTGGAGAGTTGATCTCTCACCGACTGACCCAAGTTCAATCCTCGGCACCACCTGTGGTCTCTGGAGTCCCACCAGGAGTGATCCCAGAGTGCAGAGCCAGGAGTAAGCCCCGAGCACAGCTGGGTACGCCCCAAACCCAAAAGAGAACAGGACCAAAAAAAGGGTAGTGACCTGTATTTCTTTCCCGCACATCCCATAGTGGCTCCGTGTATGTCTGTGTGTTTTGCGGTTTGTTTTTGTTTTTGTTTTGGGGCCACGCCTGACAGTCCTCAGGAATTACTCCTGGCAGTGCTTGGGGGACGATATAGGATGTTGGGGATCCAACCCAGGTTAGCCACGTGCAAGGCAGCTCCCTACCCGCTGTGCTATCTCTCCAGCCACTTGTCCCATAGTGTAGGAAACACACGTAGCCAGGTAGGAGAAAGAAGGGACATAACAGCTCCTGGCGGGTCCCTCCAATCCCCACACGCGACCAGGCACACGGAAGTCTAGAAGTAAAGTCAGGCCGCCCGTGCTGTGGGCCTGGCCTGCTTTCGTGGGGACCCATGGCTTCCTGACCTCAGGAGGGGGCTTCCCGGGAAGGAGCCAGCCCAGGACGTGCCCAGGCTTGGCTTTGACCTTGAGTAACCTCAAGAGTCTCTCCAACAGGAAGCTGGTGGGCCAGGCTGCCAGATTTAGCTGGGGTGGGGTATTTCTCTCTCTCTGCAGCGTCGTCGGGGCTGGGAACCCAGGAAGTTTCCCTTCCTTCATCCCCCAGATGGTGTCTGGGGAAGGGAGAGAGAGTGGTGCAAGGTCAGGAGGCTGCGTTTGGGGTGAGTCCTGGCTCTCCTGTGCCCTGGCAACGTGGCCTTGGCTCGGGGCACCCCAAACAGAGGGGGATTCAGCATGGCATGGAGAGTATGGCATTTCCCCACCTGTCGGGGGAAACTAACAGAGCCGAGCTCAAACCCCGGCTGGCACGCTTGTCCCCCCGTTGTGGCACACGAACTCTAGGAGGAGTTTTGTACGCACGGGCTCTTTGAGAGTTTCATCGGTTTCTTTACCTGTGAAATGAAAGTGAAAGATCAGCCTTGGCCCAGGAAGACACCCAAAGGGCTGGGTGCTGCATGCTTGGTCCCGGGCGCTGCCTGGTGACCCCCAGCACTGCCAGGAAGCCCTCCTTCCTCCCCCCCACCCCCATCCCAATCCCGATCTCTCTGGAATGCCGTGAGCACTTTTTAGAGGCCGGAATTGCCAGTGTGGGAGCTGCAGGGCCGTGCCCGGTGCTTCCTCAGCCCACCCAACCCCCAACGCCCCAGCACAACTGTGTGCTAATCCTATTACCCTGGGCAGACCTGTAGAAAAGAAGGATCCAGCAAGAACTGCAGTCCCCGGGGCAGGAGGAGAAGCCCGGGAGGATGAGACGGAGGATGATGAGGATGACGAGGGGCCCCGACGGAGATGGTATCAGAGATCTCTGGGCTGTGGGTTCTCAGCCCAGACCCAAGTCAGATGGGGAGGAGAAGAGCAGGAAGCCCTGGGGGCAGAGATCAGGGCTCGCCTGCGGGGCGTGGGGGTCCTGTCTGTGCCTGAAGGGAAATGGCTGAGGGGAGACAGCGCACTTGGGCTGCGGTTCAGGTTTTTATTTTCAGTTCACAAAAGCACCGGTGCAGGAGCTAAGCGGCAGGTAGTTTTGATCCCAAGTGCAATTTTTGGGTTTAGTTTTGGTTTTGTGCCACACTCAGTGGTGCTCGGGACTTACTCTTGGTGCCGTCCTCAGGGATCCCTTCTGGCAGGGCTCTGGGGGACATAGGGGGGCTTGGGGATAAATCTGGGTTAGTGCATGCCAGGCCAATGCGACCTGCTGTATTTCTCCAGCCCTGAAATGCACTTTGAGAAGCTCTTTTGGGGCCAGGGAGAGAGTCCAGGGGTTTGCCACCCCAACCAAACAAAAAACAAAAGCTCCTTGCATGGGCAGAGAGAAAGCCAGAGGTCAAGGCAGATACCTGGCTCGGGGACAGCCCCACTCCAATCCCACCACGTGGCCCCCCCATGGCCGGGTGCAGCCTGGAGGCCTCCAGGCACCACCGGGGTGGCCAGCGAGGAAATCCTGGGCACTTCAGGGCCCAGCCGGCACCTGCTTTGAACCACAGACTTGGGAACTAACAGGAGGGTCCAGGCCTCGTGAGCACCGCTTGGGAGTCCTCGAAAGAAACAAACGAACTCCTGGCGGCTGTGGGAAGCGGCGCTGATGGTCAGGGAGCAGGCGTGGAGTGGCCCAGCCCTCCCAGCGGGTTCTCTAGAGAATGACCAGGAAGGGGCCAGCAGGTGCTGAGCCACGATAACAATCCCTCAAGGCCACGGTCAAAACTGGAGAGGACAGAAGGATGTAGGTCCTTGGGGGAGGGGGCTGGGGCTCCCAGGAATACGCAGGGGCTTCGGGGTCGCTCCTGGCAATGGTTGACGGGATAGTTCAATAGCTCAGGTCTGGCGACACTGGGGGCCTCAGGGGCCACACCCTGCGGAGCGAAGGGAGGGGAGTGTCATGCCGGGGATTGAACTCGGGGTCTCACAGGTGCCAGTCCCGACCCGGCCCCTAAATCTTGTTCAGTAGTTTTGGAGTTGGATTTTGACTCCCTGCCACCAGAGATTTTTCAAGCTGAGAGGTAAGCGAGACTTAAGCACCCATCGTGAGGCGTGGGAAGGAAGAGAGAGGAGGCAAGGGAAGGGTCGCCATGGTAGCCACAAAAATCAAATCACAGCTGGGAAAAGAGGACCGGCCCCAGAACAGCCTTGCCCTTATCTGGCCCTGCACAAACACCTGTGGTCCTGTTTATCACTTTCTCCCCCTCGAGCAGGGGTGGGGAACATCCGGATCTGGAGGGCCGGATAAGGCCAGTGAGATCATGTGGCCTGGCCCTGGTACAGGACAAGACAGCTACGTGGGCGGGAGGCCCGTCTGCCTGTCCTGTATGGCTCACAGAGGTTATGAATGTCCCAGTGACCCTTGACACAGGAAGGTTCCCTGCCCCTAAATCAGAGCGTGAACAACAGGGTCAGGCACCTCATCCATGATGTCCCACCTCTGGCTCAGGGCCTGCCACGTGATTGGATGCATGCATGTTATGTTTACGTGTGTGTGCATTTGTGGGTGGATGGACGGATGAACGAATTGGTGCATAGGTGGATGAATGGTGGATGCGTAGGTGGATGGATGAGTATGTGGGTAAGTGAATGGGGTTTGGGATGGGTAAATGGGTGGGTGGATCGATGGGACTGAACGGATGGATGGCTGGATGGGTGGGGGATGAATGGATGGGCACACAGATGTGTGGGGGATGGGCAGAAGGGATGGATGGGAAGATGGGTAGATGGGTGGGTATGGATGCATGGATAAATGGGTGAATGGGTGGGTCGCTAGATGGGCACACAGATGTGTGGGTGGGTAGATGGAGTCTGAAAGGAAGGATGGACAGAAGGATGGGTGGATGGATGGGTAGGTGCTTGACTCCTGAAGAAGGCTCCAAACCAAAATAATGTATTAGTAACTAATAAACGAAGGGTCAGAAGAGGTAGTACAGAAGTCAAAGCACTTGTCTTGCATTGACCAAACCCGGTTCGATCCCTGATCCTGTGTGATTCCCCAAGTACCTCCAAGAGTGACTCCTGAGCACAGAGCCAGGAGGAGCCACTCATCACTGGCAGGTTTGGCCCCAACCCGATAAATAAATGTTTGAAAAATATATAATATATGCAAAGAATATGTATATATAAAGATATATATACATATGCAAAGAATTACATGTACAAAGGAAAACATATTACATTGTCAGAGGATTCCATCAGAGGGGTAGGGTGGAAGAAAGTGTTTTTCTTAAGTCGTATTTGATTGTTACACTACGATAAATTCGCTTTGTGATTTAACACTATGGAAGGATGGAGGTGTATGAACAGATGCCCTCCGCTGCTTCTCCGTCCCCCTCGGGAAGAAATCCAAGGACCTTGGTTGACATTCGGGCTCTCCAGGCAGCAACCCCTAACTGGTCCCCCCCCCTCCCTCCAGCCCCCAGCACGACCCAGCATCCTGGCCTTGCCTCCCGTCTCCGACACTCACCCTGTGGTATCTCTTCGGTGTCTGGCTTCGGCTCAAGCGCCCTCTCCCACCCCATTGCCCCACATCAAGCCTAAAGTTCACCCCATGCTCTGGACATGTCCCCCCAACAGCCCCCGTTTCTATCCCAGTGTGCAGAGAAAGTGAAAGTGCACTGGGCCCGGGAGATAGTTCACTGGGCTGGGGCATAGGATTTGCATGTAAGAGATTTTATGGTCCCCTAGGCACTACCAGGAACAACCTTAGACATCTAATTCAGATGTAGCCCCGAGCACTACCAGGTGTGTGACCCAAAAGGACAATAGGGAGGCCACAGAGATAGGACAATAGAGTTTGGTTTTTTTTTTTTGGCTTTTTGGGTCACACCCAGCAATGCTCAGGGGTCCTGGTTCATACACTCAGGAAATACTCCTGAGTGGCGGTGCTTGGGGGACCATATGGGAAGCTGGGAATCGAACCTGGATCAGCCGCATGCAAGGCAAACGCCCTACCTGCTGTGCTATGGCTCCAGTCCCAGGACAGTAGAGTATTTACCTTGCTCATGGGTGACCTGGGTTCGATTCCCAGTATCCCACCTGGTCCCCTGAGCACAGCCAGGAGTGATCCCTGTGTGCAGAGCCAAGAGTAACCCCTGAGCATCGCCGGGTGTGGCCCCCAGACAAACAAAAAACAATAGGGGGGGCTGGAGCGATAGCACAGCGGGGAGGGCAGTTGCCTTGCACTCGGCTGACCTGGGTTCGATTCCCAGCATCCCATATGGTCCCCTGAGCACCGCCAGGAGTAATTCCTGAGTGCAGAGCCAGGAGTGAGCCCTGAGCATCGCTGGATGTGACCCAAAAAGCAAAAATAATAATAATGATAATAAAAATAGGGGCTGGAGAGATTCTTGGTGCAGGTGTGATCCCCTGGGCCCCACCAGGAGTGGCTCCTGAGCACCCTCAGGTGAGACACAAAACCAAACAAGGCTAACAAAATAAAACGGAGGTGTCGTGCTGTTTTCTGTTCCATTACCTGAGGTGTATGTGACGTGTGCAGAGAAGAGCAGAAGAGAAAGGGAACTGAGGGAAGGGGACACTGGGGCGAAGGGGGGCCCACCCCGGCTCCCTATCACCTCGAGGGCAGCTTCCCGGTTGGCCCGCTGCCTCGGTCACCTGACATCCCGCTCCGAGTGTCACGCCAAGCCGCCCTCCCCGCCCTGCTTGCCAAGGGCAGTCACTGCTGACTCACTGGTGACGGGGCCGCATGTGTTTGCAGAACTGGACGGGCGGCCACAGCTGACCAAGGGCATATTGATTCGAGCAGGACTCCGTGCTACTAGTGAAGCCGGTCACAGGGGAAAGATAAAGACTCCAAAGACTTCGCCCACAGCCAGTGTCCTGCTCCAGCCTCCCACGGCCACGGCCACAAACGTCCCCATTGATCAGCCAAGTGTCCCCTTGCCAACGCCAGCGCACCCCTCGCTCACGGGCCCTGGGTCAGGCGCTCAGGTTTCCGGCCTGGGCATGGTTGAGTCAAAGAGTCAAAGGGGCCTTGCTGCTGGAAGGGCCTGATCTCCAAAATGACCAGTCCAGAGCCCTAGAGAGGGGACCGGAGTGATGATGCTGGCCTTGCAAGTGGCCAACCACCGTTCGACCCTGGCACCACATGACCCCCCCACCCCGAGCACTTCTGGGAGCAATCCTCAAGCACAGAGATGGAGTAGCCCCTAATGCCGGCTGGGTGTAACACCTCCCCACAGTAGAAAAGGTGCTCCCCCATTTTCTCCCCCCCCATAACCAGTGTGGACCCCCAAAAATTACAAGAAAGAAGGAGGCTAGAGAGATAGTCCAGGGGGTAAGGCGCTGGCCTTGCATGTGGCGACCCAAGTTTGATCCCCGGCATCCCCTATGGTCCCTTGTGCACCCCAGGACCAATTCCTGAGTGCAGATGCAGGAATAATACTGGGTGTGCCCCCCACCCCCATAGCACAGCAAGTAGGGCGTTTGCCTTGCAACGCAGCCGACCCGGGTTCGATTCCTTTGTCCCTCTCGGAGAGCCCAGCAAGTTACTGAGAGTATGTCCCCCGCACGGCAGAGCCTGGTGAGCTACCCCTGGCATATTCTATATGCCAAGAACAGTAGCAACAAGTCTCACAATGGAGATGTTACTGGTGCCCACTTGAGCAAATTGATGAACAATGGGACAACAGTGCTACAGTGCTACAGTGGCCGCCCCCCCCCCCCAAAAAAAGGAGGAAAGTTTACACACCTGTCCTTGATTTATTTCTTGGCCCTATTTCCCTAGTTTGGGGCATTTTAAATGTCTTCTGTAAGTTGCCTGGCTCTATTCTTTGTCCAGTTTTTATTGTTTTGTTTAGTTTTTTGGTCTGTGGGCAACACCGTGGTGCGGAGGAGTTGCTCCTGGGAGTCCTCAAGGGGCCTTTTGGGATGCCAGGAACTGGCCGAGCCGCCTGCAAGGCAAGCGCCCCACCCACTGTGCTATCTCTCTGGCCCCTTTGTCTGATTTCTATACCAGAGGTGCCACCTTTTTGCTCTTTATTCTCTAGCTGTTTCTCCCAGCATTATCATGTGGCTGCCGAGGGCCAGACTGCCCTGTCTGTGGTGCCACCAAGCCCAATGAGGAGAGGGCCACAGGCCAGTCACTGTGGGACTTGGGATGGGTGTCTCTGAGCCTCAGTTTCTCAATCTGCCCAGTGGTGCCCCAGAAGTTTCTGTCTCCTGGGCTCACCAGATGGACTTGATTTGCTCTGTGGCTGTGAAGCGGAGCCGGGGCGGTCAGCCCATGCCCGTGTGGAAATCTGAGAGCGGGCCGTGTCCAGCCTCCTGACTCTGCAAGTGGCCGTAGCCAGTGGCCTCTGAGTCTCCCTACAGCTCTGAGCCATCCTATGGTTCGTGCGTGCATGTGTGCGTGTGCGTGTGCAAGTGTGTGCATGCATGTGTGCGTGTGCATGTCTGTGCGTGCACGTGTGCATGTGCGTGCGTGCATGTGTGCGTGTGCATGTGTGTGTGCGTGTGCGTGTGCATATGTGTGTGCGTGTGTGCGCGTGTGCATGTGTGCGTGTGCGTGTGTGCAGGGATTGAACCCAGGTCTCCTGCATACAGAGCGTGTGTTAGTCACAACACAACCCTCCACCTCAGCACTGCCACTCTGGCCTGTCTTAGCCCCAGATTCCAAATCCCTGCCGGGGCAAAGTCCAGATCCAGCTGCCCGCGCTGGCCTACCCTTGTCCTACTGCCGGCACCGCCCGTGAGGCAGCAGCAGCCCGCCAGCTCCTCGGCTGGCCGCCCGGGGCCTAGGAGGAGCCCGGCCCTGCACTGGTTCCTGGTCTTCATTCCCTCTCGGCCCTGTGGCTCCCGGCCGAGCTGGTGAGTGAGGTCAGGGCAGGCTTCCCAGAGGAGGCAGCTCGCGAGCCCGATCCCACAGAGGGGAGAAGTCAGAGGGCACACCTCCTCTTTTAGTTTTTAGTTTGGGGGCCACACGTGGTGGTGCTCAGGGCTTATTCCTGGCTCTGCACTCGGGGGTCGCTCCTGGTGGGCTTGAGGCGCCGCACGGGGATCGAACCCCGGTCAGCTGCGCACAAGGCAAACACCCTAGCTGTTGTCCTATGGCTTGGTCAACTTCTGGAGGTTCTGGGGTGGGTGTGGGGACTACATGGGATGCTGGGGATGGAAGCTGGGTCAGCCATGTGCAACTTCGGGGCTGGAGCGATAGGACGGGCAGATAGGGCACTTGCCTTGCACGCAGCCATCCCAGGTGCCATCCCCGGCATCCCATATGGTTTCCTCAGCACCGCCAGGAGAAATTCCCCAATGCAGAGCCAGGAGTAACCACTGAGCATCACCATCACATAAACAAAAACAAACCACCCTACCTGCTGTCTTCTCTCTCTGTCCCGGGGCAGACCCCCTGCGAGGGGAGTCTAAGACACGAGAATGGGGGAACCAGGGTGCAGGCCGGAAAGGCAAGCTGACCCCATCTCACAGGGAGTAGAGTAACAGTGCCAGCACTAGGGACTAGGGAGTCATGGAAGGTGCTAGAAAGAGCGTGCTGTTGCAGGCTGCTTCCTTCTTGGCCTGATCTCCCTGGAAGAGTCAGGGGTTGAACCCCGTCCGGCAGCCTCGCCCTCTCCACCCGCCAACAGTGCTCTGAGACAGTCAGAGACCCCAGCACCGTTCTGTTCAGAGAGAAGAGAAGGCCCCGGACGCCAGCACGAGCAGATGCAGTTACAGCCCTGCCTCACGCTGAGCCCTGCACCCCCGTGTCGGAGTCTAGCCCCCAGGTGACACCGGAGGAGGTGGGGACTTTGGGGTCTGCTTAGGTCTGGGGGGTGAAGCCCTCCTCAAAAGGATTCGTGTCCTGCTGTCAGGACCCCAGGGAGCCAAGGGTGAAGTCACAGAGCCAACCCCACCCCCACAGGAATCAGCCAGGCCCCGATCAGCCAAAGCGGCTGACTTCAAACTCAGTCCCCGGAACGGAGAGAAATATGTATCTATTGTGGGGCCAGAGAGATAATACAGAGGGGAGGGCGCTTGCCTGGCACATGGCTGACCCAGGTTTCATCCCCGGCATCCCACTGGGTCCCCTGAGCACCACCAGGAGTGATTCCTGAGTGCAGAGCCAGGAGGAACCCCTGAGCATCGCTGGGTGTGCCCCCCACTCCTGCGAAAAGGAAAATAGCTACCCGAAGTGTTTTGTTAGAGCAGCACGTGTAGACTAAGACGAGCGTTATCCCACGCCTGTCCCCCCGGCCGCAGCCCCCCTCACCACCTCCCGCCCACCCCCTGGCCTCACGCAGAGCCCAGCCACATCCCGGCTTCAGCTCCCGGCGGCCGCATCACCCAAGGCCAGCAGGAGTGACTCCTGGAACAGAGCCCGTCGTGGGGCCGCCTCCCCCTCTAAACACTCTCAAGGCAAAAGCAACGCGGGACCGTCACTCACAGATGGGAGCCTGCCCAGTCTTGCACTACAGGAAGTGGAAGTTTAAACAGCCAGAGTCCCCTGTGGTACCCCCACCCCCAGCCTTAACCTCTCTTTCTCTCTCTTTCTGGACAGGGTACACCCTGTGGTGCTCAGGGGCCATTCCTGGCTCGGGGGTCACTCCTGGCAGTGCTCAGGGAACCATATGTGGTTGGTGTCCGGGTTGGAACCATGGTCAGCCACATGCAAGGCAAGCGCCTTCACCCCTGCACTAGCACTCTGGCCCAGCTAACCTCCCTCCCTCCCTCCCGCCCTCCCTCTCTCCCTTTCTCCCTCTCTCTCTCCCCCCTCTCTCTGTTGAATAGATGCTTTATCTTTATTTTATTTATTTTTAAAATTTTTGAATTGAGTCACTGTGAGACACACAGTTACAAAGTTGTTCATGACTGAGTTTTAGTCATACAATGTTCCAACATCCGTCCCTTTACCAGTGTGCATTTTCCATCACCAATGTCCCCAGTTTCCCTCACTCTATTCCCCACCCCCGGTCTGCCTCTGTCAGGCATTTTTCTCTTCTCTCTGTCTCTCTCTGTGTCTGTCTCTCTGTCTCTGTCTATCTGTCTGTCTGTCTGTCTGTCTGTCTGTCTCTCTCTCTCTCTCTCTCTCTCTCTCTCTCTCTCTCTCTCTCTCTCTCTCTCTCTCTCTCTCTCCTTTTGGGCATTATGGCTAATTTTAACCTCTCTTAATAGTAGGAGCTGCTTCTAATGGCATCTCCAAAACTCAACGTTATTAGGAGTCGGAGAGAGCACAGCAGGGAAGGCATTTGCCTTGCACCTCGATGACTCAGGTTTGATTCCCAGCATCCCATATGGTCCCCCTAGACCCACCAGGAATGATTCTTGAGCACAGAGCTAGGAGTAAGCTCTAAGCATCTCCAGGTGTGGCTCAAAAACAAAAACCTCACAGTAATGGTATCTTTTAAAACAATGGAGGAGTTGGAGGGATATGAGTGGGGGTCCCCGGTTCGATCACCAGGTTCGATCCCCGGCATCCCATATGGTCCCCCAAACACTGCCAGGAGTGAACCCACCCAAAGTGGAAATAATACAGCATGTACTCCTGCCAGTTTGTGTAGTTTTCTTTTACTTTGTTTTCCCTCCACTGTCTTTGAGTCTGCTCGACACTGGAACATTTTCTTCTGCGACTCCTTAATCCACCGTACTAGCTTTAACCAGCCCTGTCAGGATCTGTTTGGGGTGTTTGCTGCTTTTAACCCCCTTGAAACGCTTCTGGCTCTGCTAAGAGGAGTTGGGGAGTGGGAATTTCCACAACATCTGGGCCAAAGGACAAGAACATTTTTCACATTCCCTTCAGGAAGGGGAAGGCGGTTCTGCCTGGAGTGACTGCCCTGCCCTGCCCCTGCTCAGGGCTGGCTTAGCTTGGCGGCAGGTAGGTGCCAGGCTGTGTCAGGCCCTTCCAGAGAGACCAGCCAAGATCCCTTGGTGACAGCTCAGCTGCTGCGGGGGCTGGGGCAGTGGGGGGGGTCCAGAAGTTGACCGAAGCAATGGTACAGAGGGCAACACTGCCTTGCACATGACCGACCCGAGTTTGATCTCTGCATTCCATATGGTCCCCTGAGCACTGCTAGGAGTGGCTCCTGAGTGTAGAGCCAGGAGGAACCTTGAACACCACTGGGTGTGGGCGCCTCCCCCAGCACTATAGCACAGTGTTGTTCATCGATCTGCTGGAGCGGGCACCAGTAACGTCTCCATTGTGAGACTTGTTGCTACTGTTTTTGGCATATCGGATACGCCACAGGTAGCTTGCCAGGCTCTGCTATGGCTATGCGGGCAAGATACTCTTGGTAGCTTGCCAGGCTCTCCGAGAGGGACAGAGGAATCAAACCCGGGTAGGCCACATGCAAGGCAAATGCCCAACCCACTGTGCTACCACTCCAGTCCCTCCCATAGCCAAAAAAAAAGAGAAAAAAAAGAAAGAAAAGAAAAACAAGAAAGAAAGAAAGAAAGAAAGGAAGGAAGGAAGGAAGAAAGAAAGAAAGAAAGAAAGAAAGAAAGAAAGAAAGAAAGAAAGAAAGAAAGAAAAGAAATTGATCACTTTTTTTTCCCTCTAAAAAAAAATATTTTTTTGGCTTTTTGGGTCACACCCGGTGATGCTCAGGGGTTACTCCTGGCTCTGCACTCAGGAATTACTCCTGCCGGTGCTCAGGGGACCATATGGGATGCTGAGAATTGAATCCAGGTCGGCCGCATGCAAGACAGACGCCCTACCCGCTATGCTATCGCTCCAGCCCCTAAAAAATATTTCTGAAGGGGCAGGAGCAACAGTACAGTGGATAGTGTGTTTGCTTTGCATGGGGTGGACCCAGGTTCAATCCCTGGCACCCCATATGATCCCCCGAGCACTGCCAGAAGTAATTCCTGAGTGCAGAGCTAGGAGTAAGCACTGCTGGGTCTGGCCCAAAAAGAAAAAAAGAAAATTTTTAAAAAAAAAATTTGGGTGAAGTCACAGCTGACAGTGCTCATGTGCTACTCTAAGATCAGTGCTCAAGGTTTTCTCCTGGCATCATTTGTTGGGGCAGCCATGTGTCACTGGGGATCAAACTCGTTTCTCCTGCATGCAAAGGCTGTGCTTCAGCCCCTGGGCTCTCTCCCTACCCTTAGAAACCGACTATTGTTGAAACTGCAGCAGACGACTGAGGCTGAAGGATTTACCAGAGGCCCCAGTGTTTGCATTTGAATTCCCTTAGTAAAACCAGGAATGCCCCGAGTAAGTCCCGAGACACAGGCCAGGGCCGTTCTGCACCCCGGCCGGCCGGGAGGGGAGCAATGCCCAGGCTCGCTCTGATTAGCATCTCCGCGCTCAGCTAGCTGGGCCGGTTGAGCTTCCCTCCAGAACCCGGAGGGCGGCCTTTCCCCCGACTCATCAGGGCTCCCACTAACCTGGCACGGAAGTGAAGTGGTGACTCGGGTCTTGGGGGGCTACCCGGTGGCAAATATCTACCCAGAAGTTTGCCCCCTTCTGCCACCCCGAGAGAACTTTGGGCATTCGCTGGTGTCCGGGGGGGGGGGGGGGGGTGGGCCGGCAGACAGGGTCCCAGAGAACGGGGCCTGCCACCTGGCAGCCTGGGCGGGGCCCTAATCCTGCTGTCACTTTTGAGCAGGGTGACCTCCAGCTGGCCTTACCTAATCTGGGCACCGTACACTGTGTCCCCACTCACCTGGCACCTCCCTCACGGCTTGGCTCGCTCCACCTGGCCTCACCTGCGTCGCTGTCTCTCCCGCAGGGACACCCACGGGGGCACAGTCCCTTTCGAGAGACCCAGAGTGACCGGATCAAGCGCCCAGCCCTGACCAGCAGAGGTGGGGGATTGCTCCGCGCATGTCTCTCCCCTGCATGCCGTGAGGGCCACGAAGCCGAATGTGTATCTTGGTCTGTTTCCCGGGGCCTGGCTGGGACTGTGTCAGACACATGTCCCTGGCCCTGGGGGTGGGGGTGGGTGGATGGAGGTGGCAGAGGGGACAAGCATGAGGTCAGAGCCAGGCTGCCCCGTTTTTGTTCCTACTGCTGTGATTGTGGGCAAGTGATGGCAGCTCTTTGTGCCTTAGTTTTCCATCTGTGAAATGGGGCTGATAGCACCCATCTCAGAGTTGTTATAGAATTCAACGCTGCTCTTGGCTCTGTGTGGTTCATGCTGAGGCCAAGAGAGATGGCCTTGAGGTGTGGGACCCCCTAAGGGGGCAAGCCTGGGGAGGAGCACACACTGTTAGGGGCTTCAGTCAGAGAATGGGGCTCCAACTTCTCTTTATTTCCCTGGTGGACGCTCTCTGAGCTACAGATTTTTTTTTTTTTTTTTTTGGCATTTTGGGTCACACTGGCATGCTCAGGGCTCTACACTCAGCCTGGAGGGGCTGGAGCGATAGCACAGCGGGTAGGGCATTTATTTGCCTTGCACGCGGCCGACCCGGGTTCAAATCCCAGCATCCCATATGGTCCCCTGAGCACAGCCAGGAGTAATTCCTGAGTGTAGAACCAGGAGTAACCGGGTGTGACCCAAAAAGCAAAAAAAAAAAAAAAAAGGAATTACTCCTGGAGGTACTCGAAAGGACCATATGGGATGCCAAGGATTGAACCCAGGATGGTCTTGCGCCCGATTGCTCCGGGCTGCCCTGGGCTGTGGATTTTATTTCCTGGGTTGTTAGGAGGGTTATAGGCACTTGGAATGAGTGCCTGCAGAAGGTGCTGGAAGGCGCATTCAGTCCCAGGGCCTAGATGAGCAATGCCAAGGTTCTGGGGTCAGACAGACCCCCAGGGGCCTCCTGCATGAACACAGCCCACGTGCCACAAACTTCTCATTGTCCTCACTGTCTTGAGTTTTCTGGGTGGGGATATCTATCACCTCTCAAGCCCAACCACCAGCCCGCCTCCTCACAGTTCGGTCTGTGCGCAGCCTTGCACGACCTGGTCCTATTTCTGCCGCAACTGAGCTCAGAGTGATGGGAGCAGGCTGACGCCACGGGTGTCTGCGCAGCTGCCGCCAAGAAAAGGCTCTGGCACCGACCTGGTTGGGGAACGGCCCGATGGAGGGGCTTGATATGGCTGACTTTTTATTTTATTTTATCTTCTTTTGTTTGTTTGTTTTGGGGTTACACCCGGCGATGCTCAGGGCTTCCTTCCTCCTAGCTGACTCTGCACTCGGGAATTACTCCTGGAGTTGCTCGGGGGACCATATGGGAAGCCGGGGATTGAACCGTGTGCAAAGCAAACGCCCTGCCCACTGTACTATCACTCTGGCCCTGGCTAACTGTCTAAGGCTTGGGGTCTTCAGGGTAGTTGCCACATGCAGGAGGCATCCCCCTGGGGACTGAAGTACCCAGTCAGATTGTCTCTGCTTGTACGGGGTAGAGAACAGCCTTCGGTGAGCATCCCCGGCCAGACCTGAACCTTGGCTGGGTACCTGGGCGTGCAAGCGCTAGACGGACGCCTACATGCCTAACTCACCCCATTGGCTGACGGTGTGACACGTGACCCGCAATGGGCCAATTAGGTTTTGTCTTGGGAATTTGGCTCCTTCTCAGTTGACCAGGAACTGGGGGACCATGCTAGGAAAACAAAGCAGCAGAGACGTACCAGTAGACCAGGGAACTCAGAACTTGAGGGTCTTGCTGGTGGTTTGTGGGATTTTATTATTATTATTATTATTATTATTGTTTGTTTGTTTTAGCTCACAGCTGGCTGTGCTCAGGGCTTACTACTGACTGTGCTCAGCCATCACTTCCGGCGGATCTCGAGATTCCAGATGGGTGTTGTAGATTTGAACCCTGGTTGAATCCATGCAGGGCAAGCTAACACCCCAGCCCCCGGTGGATTTTGAGATCTTGCACCTATCCGCTGCTACTCCCACCAGCCTCTTCTTTCTTGTGTAGAGACCCCACCCGCACCGCCAAGAAGTGGGTGGCCCTTGCTTTATCCAAATCCTTGCATTTCCTCTCCTGGATGTTTCCCCTGGAAAGCAATGAAAATGCTCTGCAGAGGAAGGCGGGTGGGGGGGATTAACAGCTCTTCCCCCGGCTGACCCTGGGTCCTTCCGGGAAGCATCTGCAGGGCCGCTGTCGTCACCGCCTTGGGGGGTACTGCACGGGGACCAGCTCACGGGAAGTCCTGGAGTCTGGGGCAGATCCGGCTGCACAGGATCTGACCAGACCCCGGAAGGGAGGAACCTTGGGGGCAGGGGACAAACGGGTGGGGGGGTCATCCCTGCTTAGGACCCTCCCCTGGGTTTCTTGCAAAAGGAAATTCTTTAAAAAAGATACTGGGGGGCCACACCCTGAGACGCTCAAGGCTTACTCCTGGCTGTGCTTTGGGATGACCCTCGGTTTTGCGGAGTGAGGGGGGGCGGGGAACCATCTGCAGTGTCAGGAACGGAGAAGGTGCACGTGTAGGACAAGCCCCTCCCCGCTGTACTAGCTCTCCAGCCCAGGAAATTGTTTTCTTTATTATAGAGAGAAGTGAAGATGAATGGGTATGAAAAAGCATGAGCAGAATGCAGAAAAGTATAAAGGAAAAAAATCTACATCACCTTTAATCCCATCTCCACCAGAATATAGATGTGCACAAATGCTTCTGCCCACCCCCAGGAAGGAAATCAGACTGTATATACTATTGGAATTTGCCTTTTGGGGAGAGAGCTTTGGGGTCACACCTGGCAGTAATCAGGAATTATTCCAGGTTCTGTGATCAGGAGTGACCCCCGTGCCTGAGGTCAGTGGTGTGCAAGGCAAGTGCTTTAACCACTGTAATATCTCTCTGGCCCAGAATTTCCCGTTATTTTTATTTATTTATTTATTTATTGCTTTTTGGGTCACACCGGGCCATGCACAGGGTTACTCCTGGCTCTGCACTCAGGAATTATTCCTGGCTGTGCTCAGGGGACCATATGGGATGCTGGGAATCGGAACCCAGATCGACCGCGTGCAAGGCAAACGCCCTACCCACTGTGCTATCGCTCCAGCCCCCGTTATTTTCTTTTTTAATATACCAGGACCAAAGAACTCATACAAGGATGAAGCCATTTGCCTTGCATGTGGCCAATCAGTTCGATCTCTGACACCACATGGAGTACCAGGAGTGACTCCAGAGCACTGAGCTGGGAGTAGTCCAAGAGTATCTCCTGACCTGGAAGAGCTCAGGTCATCCCCAGAACGGGCCCTCAGGGCCCTAGCAGCACTATATTTTGGGGACGCTGACTTGAACTCTATTGGCTCAGCAGTTTGGGAGGCCCAGGGAAGGAAAGGAGCATGCCACGGGCCAGAGATGATACAGTAGATAAGGCATGTGGCCTTGTACACGGCCACCACGGCACCACATATGGTCCCGGGAGCCCCACTGGTGTGATCCCTGAGCACAGAGCCAGGAGTAAGCCCCGAGCACTGTCAGGTATAGCCCAGAAACTAACCAAACAAACAGAAACTTAACATACTGAGAGGTCATATTTTTTCTTCTTTTTATTTTGGGGGCCACACCTGACGGTGCTCAGGTCTTACTCCAGGCTCTGCTTCCAGGGGTCACTCCTGGTGGGCTCAGGGGACCATTATGGGATGCCGGGGATCAAACCTGGGTCAGGTCAGGCATATGCAAGGAAAATTCCCTACCTGTTGTACTATGACTCCAGCCCTCAAGAGGTAATTTTTTTTTCTTAGAAAGTAAATATCTTGGGGGCTGGAGTGGTAGCACAGCGGGTAGGGCGTTTGCCTTGCACGCGACCGACTCGGGTTCGATTCCCAGCATCCCATATGGTTCCCTGAGCACTGCCAGGGGTAATTGCTGAGTGCAGAGCCAGGAGTGACCCCTGTGCATCGCCGGGTGTGACCCCCCCCAAAAAAAAAGCAAAAAAAAAAGAAAAGAAAGTAAATATCTTGGGGCTGGAGCCATAGCACAGCGGGTAGGGCATCTGCCTTGCACGCGGCCAACCCGGGTTCGATTCCCAGCATCCCATATGGTCCCCCGAGCACCACCAGGGGTAATTGCTGAGTGCAGAGCCAGGAGTAACCCCTGTGCATCGCTGGGTGTGACCAAAAAAGCAAAAAAAAAAAAAAAAGTAAATATCTTAACTGAGGAAACACCTAATGATACACATACATAAAACTAGTACCTTTGATGGCTGCAGCCGTGTCTTCTACATGCCATGCACATATACATGCCACATTAAAGAGAATGAACCTGGACCAGAGCGATAGTCCGGCAGGTAAGAAGTTTGCTTGGTATGTAACTTACCTGGGCCCATTCCTCTCCGTCTCCTGTGGCCATATGAGCACTGCCAGGGGTGATTTCTGAGCGCAGAGCCAGGAGTAACTCCTGAACATCACTGGCTGTGGCCCCCCAAACAAAAACAAATAAATAAATAAGAGAATGAGCAGGGTCAGAGAGATAGTATAATGGGTAAGGCATTTGCGTTGTGTGCAGCTGACATGGGTTCGATCCGCAGCCCAGGCGTGAGCCCTGCCAGGAGTGACCCCTAAGCGCAGAGCCAGGAGTAAGCCCTGAGCACAGAGCCAGAAGTAAGCCCTGAGCACAGTCAGGTGCGTCCCCCAAACAAAATCAAACAAACAGGGGGCCAGAGCGATAGCACAGCGGGTAGGGCGTTTGCCTTGCACTCGGCCGACCCGGGTTCGATCCCCGGCATCCCATAGGGTCCCCCAAGCACCGCCAGGAGTAATTCCTGAGTGCAAAGCCAGGAGTAACCCCTGAGCATCGCTGGGTGTGACCCAAAAAAGCAAAAAAAAAAAAAAAATCAAATAAACAAACAGAAAGAATGAGCATGCTTAGCACCATCTTCTGATTCCTTCTGCCACCTTACTTCTACCCCCGCTGGCTCACCACCACTGATTTTACCTTTTTTGGGTTTTATTGGGGACCACTCCCTGTGACGCTCAGGGGTTACTCCTGGCTCTGTGCTTAAGGGCAGCTCCCAGGATGCTGCAGATTCCCACCAGGGCCTCCTGCACGCAGAGCACCGTCATCTGGCTTCCTGTCACCAGAGTCCTCAAGTTTTACCAAACTGAAATCAGACTGTATGTCCTCCTGGCTTTTCCCTGGGCATAAATAGTTAGAGACTCACGCCTGTTTGGGGGATTGGCGGTTCGTTTCTTTTTATTGTTTCGTGGTATTCCACGGCACAGTTGGATGCTTCCCTGAGCTGCTATTCACAAGAAAAGCGGCTGGGCCCATTTGCGTGCAAGCATTTGTATGGACCTGTGCTATTTTGGTGGAAGGGAATGGGGGGGGGGGCAGATTTGGGCCACACACTCAGCAGTGCTCAGGAAGTACTCTTGGCTGTGTGCTCAGGTTTGACCCCTGGAGATGTTCGACGAGACTGTGCTTCCAGAATCATCCCGGGGTCAGTGGGAAGCAAGGCCTGACCCCTGTACTATCTCTCAGGCCTCACTGACTTCTGAGGCTTGCGACAAAGAAGCTCCCGGCACGGGTCACCAGCCCAAGGAACTGTCCCTGCTTCTAATTGGGGCCGAAGCCTCGCAACAGTGACTGGGGGTTTGAGGAAGTCCTCCACGTGTGACCCTGTGACTTTTGGCAGGAAGCCAGAGACAAGGTCAGCTTGGCCACAGGACTCCCTTGCAAAGGCCTTGAGGAGTCGCAAAGAGGGTGAGGAGGAGGCGCGGGCCTCCGGGGGTGCTGGGGTCAGAGTGGGGGTGCGGGTGGGGCCGGGGCCAAGGGTGGGGGGCATCGAGATTCCTTCCTGAGCCGTGACCTAGGCCCGCCCATTCACTGCTGCTGTTTTCTTTTGTCCCCGTTTGTGCTTTCTAACCGTTTTCTCAGATGTGGGGTAGGAGTCAGACTCCACCCCGAGGATGAGAGACTCTGGACAAACATTCCTCCCGCGCGGGCGCGGCCTGGGAGCTGCGGCACTTCCTCCCGGCACTACCGACGCGGAGCGAGGGCAGAGGTCAGGCGGCCACCTCGCAGCCTGACCCGGGGACCCTCCAAAAGCCACGGGGTGGCCGGGCCGAGGGACTCGGGGCCGCTCGTCAGCTGCCCCCGAATCGGGCGACGCTCGGGAACGATGTGAGTGGCCCATGGCCCAGGGGGTCACACTGTGTGCCGGGGACACAGAGCCTGGCCTATGTCATTGGCATCAAAGAGGCGGGACCCACGACCCCAGGGCAGCAGGAAGCTTCTAGAAGCTAGCAAAAGAGAAACAGATAGACTCGCTGCTGGGGCTCCAGGGGAACGCAGACCAGCGGACCCCTGGCCTTAGCCCCCTGTGGGCCACCACAGGCTCCCAGTCTCCAGAACGGAAGGCCCGAAACTCTTGTTCCAGACGGTCGCGATTCGTTACAGCTGTCCCAGGCGCTGGCATGGAAACTGAGGCAGGGCTCAGGGGTCTGCAGCAATGACTGAGAGGGGATACAAGAACCTCCACCCCCTAAGTCCCTGAGTGCGTGGTGTCACCCGCCAGCGGCTGGGGCAGCTTCCCTTTGACCAATGAGGAGCGGGGCCTTGGCTCTGCCTGGGCTTTGCCTGGGCACAGAGGCCTGGCCCTGAGCAGCGGGGGTCATGGAGGGTTGAGGCACCGGCGGGGGGCAGGGGACTTGCTCTTGTCACTAGGGACGGGGGACGGGACTCTGGATAGGCGTCAGAGAACGGGGCTCAACCCCCGCCTTGCCTCCCGGGGCAGGCTGGGGCCCTGCCACGGACCTCTCGACTGGGGCTTCGTTTCCTGCCAACGTGGGGAGCGTTTCTGGGTCTTTCCCATCCGAGACACAGGCCTCTGCAGACCTGGTCTGGTCTCGTGGAGTTCAGGTCTTTGGGGAGCACTGCGGATTCTCTGACGTCACACCCAGACGGTGGGAAAAGTGAGAGGCTGAGCAGATAGTACAGCAGGAAAGGAACTCGCTTTGCATGCACTTGACCTGGGCTTGATCCTGAACCCTTGTGGACCCCCAGGCCCCGCCAGGAGCGGTTTCTGAGCACAGAGCCAGGAGTAAGCTCGGAACACAGCTGGGTGTGGCTCCTCCCTCAAAAAAAGTCAAAATACATTCTCACCCACGTATATCCCATTTTTATTTTCCCCATAGGAGGTGCTAGGGATCAAACCCCGGTCAGCTGTGTGCGAAGCAAGCACCCTACCCACTATGCTATCACTCTGACCCCTCCAAAATTTTTTTAATGAAAAAAAAAATTAGAAAGAACTCTTGGGGTAGGAGAGACATCACAGGGAACTGGAATGCGGGCTCTGCAAATGGGAGGCCCGGGTTCCGCCCCCAGCACTGCCAGGGCCCACGCTCAGAGGCAGAAGTGGCCCCTGGCACCTCTGGGGATAGCCCCTGAAGCTCTCACATGCAAAAAGAATTATAACTAAATGTCAAACCTCAGAGTAGACATAGGACCAAACATGATGGCCTCTCAGTATCTGTATTGCAAACCACAATGCCCCAAAGTAGAGAAAGTGCCTGCCATCAAGGCGGGGTTGGGGTGGGCTGGGGGTGGCCGGATATTGGCGGTGGAGAATGTGCACTTAGGAGCTGGAGCGATAGCACAGCGGGGAGGGCGTTTGCCTTGCACGCGGCCGACCCAGGTTCGATTCCCAGCATCCCATAGGGTCCCCTGAGCATCACCAGGAGTAATTCCTGAGTGCATGAGCCAGGAGTAACCCCTGTGCATCGCCAGGTGTGACCCAAAAAGAAAAAAAAAAGTGCACTGGTGGAGGGAGGGGTGTTCGATCATTGTATGACTGAAACTCAGTCATGAAAGGTTTGTAACTGCGTCTCACAGTGACTCAATAAAAAAAAAATTTTTTTAATTAAAAAAATAAAAGTCAAGGGGCTGGAGCAATAGCACAGCGGGTAGGGCGTTTGCCTTGCACGCGGCCGACCCGGGTTCGATTCCCAGCATCCCATATGGTCCCCTGAGCGCCGCCAGGAGTAAGTCCTGAGTGCAAAGCCAGGAGCTAACCCCTGTGCATCGCTGGGTGTGACCCAAAAGCAAAAAAAAAAAAAAAAAAAGTCAAGCCTGGGGTGCCCCAACTTTGTGTCGTGTGGCCCCACAGCCCATCCCATCAGTCTTTGTACCAAGTTTTTTTTTTTGTTTTTGTTTTTTTTTTTTGCTTTTTGGGTCACACCTGGCGATGCACAGAGGTTCCTCCTGGCTCTGCACTCAGGAATCACTCCTGGCGGTGCTCGGGGGACCCTATGAGATGCCGGGGATCGAAACCAGGTGGGCCGCGTGCAAGGCAAACGCCCTCCCCGCTGTGCTATCGCTCCAGCCCCTGGTTCTCATTTTCTAACGCAGCCGTGGCCTCGGAGAGCTGAGGTCAGCCTGCGGTCACCTGCCCACCTGGGAGGCACGCCTCTGGGCAGGCGGTCCAGACTGAGGCCCCTCTGAGCCTGAGGGTCACTGTATGGAGGGGTCAAGGCTGGAGGAACTTGGGCTATTGGGAGGCGGTCTGCGTGGGAAGCGCCTTCCCGGGCAGCCTGGAGAGGATGTGCTGCGCACAGCCAGGGCTGAAGAGGAAGGAACCGAGGGGGAGCGACTGCACAGCCCCCCACGCCGCCCCCTGCAGCTGCGGCCCCAGCCCAGCCGCCCAGCTGTCCCGCTCCCACACGCTCACCGTGCACAGGGCCTGGGCGCCTCAGGGTTTTATTATGTGGTGACAGGGATGGAACCCAGGGCTTCCTCCACGCCCGTGTGTGGTCCACCACTGGGCCCCGCCCCCCGAAAGCTGCTGTTTCAGTGGCTTTGCAAACTGGGCCACCCCAGGAGACAACCAGGGCGAGGGCTTGCCCCCCCACACCTACTGGGAATGGGACCACAGTCCCCTCAGCGGAGAGCGCGCGGGCAATCTCTGTGGAACCTTCAGAGTTCGTGCCCCTTTGGGGCCAGAGTCAGAGCACAGCGGGGAGGGCGTTTGCCTTGCACACGGCTGACCAGGGTTCGATCCCCGGCATCCCATACAGTCCCTCGAGCACCACCTGGAGTGATTCCTGAGTGAAGAGTCAGGAGGAACCCCTGAGCACCGCCGGGTGTATCATAAAACCAAACAACAACCAAAGAGTCGGTGCCCTTTGACCCAGCAATGTTACTGCGGGGAATCTATCCCGCAGACCCCGGGCTGCAGGGGACAGCCTCACCTCAGGAGGGCGCTCTGCCAAGGCCCCGAATGTCCTTAGGGAAGAGATGGACACGTGACGTGGGCTTTGTGGGTCCCGTGGAAACTTTGTCCGCATCCTAGCTGATGGAGCTGACCCGGAGGAGCTGATAGGATGTTATACCTAAGCATTAACGAGCTTTTCAGTTTTGTTTTTTTTAAAAATCTTTCGGTTTTGGTTTGTGTGGGAGCCACATCCTGCAGTGCTCAGGGCTTATTCCTGGCTCTGTGCTCAGGGGTCGCTCAGGCAGAGCTCAGGGAACCCACCCTGGGTTGCCCACAAGCAAGAAAGGGCTCTACCTACTGAACTGTGGCTCCAGTCCTGTCTTTCTTCCTTCCTTTCTTTCTTCCTTCCTTTCTTTCTTTCTTTCTTTCTTTCTTTCTTTCTTTCTTTCTTTCTTTCTTTCTTTCTTTCTTTCTTTCTT